>NC_068344.1:10694889-11055297 GCF_014633365.1 Diospyros lotus | reverse complement strand
CTACCCAACAGGAGGCAGAACCTATAGCCATAGTAGGAAAAAGGGTCGTCTACAAGCAGAGGGTGCCCATCACAAAGGTGTTAGTGCGTTGGTCCAACCTCCACCTAGAAAACAACACCTGGGAGTACTTACCCGATCTATTAAAGCAATTTCCCAGGGCAGCAGAGTTACTTTGACTTACTTGAGGACAAGTAAGGTTTCTAGCAGGGGGGGAATTGTCACGGGACTATAAATAAGAGATTACTAAGGCGAAAGGATAGGGAGTATTATTGTAATAAGGGGATGAAGGTAGTTATAGCATATGGATTAAAATTCAAATTTAATATTTAAATGTTGGCGCCAAGGCTTGGTATATAAACCAACAATCGAGGCCCCTTAGAGGCATTGATTGGGAATAAAGTTGATTTTATTCCCTCCCAAGTCTCTCAATCTCTCTTTCCCTCTCAATTTCTCTCTCTCTCTCTCTCTCTCTCTCTCTCTCTCTCTCTCTCTGTATTCTTCCTTCCCTCTCGGTTCATCAATTCCCACGCAATTCTCATTGAATTGGGAGAGAATTTCTCCTTGTCAGAATCACATTCTGACACTAAATTAGGTTTCAGCAACTTTAGGTTTGCTTAGGTCCATAGAAGCTACTCAAGAGGCTATTACAACGATGAATTTTCAAGGAATTGAACTATGGAGATGGTCGAAGGACTTCTTCAAAGTGCACAGTCATTTGGAAAAACATTCAAGAAAGAATGTGTTGCAACAAGAAAAGGAATCAAGGACCTCAATAGAAAGCTAGACGACTTTTTGATTCTATTTTCATAGAAATTTCAGGTTAGTATTCTGGCTGAATGCTTTTCTAAAGAATATTCTACTTCCTTAAATCAAAACCTAATACAAGGAATATTTTGGCTGAGAGTTGCAACGAAGAATTCAATAACCTAATACAAGAAGACTCTGTAAAGGATTATAAGGTCAGATTCGAGGAACTGAAAGCACTTATGCTCAATTCCCATCTAACCTTGAATGAGTCTTACTTTGTGTCAAAATTCATTAATAGTCTTAACAATGCATTGTGGCCTACTGTGAAATGATGCATCCTGTCACGATAGAACAAGGGGTTGAGAAGGCGAGGCTGCAAGAATTGGTACTAGAAGCCATTTACAGAAAGCATAGGCTATTGCCTAAAAGTTATCTTAAGAGCAGCCAATAGATCGAAGGAGCTCCTAAGGCTGCAAATCAAGTAGAGCAAGAATTTGAGGAAAAATCAGAGTTGGACTGGCCAGTTGTAACTAAAGACTCCGACAAGGAAGAGAGATTGGACAAAGATATCAGTGAGTTATCACATTTTATATTTGCAGGAAGCTGATGAAGTAGCATTGGAAGATGAGGATGGTAATGAAGATAGCTTCCATGCCGCTGATGAAAGACAATCATGCAACAAGGACTTGGACCAAAGAAAGAAGCTGGAGGCTAAGGACTTACACAACCCTACTGCTGCTTTTGAGTGTTTTTTTATCTTGAACAGTATGACAGTCTTCTTGTTATTTCAAATGGTGTAGACCAATTACAGGAGCTAGCTCTAGTAGAAAAGAAGCAATTGAACTAACTAAACAAGAGAACAGCCATATGGTTCAGAAGATGAAGGGAAATAAGGTTGTTGCTATATGGTTCAGGAGTTTTGAAACTGGAGAAGGGAGCTTTGACATAAAGATCCTTGAGGTCTACAGTTTATGTCTATAGGGAAAGCAAAAGCAAAGGAACATAAGAGCAAAGAGAAAGAGGCTTAGAAGGAGAAAGAAAGAAAGAAAGAAGAATCAATCAGATCGCAAAGGCAAGGATTGGATGAAGGGCAGGGCCAATAGCAGTATGTTCTTGTGGACAAGAACTCTCTCGAGGAGGGAGATTGTCACGACCCCAAAGGGCATAAGAGTAATTGTTCTATTACGTGTATTTTTCCTTTGTTGTACCTTAGGCTGTGGTAGTATTGTACTTTCAATTTATTACTAACTGAAAGGATGTAACAGCCTATAAATAGGCTAAAGAAGTAGAGAATAGGAAGCTTAAGAATGAATTTGAAATATGTTTCTCTCTCGTTTCTTTTGAATTCTCCCTCCATTCTTTTGAATTCTCCCCCCTCCTCCTGATTTCTCCCTCCTTGTCTATTCTCTCACTCTCGATTTATTCCATAATTCCATTCTAAATCCTAGGTAAACCCTAGGAACATAACACACATCTGCTATAACATACTCAATTACACTCATATTTCGCATATATGGTACTTTACTGCCTAACATTTCATACCATATAAGAGGATCAATATTATAAATAGCTGATAAAACATCCTTTCTAACTTTAAAAGGATATGAGCTCAAATATGAAGAAATGTGCTCCAAGTACTTTTACCGTTTCAAAGTGTTCCATTATGCTCCCCAATAAGCTTCAACAAGGAGCACCCATGTTGTTTCATAAATGACATTTCTGCATCCAGTTCTAATTTATGTAACTACATCCAGTCCAACTTATATAATTTATTGAACAACATCCAACTTAATGGCATAGAGTCCAGCTGAGTTGAGAAGTTATCGTGTGGGACAAAAACTGTTAAGCAATGCAACATGCATTGCATTGCCTGGGATCAATTTCACACTAATAACCTATAAAACAATTTGACTTTGTGAGCCAATACCACATCAAAACAGTGAAAGTGAAAGACCAATGAAAGTGCATGTGAAAACACATTAGCATAAGAATACATTTCATAGGAATTCTCCAGCGTCTACCTGAATGTTACCATCAAACACTTCTCTCTCTCTCTCTTTTTTTTTTTTTTCAATTTTACCTATTATAATTAATATATATCAAAAGGATCTGATGAGATATCACCCGCTTAACAAGAAAAGAGCATCATACTGTCATAGTCGCTGGGACTGTTGTCAACTTCCGTCCGAAGTGTCTTAGAATGGGATAGGGAATGGTAGTAGAAGAGAAAGGTTTAGAGAGAAGAAGATTGAGGGAGAGATAGAGAGAAAGCAGGGTAAATCTGGAATTTGTTGATTGATTCTCGATGCTGATTCTTAGGAGCCGTTTGGGCTTATATAGCTATCCTAGGGGCTGCCACAGCAGATTGCAGCTCTCATAACCAACTATTTTGTCCTATCCCAAACACCTTTACAACTGTATATTCTCTCTAACTAACTAGCAGCTGGAATAAAAGAGAATTCTATGGAATAACAAAAGAACATAGCAAGCAATGTAAAGACATAGCAGAAAAAAATAAATCCGCAGCAAAACTTGGCATGGTTCCGTGACAATGCCCTTCCCTTCAGCGATTTCTTGTCCTCTAGAAATATTTAGGAGGCTGGCGGTTCGGGGAAATTGTTGTAGTAACTGGGGGAGGTACTCCCACGTGTCTTCCTTTCCTGATTCTCCTTGCCACTTGACTAGCACCTGCATAAGAGGAGCCCCCCCTTGATGGTAGATGACTCTTCTGTCCAATATGGCCTCTGGCTCCCTTGTGACTTCCTTCTCCTTAGGTAAAACCGGCAACCTTGGGTTCACTCGTTCCTGCCCTGTTGACTTTTTTAATAGGGAAACATGGAAGACTGGGTGAATGTGGGATCCTTCGGGAAATTGTAAACGATAAGCCACCTTGCCAATCCTAGCCGTTATGGGAAAAGGCCCGAAGTATTTAGGGCTGAGCTTAGACACCGGGCCTTGGGAAATGGATTTAAGATGGGGGTACCTCAGCCGTAGATAAACATTATCTCCTACTCCGAATTCTCTGTCAATCCTCCTCTTATCAGCCTGCTGCTTCATCCGATTTTGGGCTAATGCCAACTCTTGTTTGAGTTGTTGTATCACCCTTCTCCTTTGCTGGAAATACTCTTCAACTGCAGCAGCTGAGGTACAATCTTCGATGGCGGGTAGAATTGGAGGCTTAAACCCAAATACAGCTTCAAAGGGTGACATCTTAATTGATGTGTGGTGGCTGGAATTGTACCACCACTGGGCTAGAGCTAGCCACCTATGCCAATCCTTAGGCTACAACAAACACATGCAACGGAGGTAGGTTTCAAGACTTTGGTTCACCCTTTCGGTCTGCCCATCCGACTGAGGGTGGTATGCAGTCGATAGATTGAGTTCCGTGCCCATATTTTTCATCAACTCCCTCCAAAAGTGGCTGGTAAAGATCTTATCCCGGTCGGATATGATGATCTTAGGGACCCCATGCATGGTAACTACCCGGTCAGTGAACACCCGAGCCACCTCCTGAGCCGTGTAAGGGTGTGCTAGTCCCACAAAGTGCGCAAACTTAGTGAACCTATCGACAATCACCATTATACAGTCCTTGCCCTCCGATCGTGGCAGTCCCTCGATGAAATCCATAGACACACTTGTCCATGACTGTTCTAGAATGGGCAATGGTTGAAGAAGATCGGGGTATGCCACGTTCTCATGTTTGCATCTCTTACATGTGTCACACCCCAAGACAAACCTTTTGACTGTTTCCCTTAGTCCCGGCCAGTAGAATAGCTGCCGCACCCTCAAGTAGGTGTTTTGGATGCCCGAATGTCCCCCTATAGGAGACTCATGAAGTGACTGCATAATTTTACTCTTGAGCTCCTCCTTGTGGCCTATTACTATCCGACCCTTATACCTCAGTAGCCCATCTCTCATCATATAGCCTTCTGTCTCCCCGCTTCCCAGAGCCAATTTTTCCATCAGGGCCTGAATACGGTCATCTCCTTCATAGCTGTCCACCACCTCTTTACACCATGCAGGAATTACCACAGTCATGGCGGCCGATCGGGCTTCTTCTTGACACCTGGACAATGCATCCGCTGCCAGGTTCTCCTTCCCTTTCTTGTATTGAATTGAGTAGTCCACACCCATTAGCTTGGTCATCCCTTTCTTTTGGAGTTGGGATTGAAGCTTTTGTTGGAGCAGGAACTTCAGGGACTCGTGATCTGTTTTGATGATAAACCTTCCCGCCTCTAGATAATGGCGCCATTTTTCAACAGCCAATAAGACAGCCAAGAACTCCTTCTCATAAACACTGAGCCCCAAGTGTCTAGGACTGAGGGCTTGGCTCAGAAAGGCCAATGGTCTTCCATCCTGCATCAATACCATGCCTCTCCCCACTCCGCAAGCATCTGTCTCTAACACGAAGGGCTGGTTGAAGTCCGGCAGCCCGAGTGTGGGAACCCTGCTTACTGCCAACTTTAGCCCTTCGAAGGCAGAGTCTGCCTCCGGCCCCCACTGGAAGTTCCCCTTCTTTAACAGGTTAGTGAGTGGTTTGCTCAAGACTCCACACCCCTTAACAAATCGATGGTAATAGCCAATCAACCCCAAAAACCCTCTAAGAGCCCTTATTGTAGTGGGTTTTGGCCAGTTGAGCATGGCCTCCACCTTGCTGGGATCGGTGCTAATTCCTTCTTCTGAAATTAAGTGTCCCAAGTATTCCACTTGGTTTTGGCCAAATGCACATTTAGATTTTTTTGATAAATAGCTGGTTTCTTCTAAGGACCTCAAGAGTGGTTCTTAGGTGGATTAGGTGTTGGTCCAAGGTGGGGCTATAAACAAGGATGTCATCAAAGAATACAAGGATGAACTTCCTTAAATAGCGCTCAAATATCTGGTTCATTAGAGATTGGAAAGTGGCTGGGGCATTAGTGAGCCCAAAGGGCATCACCAAGAACTCAAAATGACCATGGTGTGTGCGGAAGGCCGTTTTGTGAATATCCTCGGGCTTCATCCTTATTTGGTGATAGCCCGAGCGCAAGTCTAACTTGGAAAAGAACTTGACCTGGTGTAATTCATCCATAAGGTCTTCAACAAGGGGAATGGGAAACTTGTCTTTGATGGTTAGGGAGTTAAGTTGGCGATAATCTACACAAAAACGCCAAGTGCCATCTTTTTTCTTTACCAATAGGACAGGGGAAGCAAATGGGCTTTGACTTGGTCTAATAAAGGATTGGCTCAACATCTCTTTTACCATTCTTTCGATTTCAGTTTTTTGGATGGGAGGATAACGGTAGGATCTGACATTGATAGGCTCCACATTTGGTTTTAGGCTAATGACATAGTCCAAAGTTCGATTAGGAGGAAGGGTCTTAGGTTCCACAAAGAGGTCCTTAAAGTCTGCCAACAATTTATCAATAAAGGGTAATGTGCATACCTGGTCGTCACTCCTACGCTGATGATGGACAGTGAGTCGCAGCTCCCCTTGCCCCCCTACATCAGGAAGCTCTTCCACTGCCACAATGGAGAACAGTTGTGTGAACTGATTCCATTTGCTCTTGAGAACTCTTTGCAGCCTCTTACCCGTGATCATCTTGCAGGTCGCAACCTCTTGTCCGCTGGTAAGCGTCATCCTCTTCCCTTCTTTTTCAAATGAGACTTCCATTCGATTGAAATCAAAACTTATGGGGCTCACCCCCTTCATCCAATCCACTCCTAACACCACATCACAATCTCCTAATTGCAGTAATCTAAGATCTGCCTCAAACTCCTCTTCCTGCATTTCCCATATGAAACCCAGGTAGGCCGAATTGCTCAACACTCGGTTTCCATTAGCAACGACCACACTCAAGGGCGGTGTCCCAGTGAGTTGGCACTTAAGCTTTCTAGCGGTGCTATTGTCAAGGAAACTATGGGTGCTCCCACTGTCAATCAGTATTGACAGGCTGCCTTCCTTCACCTTCCCTTCCACCTTAATTATCTTATTGTTGGTAATCCCCTTGAGGGCATGGAGGGATATTTCTCCATCGTTCTCCCCTCTAGTTTCCTTGAACTCTTCTACTTCTTCCACATCCAGTTCACCATCCCTATCTCCTTCCAGCAATAATAGTTGGCGTTTGCATTGGTGCCCTGGATAGTACCTATCCCTGCACCTGTAACATGCACTAGGAAGCTTCTTAGTCTCCTCCACCCGTCCCCCTTGATATGGACCACCAATATTTCTTCCTCCTTTAGTTGGATCTCTGTAAGTCCCTTTACTGCTTCCCCCTTGTGGCCAATTTCCACCGGTGGTCATCTTCTGTTGCTGCCTCTGCTTTTTCATAAGAGCCTCAACCACCAACTCCTACAGCTTGGCACTCTCAGCAGCTTGTTCCACCGTCCGAGGCCTTATCATTTTCACCATCGGTCGCAAGTCCTCATTGAGGCCGCTAAGGAAGCTAGAAACAAAATAAGCTTCCAACAGGTGGGGATCATTGTCACTCATCAACGACCTCAGCTCCTCAAAACGCTTCAAGTAAGAACCAACATTCCCCGCTTGCCTCAACTTATTAAAATCCTCTATAGTGTCCGACATGGTCCTCTCCCCGAACCTTTCACAAAGCTTCTCTGAAAACTCCCGCCAGGTGTAAATCCCCCTCGTTCGGGTCCATCCATGGAACCATGCATCCACTGCATCGTCAAAATAAGCTGCGGCCAGGGCCACCCTTCTTTCTACTGGTACATTATACCATTCGAACATCCGTTCACACTTCCTGATCCACCACCTAAGATTAGTTCCTTCAAATACCGGAATTTCAATTCTCGGCATTGGAAATCCTAGTTGGGGCAGAGCAATTCTATCCTCCCTTCCTCTCCTTGTTTCAGGTTCAATCTCATCGTCTTGCTCAACCTCAACCTCAACCTCTGAGGTTCCATTGCCTCGGTTCACCCCTTCATTATGCAAGATGGGTTCTGTTCTAGCTCGAGGAGGGAAATCAGGAGCCATTCGCACCTGGTTTTGCTGGGTAAACATCAGCATGAATCGCTAAAGCTGATTCCCCATCTCCTCTCTCATCTGGTTGATATCCTCCCTCATTTGATTTAAACCGTTTTCAAGCCTACTCTCGAGTCCTCCAATAGCCTCGTAATTCTTCTCGGAACCCAACTCCAAACGGTCCACACGATGTTGAAACTCTCCCACGGTTGAGGTGACTTGTTGGAGTTGTGAAGCCATATTCTTCATGCAAGTGCCTTCGGCCATTGCTCCGCGTGGTCCTCTACGACCAGGGTCGTTGCTCTGATACCAAATGTCATAGTCGCTGGGACTGTTGTCAACTTCCGTCCGAAGAGTATTAGAATGGGATAGGGAATGGTAGTAGAAGAGAAAGGTTTAGAGAGAAGAAGAAGATTGAGGGAGAGATAGAGAGAAAGCAGGGAGTAAATCTGGAATTTGTTGATTGATTCTCGATGCTGATTCTTAGGAGCCGTTTGGGCTTATATAGCTATCCTAGGGGCTGCCACAGCAGATTGCAACTCTCATAACCAATTATTTTGTCCTATCCCAAACACCTTTACAACTGTATATTCTCTCTAACTAACTAGCAGCTGGAATAAAAGAGAATTCTATGGAATAACAAAAGAACATAGCAAGCAATGTAAAGACATAGCAGAAAAAAATAAATCCGCAGCAAAACTTGGCATGGTTCCGTGACACATACATTCACTATACTTCAACTCGTCAAAAATATCTGAGAAGTTATTATGGGTTAGAAAAACCCCACTCCAAGACCAACAAAACAATTTTTTTTCTCTCAATTAATACCTTAAAGGTTCTTTCCAACCTAAGAAAAACCTGAACTAAACTTTTTCAAGCTAAAGGTTGAGCACCAAAAGGCAAGTCATTTTCTTCCTCTTGCTAAATCTAGCTCTTCCCTTTAAAACAAAGGTGTTGATGTTTTGCCCGAGTTATTGGTGCTGGAAGTCTAGAAGAAATCAGCGGATAGAATGAGGATGATCGGATGGCAGTTAGGATGCAGGGTTTATCTATAATTAACTGTAATTAGTAGGGGTATTTTAGACTTTGTATTAGTCGGTTATTTCCCCTAGAAAGGTCTTCCCATTTAGTTTATAAATAAAAGGGCAAAGGGACCTGTAATCATCATCAATCATTTGTCATTCCATTCTCTTATTTCAAGTGCAGTGAGAAAAGAGAGAGAGCTATGATTAAGTATAGTTCTTGGAGTCTTTTCATGTGAGTATTGTATTCGAGAGATAAGAGAAGGAGAGCGAGGGATTCTTGACTGATTTCTCAAAGTTCTTAGTGGAATGGTCTCTTCGTTGGAGTGCTGGATGTAGTGCCATTTCTATGGCATGAACCAGGGTAAATTGGGTGTGCTACATTATGGTTTGCATTTCTGTTCTCTTTTAAATTCTATCAATTATTTACTTTCTGTTATTGTGAATGTGTTGTGATTGGTTTCAATGAGAGTATTGAGTGATTCTTGGGCCATATCAGTGTTCAGTTTTAACAATCTGGTATCAGAGCATAGGTTAATCAATCAAGAACCATCAAGAAACCTATAGAATCTTTAAAAACCTATAGAACAATTGTCTACTATAACTTCCGCAGCCCCTGCTGCCCGGTATGACATTGAAAAATTTGATGGCACTAATGATTTTGTACTTTGGAGAATAAAGATGAAAGCCTTGATGGGAAACTTAGGGTTAAAAGAAGCCTTAGAACCCCAAAAACCATTCCCAGAAACTGCTATTAATGAACAGAGATTAGAAGAAAGTAATCGAAGGCAAGAAATATGTGAAAAGGCTTTCAATACCCTAATCTTGAGTTTAGGAGACAAAGTCCTAAGAAAAGTGTCTAAAATGAAAACTTTCGAGGCTCTGTGGTCTAAATTAGAAAGCTTGTATATTACTAAGTCTCTCTCGAGTAGGTTATATTTAAAAGCTAAGTTCTTTACTTTCAAAATGCAAGACGGGAAAAAGCTCCAAAATCATATTGATGATTTTAACAAATTGTGTCTGAACAGTACCAGAAAGATTAAAGAAAGTGTAGGGTGCAAAGTGAGAGAGAGAAAGAAAAAGAATCAGCTCTCAATATTCACCAGTGAATCAAGTAATACAAATCTTAAGTAAAATAACAACAAGCTGAATATTTATATCCAACGAGGATCTAAGCTAATGAGTGCCAAACACAAATAACTGAACACTTAAAGCAACAAAACATAAGCTAAACATAAGCTCTATACAATAAGCAACAGCAAACACAAATACATATTCTAATAGTGTCTTGATTTGGAAAACTTAAGTATATCATATGATGAGGAGGACAAGGCCCTAATTTTGTTGCATTCATTGCCTAAGTCATATGAGCATTTTGTAGACATTCTAAAGCATGGCAGGGACACCATATCTTTAGAGGATGTTATAGGTGCCCTTAATTCTAAATATTTACAACAGAAAGTAGAATTAAAGAAATCTATTGGTGATGCCCTTACAACTAGATACTAAATATAGATCTGAAAAGAAAGATACTAAGGCCAAGGGGAAGTCTAAATCTAAGTCAAGAAATGGTAAGAAAAACTTTAGATGTCTTCATTAACATGAGGAAGGGCATATAAAGAAAAATTGTCCAAAGAAAAAGCAAGATTTTTCAGATAAAGGTAAACCAAAATTCTCAAACTCAATTTATGATTCTGACTATGATAGTTTGGATGCTCTTATAGTATCAAGACATTCGGATAAAGAGGTATGGGTATTAGACTCCAGTATGTCACCCCATATAGAATGGTTCTTAAACTATAGAGACATTAGTGGGGGGCAAGGTTTTATTAGGAAACAACCAAGAGTGTAGTATAAAGGGAATTGGGGACATTAAGCTTAAGATGTTTGATGGATTAGTTAGGATCCTGTTTTCTATAAGGTATGTTCTAGACCTTAAAAGGAATCTAATTTCCCTAGGAGAGCTAGCTAAGAATGGCTATAGTTATAGTGGCTATGGGATATTCTCAAGGTAGTTAGAGGATCACTTGTATGTATGAAGGCAATCCTTAAAAAAGGAATTTTTGTTATGATAGCTTCCACAGTATGTGGGGATGCAGCTGTAGGGGAAGAAAAGACCTATGAGCACACAAAGCTATGGCATTTTAGGATGGCTCATATGAATATCCAAGGACCTAGAGAACTAGTTAGCTAAGGGATCTTAGGCTCCGGAAAGGTAACAGATTTAGATACATGTGAATCATGCATCTATGGAAAATCTGTGAAAGTAAAATTCCCTAAGAAGGCACTCCATATCTCTAAAGGCCCACTAGAATATGTCCATTCGGACTTATGGGGCCCTAGTCAAACTCTAACTCATGGAGGAGCTAGATATTTCCTTTCTATAATAGATGACTACTCTAGAATGGTTTGGGTCTTTGCTTTAAAGTCAAAAGATAATACATTTGATGCATTTAAGACCTGGAAAACTATGATTGAAAACCAAAAAGAGTGTAAAATTAAATGTCATTAGGACTGATAATGGCCTAGAATTTTGTAATAAGAAATTCACCCAATTGTGTAATGAGAGTGGCATCCTACGACACCTTACTGCCCCGATAAACCCAAGCAAAACGGATTGGCCGAGCACATGAATAGGACCTTTCTTGAAAGGGTGAGATGTATGTTGTTTCATGCTAGGCTTCCCAAAACATTTTGGGGAGAGACTGTTGCTACAACAGCCTATTTGATAAATCGGTCACCTTTATCAGCCATAGATTTTAAGACACCTTATGAAATGTGGAATAATCATAAGCCAAATCTAGATCATCTTAGAGTGTTTGGATGTATAGCTTATGCAAATATAAAACAAAGTAAATTAGAACCTAGGGCTAAGAAGTGTGTGTTTATCGGTTATCCATTTGGGGTAAAGGGGTATAAGTTGTGGAACTTAGAAGAAGAAATGCCTAGAACCATGGTAAGTAGAGATGTAACATTTGATGAAAATTCTTTTATCGACCAAGACAAGGAAAATAAGGATAGGAAAGGGAAGGAAAAAGATGTAAGTTTTTAACAACAGCAACAGGATGAGATTGTTGTACATGATACTCCCTTAGAACCTATTCAGGATCAACCAAGTGCTGGTGAAGGATCCTCAAGCCAAGATAGTCTTGATAGATCTATAGAAATTAGGGATTCATCAAGTTATGATGAAGAACAGCACATGGACAGTGCTGGTTCATCAAGCACAACAAGTGATTTAATTGAAGATAGGTATAATGTAGGCAGAGAAGAATCAGTAGGCCACCAATGAGATATGGTTTCTCTGATTTGGTGGCATACGCATTGTTAAGTGCAGATGAGATGGCTGGAGAAGAGCCTCAATCCTATGAAGAGGCTGTGAATTCTAAGGAATCTTAGAAATGGTAGGCTGTCATGGAAACTAAGATGGAATCCTTAAGAAAGAATGAGACTTGGGTGTTAGTAGATAGACCCTTGGGAAAAAGAATAGTAGGTTGTAGGTGGTTATTCAAGGTAAAAGAAGGAGCTGGAGATAGCCTTAAGCCTAGGTATAAAGCTAGACTAGTAGCTAGGGGTTTTACCCAAGTAGCACGGATAGACTTTAATGAAGTGTTCTCTCCGGTTGTGAGACACACTTCCATAAGAATTCTGCTAACTATGACAGCCTATCTAGACTTTTACCTAGAGCAAATGGATGTTACCACCGCATTTCTCCATGGCGAGTTAGAAGAAGAAATTATAATGAACCATCCTAGAGGGTTTGAAATTAGGGGAAAAGAGGACAAGGTTTGCTTGTTGAAGAAGTCCTTATATGGACTAAAACAGTCCCCTAGGCAGTGGTACAAGAAATTCGATTCTTTTATGATAAGTCAAGGGTTTATAAGAAGCTCATTTGATTGTTATGTCTACCTTAGGCATGTTTCCTCTAAAATAGCAATCTATCTCTTGTTATATGTAGATGACATGCTCATAGCAAGTCATTCATCAACTGAAATCCAAAGTCTAAAGCTAAAACTTAGGTCAACCTTTGAGATGAAAGAGCTTGGTGAGGCTAAGAAAATTTTAGGGATGGAAATTACTAGGAATAGACATCAGAATACTTCAGCTATCCCAGAAAGCCTATCTAGAGAAAATCATGAGAAAATTTTGTATGTTAGACGCAAAAGTAATAAATATACCTTTTGCACAACATTTCAAATCATCGCATGCCCAATCTCCATCGGATGAAGAGAACTTAAAAGAAATGGAGAGAATTCCTTATTCTAATGTTGTTGGCAACCTTATGCATGCAATAGTATGTTCTAGGCCAGACTTAGCCCATACCATGAGTGTGGTAAGTAGATTTATGGCAAATCCGAGGAAGGAACATTGGACAGCTGTAAAGTGAGTATTTAGATATCTAAAGGGATCAATTAATAAAGTTTTAGTCTATGGTGGAGATAAGGATTTAGAGGAGCCGAACATTATAGGATATACTAATGCAAATTATGCATCAGGCTTAGATAGGAGAAGATCCACAACCGGTTATGTATTTCAATTGTGAAAATCTACAATTAGTTGGAAGACTAACCTTCAACCTATTGTGGCATTATCAACCACAGAATCTGAATATATATTTGTAACTGAAGTTGTTAAAGAGTCTTTGTGGTTGAAAGGATTGATTAGTGAACTCCTAGAAAATAATGTGAAGGTTACCCTAAAGTGTGATAGCTAAAGTGCCATACACTAGGCTAAAAATCAAAGCCACCATGAAAGGACTAAATATATTTGCATTAGGTATCATTTTATAAGGGAAATTCTTGAGAAGAAGGAAATTGATCTTATTAAAGTTGCAGGTAATGATAATGCAGCAGACATGTTCACTAAAACTATTCCCATGTCCAAATTACTTCATTGTTTAAGGCTATTACAGTTTGATGTTGTTTGATTGATCCTGTTTCAGGGATATCCAGGAGAGAGCAGAACAAAGAATGGTGAAGTTCCAGGTTTACTCGAGGCAAAATGGTGGAGATTTGTTGATGTTTTGCCCTAGTTATTGTGCTAGAAGTCTAAAAGAAATCAGTATATAGAATGAGGCTAATCGGATGGCAGTTAAGATGCAGGGTTTATCTGTCATTAACTGTAATTAGTAAGGGTATTTTAGACTTTGCATTAGTCGGTTATTTCCCCAAGGAAGGTCTGCCTATTTAGTTTATAAATAGAAGGGCAGGGGAAACTGTGATCATCATTAATCATTTGTCATTCCATTCTCTTATTTTGAGTGCAGTGAAAAAAGAGAGAGAGTTGTGATTAATTATAGTTCTTGGAGTCTTTTCATGTGAGTAGATTATTGTATTCGAGAGATAAGAGAAGGAGAGTGAGGGATTCTTGTCCTGATTTTTCAAAATTCTTAGTGGATTGTTCTCTTCATTGGAGTGCTGGATGTAGTGCCATTTTTATGGCATGAACCAGGGTAAATTGGGTGTGCTGCATTGTGGTTTGCATTTCTATTCTCTTTTAAATTCTGTCAATTATCTACTTTCTGTTATTTTGAATTTGTTGTGATTGATTTCAGTGAGAGTATTGAGTGATTCTTGGGCCATATCAGAGTTCGGTTTTAACAAAAGGTCTTCAAAGGGCAACAGAGGACCAAGCCAATACTAAAATGCAGTCAAAATCACAAGTCCAAATATCAACTAGTTCAGCTTCAACACAGGTTCGTACTTTTACTTTCTACTGGAGAAAAAAGTTTTCGATACAAGGTAGACTATATGTAACCGAGTTTAAATTTAACCAAACCGCACCAAATAAAAATACGTGATTTTGGAAAGAAGGCGGCGGAGACGATGCATAGACTCACGGGATAGGAGGAAGGCTCGATGTCCCGATCAGAACCTTCTTCGGACAACTCATCGGCCCAATCCGACTGGGAATTCCTCTTCTGCTGTTGGTGGGGGGGCAAGTAAGGGTAGGGATTTGGTCTAGGGTTCGAGGAGCTGTTGTTTTGCTGAGTGGCGACAAACTTCGAGTTGGAGTCCGAAATGGAGATTGCAGAGGACAGATTGTTAGAAGAAGTAGTGATGACGGAGCGCAGCCGGTGGTGCGGTGGGACGTACACAGCTCCGTAAGACGACGGAGGCGGCCGGTCCTTCATGGCCGTCGTGAGGTGGTGTTGGGGTCTGGAGGTTTCTGCTAGGGTTTTGGGGAATGAGGTGTAGATTGGGAATTGGAGAGAACCGGCGCCGATCATGCAAGGACAGCTTCCCCGGCGCAATGGCCCTCGCCCTAGGCGGCAGCGCAGCGCAGCGGTGGCGGTGGCGGTGGTCGGTGAATTCGACGTAGCGCTCTGTCAAGGAGATGGTGCACCTAAGAGTTTCAGATGGATTATGATGCCTGGTCTCATACAAAGCTGAGGAATTTAGATTATAGCCTCCCCACACGTGCGACCTGGGACGTGACTTCACATGCATGTTCATCAAAGTTTTAGATTTTTTATAATTTTGAAAGGAATTATTAAGTTTAGCCATATATAAATAAAATTGTCACTTTGTTATACTCATAAAATATCTATAAAATGGCTAGTTTTGTTGTTAATTATGACGTGACCAAATGAGTTAAACAGAATTAAAAATGGTGAGGACAATGGGGCTTTTTAATTGATGATTCCAAGGAAATTGAGAGACATTATGGGATATTGATAAGAGATGAATATTGATGTGTCATAGATTAAAAGTTCGTGTGAGTGAAGTCCTAAAAATATCCAAAAAAAAGATAAAAGTCCCAAACCTATGAAGAAAAGACACTTCAAAACCCAAGAACCACCCAACCTCTAAGAGACTATCGATAGTCTCTCGGAGATTGGACAATTATTGACGATTTTCGATAGACTATCTTGACAGTTTTGATAGACTTGATTCTCTCAAAGAATTTACAACAATCTCATAAAGAATGCTAACAAATAAGGTTCCAAGAGACTAAAAGGTTTCCTAAAGACCTCTTCCTCTTATGAGGAAGTCTAAAGTAATGCACAAACATGATATCAAAAGTCTATTCGAAAAACTCATAATGGATAAGTCCAAATCCTAGTTGATCTTGGATTATTATGGATACTTATGCTCAAATCTTAAGTTTCTCTATAAATAAAAAAGCCCTCATTTTTTTAAAAAAAAAAAATGTTGTTGTGGCATAGCCTCCGGGACAATTCCCCTCAGAGAAATCCTTGGGAGACGTGCCCTTGGATGTTCATCCATTGATGTATAACCCATCGGGGCCAAAGGAAATAGCCAAATATGTCAAAAACATCATATATATATATATATAATAAATGAGGAGAGAGAAAAAGGCTAGCCGACTGGCCCTATAAAAAGGGCTAGCCATACCTATGAAAGGGCCAAAGTCTCCTGGGCCTTTGACCACCCGAAGCCTCTCGGCCTCCCGAAAATTCATTTGGCCCTGTGTTGCACCTCGTTCCACACCACAAGCTTAATATTAAACAGATATTTATGGATGACCCTACTAGGCATTCGTATAGGTATTCAGTTAAGTCTCTTGTAACCTTTAAGGTTACTCAAAGGCCCACAAAGATCTCAGCCTTGTTGCCTCACAGTAACCACCCCAACCCAACCCATGAAGGCTCTCATTCATCTCGAGACCATTCCCGGGAAGTGGGGGTTTCTCAAGGTACTCCAAGCATGCCTAACCTTGGGGTCACCGGGTGCAATAGGGGAATTGTGCTCCCTGCGTTCGCATGCCATATGCTAACCACACATCTCAATCTCTATATTTATATGGATCACATACAAGAGGAGTCCATATAAATGATACACTCATATACATGAGCACATTGCATCATACTACATCTCTAGTTCATCATGACTTGTACTAACTTAGGCATCGAGGGGCCCACGAGGGATTAACTATCTTCTATTTTGTAGATCCTACAATTCCTACAAGGCTTCATTCCTTAGCTCATCCGCCTAATGGTTCGAACCCTCCCCCCCTACGCTACCCATCTCCTCCAATGATAGTCGACCTCCGTCTTCTTGCTTGAACTCTACTTTGGTTGATCCCAAGATAAACAAATGTTAATTGTTATAATCTACCAATAACAATTTGAAGTTGTTTGTGGGAATTGTACAAAAATTCAACCTCCATGATAAGAAAGGCAAGGTCAACACACATTGGGGAATGGCTACAACCCAAAGAGGCATTTGGGGAGCTGGATTTCATATTGGTCGCGAACGTAAGTGAAATGCACCAAATCACGTGAACAAAAACATATGTATCAAAAATCATAATGGACAGTAATGTGTGCATGTGCGATGCTTGCTACTAACTCTTACTTTCATGTCCTGCTCATAACAACATGACATTGCTGAAAAAGTAAACCAAGGACCAAGCTTAAGCCACACTAAGGAGCTAGTGCATGGTGCTCCTTCACTCAGTCTAAGTCTCACTTATCTTATGACCTATGATACGTAATTCTTCAGGTTTGTTAACCTTAACTTAAAGATACGCATTGTGATATAATTCTCAAAACTTACATATGCAAAATTTCTTATATGCATCTCACACTTTGGTCCTTGAGATAAGCAGACCTCCTCTTATACCATCACGCTATTAGTGTTAGTGCCATAATATTAGATTTAGATGACATCTAGCAATTGTAGTTAAGGGACTAATGATGTAATCCTTACAAATATAATAAAATATATTTTCATATTTTAAGGTTGTATCTTTATTCATAACTCTCCAATCAATTCATATGAATGAGCCCTTAGAATTGCTAGCGAAAGTCTTATTCTTAAGTGTTAAGAATATGTGACAAAGACTTTTAAATTAAGGATTTCTTAATAGTATTCTCAATCCTTAGATTTCTCAAAAGTGGGTTATGATTAATCGATTATAGACTAGCACATGGGTTACTACCTTTGATTAGTATGAGATACTAATGACAAAAGATTATGAGTAGTATGTCATAATCCATGAGATGAATATAGTAAACATGTGGGTAGATGTTAGTGGAACATATGTTGAATGTGACGCACATGATAGATCACATGACTGAGAGGATCTATGATTTATCACAGGCTTCGATTGTGCTCGGGAATTTCTTGAGAATTTAAGTGTAATTTCTATTAGGGCGTAAGTGAAATTTTTAAAAGATTTGGGGTTATAGTGTAATTTTTTTTCACAATTATGAGTGACCAAATTGACTGCAGGGAATGCCCTAGAGCCTAGATATCTAAGGAAAATGATATGGTATTGACGAGCATTTCAAGGTAAGATTTATGGTATCGAAAGAAATAGGATTAGAAATAGTTTTTGGTACAACCGTAATTCAGGCTGAAAAACCAAATTGTCGTAGGAGACTTTGATTTTGTGAGTAGAACAACCCTGAAGTGGTTTCAGGATGAAACAAGAGGGATTCACGATCAAAGCATACTTTCAGGCCTAAGTGTAATTTATAAAACTTGGCTGAAAGCGGTAAAACATAACTTGAGGGATAAAATGTGAAAGAGGAAAGTCAGGGGTTCATTATGGAATTTTTAAAAACTCAAGGGGTTGTTTAGAAGGGCCCAAAATGCAATTTTGAAAGTTGAGGGGGTGAAAATGTAATTTTTAGAAAACTAGCAGTATGAACACTACAAGTCGTCAGCCACCTCTCTCATCACCGATTGCGACCTTTGGGGGCTCCCAAGGAAAACTCGGAGGGTTTAAGGCTAAGGGTAGCCTTATCGGGACCTGTCTACGACCAATGATTGGCTACGTCAACGGCCAATTTTATCAAAATTTCGGTTGTGACATGGCCAGAAAATTGAAGCTTTGTAAGTTGGATTTTGGGGCTAATGATGATGATTTTGGGTCGATCTAAGGCAAGTTAGGGCATTAAAGACCTCGGATGTGATGGCCAAAGGCGTTTCTAGGCTTAATTTCGAGTATAAATAGAGGTTAATGGCCAAGGGT
Organism: Diospyros lotus; assembly: GCF_014633365.1. NCBI lineage: Eukaryota > Viridiplantae > Streptophyta > Magnoliopsida > Ericales > Ebenaceae > Diospyros > Diospyros lotus. Next base: position 11,036,628 of record NC_068344.1, on the reverse strand, counting down.
TTTTCTTCAAGTTAAAGCTCAAATTCAAGACTTTAGAGTGTGAATCGAGGATTTAGGATAAGGGGCTTTTGTTCCTTGTATTTTATTGAGTGATTCTAGAGCTTTTGGTGAGGTTTGGTGTAAGTTTCAAAGGGTTTCGAAGCCTTATCGGAAAAGTCATCGGTTGCCCAGGTCGAGCTTTTAATCGTCCAGTTGAGCCACTTTCGGTGGTTGTTTCAAGCCTAAAAAGGTACCATTGGGATCGAATTAAGGTGTAGATCAACGTTGGAGCAAAATCCAGAAGTCGTTGATGGGCGAAGTCAGAAAAAATGATCGGCACATGAGGTGCACGCGTCAATCTTCACTTGCAATGCACATGCAGGGCATGTAAGGGCGCGTGGGACTTAGGTATTTTTTGAAATTTTTTTAATATTTTGAGAAAAATATTTTATGAATTATGGTGTTGGAAAATTTGAGAAAATGCTTGAAGATGTATTTATTTTGGAATTATCAAGGGAAAAATATGAAGAAAATAAAAGAAATTATAAAAAATAAGTGTTGATATTTCTTTGAATAAATATGATGGCCAAGGTACATTGAAGGTCAAATTTGAGTGATAGTACAATTATTGAAGCCTGGCATAGAAATTGAGATTGAGCACGAGAATCAAGATATTTTGAGATATGTTTGAGATGAAAGTTACTAACTAAACTAGTCTATTGTGGGTTTTTTTACCCCAAACTTGATTTGGTTTCATACAAATGGTTTTGTTGCATGCAAATAGTTTAACTTGTGGATGGTTGTTTTCATGTAGTAGGTTTGTCCCAAAATGTTTTATACACGTGCATTGAATTTTGTGCGATAAATTGTGTACATTGAAATGTTATTTTATATGATGCATAAAATCATGGTATGTGGCATTGGCATGTTTATGTGTTGTCCATGTGGGATGTTGCCCTAATAGTGTAGTCGTAATTATCCAAGGGTGTTTGCCAGAATAATGTATAGGAGTATCTTGTGTCATTGTGCTTGTCGGGATGACTACCTAGGATTCAGTGCCGAACAGGCTTGCCAAGGAAGTTACACTAGGGTATTTGTTTGTCCATATGAGGTGTGAGCAGTAACGGATTTACAGTGTGGGCAGGGGGGCAACTGCCCCCCCAAACTCAGATAAAATTTAATATTTATATATTATATTTATTATAAATATATATTTGCCCCCTCTCTCTTCCCCTCCTCCACTCACCCTTACCATCACCGATTCTGGGAAAGCCATCCCAGTGATCCCACTCAACCAAATTAAAAATATTAAATCTTTCCCACTAATGTCTCTTCTCTCCACTTTAATAAAATTAAAAAATTATAAAAAAATATATAATATCTCTCCTCCCCATCCACCATTTCCTCCACGATTTCACTGCCTTTGAAACCTCCATTTTTTTCAATCTCTCATTTTTATTTTCTCTAAATAACACATCTATAAACCATTGATTTTATAAAATCTAATCATCTGATCTTGGATCTGATCGAATTTTCACCGTGAAAGTGGCCCCGATCTATAAGAAAGTATGTCTTTTAGAATTTTTATCAATTATTTTTAAACATTGGAAGATATTTTTCCCTTTAAGCGACCTTTTCTTTGTTATAATCTCCACCGAATGCCAATATTGTATCTTTTGCCTTCTAAAATTTATAACTGCCTCAGAGGGATCCAATGTTGGCATTCTATGCTTCTAGTTAAGTTATTGTATCTGTTTTCAATGATATTTAGGATACAATGAGAATCTAGCCACGTGAGACTTAATTAGATATAGTTTGAATTTTGAATTTGATTAATTGAGAAGATAATTTACTTTGGAAATCATCTCAGCTAACAATTTAAATATCAATTTGAAATGTTTTGAAGTAGTCAAAACAGAAAATGGAGGTGGAATTTATCATTATCCAACATGTATTTGGTTTGGATAATGGGATTATAATTTATGAATTAAATAAATGAGTAATTAATTTTTCGATAAAAATCTTTTGAAATATTCATTATTTTACAACAAATACATTAGGATAGAGTTGCATTTTGAACTAAACTACTTGTGCATTGTCTTCACTGATAGTTAAGTTCCTCTTCTTTCTTATTCTTGTTTATTTGTCTACCCTTTATTTTATTATAATTCATGAAAAAATAAAATCTAGAATACTAAAAGTTTCTTTATCACTATTATTTATAGGAATTAAATAATAGCATTAGCATTTCTTTATATGAATTATAATAATTTGTTTTTTATTTAGATATGGAAAAATTTCTCATAAAAAGAACAAGGCCGGAACAAAATTCAATTTCTAAAGCAAGTGGGGATCGAGAACATTCTAAGTATAAGAGTGTTGATTTAGACAATCTTGAAGTAGATCCAGGATTACGAAAGAGTATTTCTAATTATCATCCTAATGAGAGAGATGAAATTCGACGAGCCTATTTATTGAGAGGTCCATGTTAACCACGAGGACACCACTTTCCACAAAAAAAACAAGGAAATGAAAGGCATCGTTTTCAATCAGAATGCTTTGATGAGTTCAACAATTGGTTAGAGTATAGCATTGAAAAAGATGCTGCATTTTGTTTGTGTTGCTATCTTATGAGAGAGTATGTTAGCGAGCAACGCATTGGAAGTGAGTTTTTTTTTTTGTTTCAGAGGGGTTCAAAAATTGGAAGAAAAAAGATAGACTTCAAAAGCATGTAGGAGGCCCCACTAGTGCTCACAATCATGCTTCGAACAAATGTCAAGCTTTAATGAATCAAAGGCAACATATTGAAACTCTTTATTCTAGACAATCCGAACAAGCTCGAAAGGAGTATCGAATCCGTTTAACTGCAACAGTAGATTGTGTTCGATTTCTTTTGCGTAAGGGATTGGCATTTCGTGGTCATAATGAGTCCGAAAGTTCATTAAATCAAGGTAATTTTTTGGAACTTCTAAAATTTCTTGCTGATCACAATGAAATTATCAACAATGTTGTGTTGAATAATGCTCCAAAAAATCTTAAAGTAACAGCTCATGATATCCAAAAAGAAATTGCGAATGCAGCAGCAACTAAAACTACTAATGCAATAATTCATGATCTTGGAGATGATTTCTTTTCTATCTTAGTTGATGAGTCTAGTGATGTGCCAGTCAAAGAACAAATGGTCGTTCTTTTGCATTATGTGAATAAAGATGGAAGTGTCATTGAGCGGTTTCTTAGTATAGTTCATGTTAATGACACGACTTCATTATCACTTAAAACAACAATACAATCATTGTTCTCAAAGTATGGGTTGAGTTTGTCAAAATTACGTGGTCAAGGCTATGATGAAGCTAGTAACATGAGGGGAGAATTCAATGGTCTTAAAAGTCTTATTTTAAGAGAGAATCAATTTGCTTTCTATATTCATTGTTTTGCTCATCAACTTCAGTTGGCTCTTGTAGCAGTTGCAAAAAGTCATAGTCAAATTGCTCTTCTTTTCAATTCTCTCAGTAATGTTGTGAATGTTGTTGGAGGTTCATGTAAGCGTCGAGATATTTTAAGAGAAAAATAGGCAAATAGAGTCTTTGAAGCATTGAGTAATGGGGAAATTAAAAGTGGACGTGGTTTAAATCAAGAAAGTAGTCTCCAAAGACCCAGTGACACACGGTGGGGATCACATTATGGTACATTGATGAACTTGATTGTTTTATATTTCTCTGTTATTGATGTACTGGAAATTGTTGAAGAAGATGGTACAAGTTCAAAGCAAAAAGGTGAAGCTTGTGTTTTATTGAGTTTAATTCAATCTTTTGAATTTGTATTCAACTTGCATTTGATGAAAAATGTCTTGGGCATTACAAGTGAGTTGTCACAAGCATTGCAAAGAAAAGATCAGGATATTGTAAATGCCATGACATTGGTTAAATTATCCAAACAACGTTTACAAACAATGAGTTACTTGATGAGCTTTCATCTTTTTGTGAAAAACATGAGATTGTAGTTCCGAACATGGATGATGTTTATGTTGTTCCGGGGTGCTCAAGGCGTAATGCTGAGCATCATACTAATATGCATCATTACGGAGTTGAACTCTTTTATTGGGTGATAGACAAACAACTTCACGAGCTCAACAGTCGTTTCACAGAGACAAATACTGAGTTACTTCTTTGTGTGGCATGTTTGAATCCAAATAATTCTTTTCATGCTTTTGACAAAGATAAGTTGGTTCATCTTGCTCAGTTTTATTCATTAGAATTTTCTGAAGTTAATCTTATGGCACTCAAGAATCAGTTGGAGACTTATATAATTGATGTGCGGTCTGATAATGAATTTTTGGAAGTTAATGGGATTGATGGTCTTGCAAAGAAATTAGTCCAAACGAAAAAGAATGTTGTATATCCATTGGTGTATATGCTTGTGAAGTTAGCTTTAATTATTCTTGTTTCTACTACAACCGTTGAAAGAACTTTCTCAGCCATGAATCTCGTTAAGAATCATTTACGCAGTCAAATTGGTGATCAATGGATGAATGATTGTTTGGTTACTTATATTGAGAAGGAAACATTTGATACGATTGACAAACAAAAAATCATATAGCGGTTTCAGAATATGAAGACTCGACGAGAGCATTTATGATTTTGTGAAGACCTAAATGTAAGTACAATATTTTTACTTGTGAAACTAAAGAATTGTTTTGAGAAATATGTGTTTGAGTTTACGTAGAAATACTATAATGATGTTTGATATAATATTTTGACGTCATATTACAATACTTTTTTTATCATCATTATTCGCCCCCCTACTTAAGTATCCTGGCTCCGCCCCTGGTGTGAGATGCCAACCTGTGTTGTGCCACTTGAGTGATAACACTAGGGGTGTGTGTCAAGGATTAATACTCACTTGTGGTGAGGCTAAGAGTGGACGCCACCCCAGGATCCTTTGAGCAATAAGCATTATTTCTGAGGGCGACGTGATTTCCCAAGGATAATGTTGATATGATCATCTTGTGGCAAAGGTTTGTGTTGACGTGATCCAGAATGCTTTTGAGTGGAAATGCAATCCCTGACATGATAGTGGGGTGATTCCTCGAGTTCCTGTGTTGACATTGACCTTTCCATGTTGAAAGTGGTAACGTGGGTTTTTCGTTGTGTCAGAGAGAGGCGTTGATATTGCCCTCTTAAGTCAGGATGGTGTTATGCCAATGTGTCGATGTGGTTGTGTTACCTTCAAAGAGATTGCTCTTTCCCTGTGGTATGGGTTAAGCGCTATGTGAGATTCTTTTAGGTTTGGACATGTCGGGATATGTCGGTTTGTTTCATGGTCTTGCATATTATTCATGAAAATGTTTTTGAATTTTCACTTAGATGATTCAATATTTAATTTGGACTATGTCTCTGGAATATTCAAACGTTCTAGATGAAAGTAGCAGCGCCAATGGAAATGAGGTTATCGAGATATAACTGTAGTTTACATAGGTGATCTTTAGCATATTTCTGTTGTTATTGCTGAGAGATGTGTCCTTGTGTATTAAGTTTTGAGAATGTCATGTTAAATAATGGTACGGTTTCTGAGGTGATAAATGAATGATTTTAGTTATGTATCATTTAAGGTTTCGATCTTACTTTCGCGTTTATGATGATGTTACCTGTCTCAGCTTATTAGTTATTATGTTTGATATGCTGAAAAGGTATAACGGGATTGTTGGGAATTGATGTGTATCGGGATGAGTGTATGTGTGGAAAAAAATGTGTTCCCAAAATCCCGAATTAACGCCACGCTAGGTTGAAGTAAGGTGTTACAGATTGTGTTATTGGTCCTTAGACTGAAGGCAACACAGTTGTCTTGTATATTAGTGTCAAGGATTTGTCGTTGCTAAGAACCATCTATTTATCAGGTGGGAGATGCACTATGTGGTTCGTGTGCAGTGGCATATAAAGGTAGGTGATTGCTAATAGAATTCGTCGACCTCCAGCACGAGGTGAACATCTTATGCGATTAGTGGTGGTTTTGATTATAGAAACCCCTTGCCAGGGTACACTTCATTGGAAAGTGCTTTCAATGTCGGAAAGAATTTTGATGTGTCATCTCAATCTCACCACATTGATCTTGGTATATATATCGAGTTAGTCAGTTCGATCAGTCCATGACTCTCACTTGATCGGGATGCTATTCGATGAAGGGATTATAGAACACAAGAATCGAAATCCTAAATAGGTTATTTTTTAAGTAAGACTTTATTACTGGTAGGATCATCCTGACATAATACTAGTTGTCACTTAGGGTTTTTCAGGATACATCGTGGAGATGGAGAGATCCTCGTTGTAGGTAAAAATGTTTGATCTACGTCAAAGAGTTTGACATGTCTTGATTGCTAGCATACTCAATCTCTTGCGTGCATATTGGCGACCATCCGTGGAAAAACCCATTCCATAATATACAATTGAGATTGACCTTGCCAAGACCTACTTAACCTCAGGGGTGCAAATCGACATCATTTGAGGAAAATCCATTCCCACATACGGTTGAGATTAACATGGTCCCATTCTTAATAAGACCGCATCTTGTTCCAATGAACACACGTAATGACACAAATTCAAACACATCGCTGTCATGAAAACCACACGCCATGCAACTTTTGCAAAACATTTACAATTTATGCATTATGTGATAAACTTAATATACTCAATATGCTTGTAAAACAAAAGCATTTAGGCAAACCATTCACATGCCACAACCATTTGCTTGAAATCAAATCAGGTATGGGATCGAACCACTCACCTTTGAATAGTAATTCTTATCGTAACCTCAAAACACATGTTAACCTCGAATGTTGTGCAAATGCTCAAGTCTGGTGGCCAAATCACCTCATGACCAACAATTTATCCAAGGGAATCAATATTCCCAATTTTTTATTTTTTTCATAATTTTTTCAATTTTCCTTAATTTCTCTTATTTTCCATAAATTCTTTTTTCTTCAAAATTTCACATTAAATAAATCCTCAAACATTTTCTCAAATATTTCTCCACAAAAATTCCTCAAATAATTTTCTAAAAATAATTTCAAAAATACCTCATACCTTAGGCACCCTCAAGCACTGAGTATGTGTGTTGCGTGTGGAATTCGCGTGTGAACATCAAATGTCGATCGTCTTCTCCGACTCCAATTGCTAGTGATTGTTCTGATGGCCAATCTGATCTTACCCCCTTGAAGTACTCCTCAAGTCAGTCCTAGGGGTACCCTTGGATGCCTTAAAAACCAACCTAAAAAATGCCAAACGGCTATTTACAGGTCCGTCTCTGGCGAAGCCCAATTTTTTGGCTAACTTACTGAAACTAGCTTAAACCCACACAAAACCTCACCAAAAACCTCTAGAAAAAACTCTACAAATCACAAAGAATAAAATCCCTTTATCTACTATACTTGATTTACTCAAAAACACACGAATTGCACTAAATCTTGAATGAAAAACCCTCGGCTTCGGAGGTGCTATTTATAGGCAAATTCTAGCCAAAACCTAACAAATCTCAAGCTTACCTCATTCCTAAGCCTCAAATCTAGCCACTAAGTGGCTTAAGTAGCCTTGAATCATAAGAAAAATGCCACGACTTGCAGTCTAAATTTTTCAGTCACTTTTGACATTAAATTCCGTCAAATTATGGTTGATCTCGGCCAAAGGCCATCACAAGTCGAACCATCATGATTTGGAGCACCCTCTGGAAGCCTTGGGCAACCTTCCCAATGGCTACAGGTGGCTAGTCAGCGGTGACAATATGGCTGACCAGTTTTTTGTAGGCTTCTCACTTAACTTTTGGAAATTACACTTTGACCCCACTTAATTTTAAATCACAATTTGGACTTTTCCTTGAAGCTCCTGGAATTTTTAACAATTTCATTAAGTTCCATGAGTTCCAAACTCTACATTCCACCCTTGAAACTTTAGAAAAAAAAAAATCTCTTTTTGACCTCATTCAGCCAAAAATAAGAAATTGCATTTAGGCCCGAATGCACAAAAAATTGCATTTTGATTATTTTTTCGCTAACCCCTTGGGTTTACGAGTCCCTAACTTCCTTTCCACATTTTATCCCCCAAGTTTCGCCTTTGCCACAACCTTTTCACCATTTTTGGCGATGATTCGTAAAGTGCACTTTGGCCCTAATGTATGAAATACTGCGTTTCAACCAAAAAATTCTACGAATTCTAAAATACTTTTAATACAAATTTTGGGTATTACAATAAACCCGGCAATCTGTAAGCCCAACAATCTATAAGTTTGGTGATTAATTCATAAGTATCAAGGGAAGAACTCGACTCTTACTTACTACGCTGGGATGTGTAATGGGTACTACCATACTTTTTCAAGGTTAGCCCTTTCTTATAGAAACTTTATGGGTTCTGATGTCCTCCCTCCCATATTTTGTGAGGGTATACACCGAACGTATAAAGTTTCGGGCCTTTAGCAAAGAAAAAGAAAGGGAATAGTGGTGACAACCAGTAAACCCCGATGATATCTAAAAGTCTAAAGCAACCCAGGAAGGCAGAGTGTGAGCGATCCCCCCACTCTTGATTGAAACAACAATACCCCCAATGGATACATTCATTGAAGTCATCATTTACATGATTATCCCTTACTCATACAAACATTTCATACTTTTACTATTTCCATAATTTAATATATATAACTACCTTACCTCCTAAAGGCCTGGGTGAGCCAACATCCCCAAGATAGTTGCCCTGGGAAGCCAGGTTTCTTTTATGTGCATAGAAAATAGGAATATGCAAGCATCCTTATGGTTTAATTTTAACCCTCCACATATGATTGTAATTTTAAAGCAAGGAATCAATTCATACTTGCTTTTCTATTATTTTGTCCTAACCCTTATGGTTGGCAGACCATATGGAATTTCATGCAAAATGCAAGCAATTAGGAATCACTTGCGTGCATCTCATTCTTGCACTTGAAAGCAACCTGCTCCCCTGCATCTCTAAAACTGTGGAGCTGACATATGCTTTCATGCCAGCCTAAGATAACATATCGTACCCAACAACACTCTTATTCTTTATACTAACCCCCGTGATTGGCAGGTCCTTTAGAGACTAAGAAAAAGAGTGAATGTGTCCCTCAAAACAAGTGTGTCTCACAAAATTTTCAAGTTGTAGATGTAGGCATCGCGTAGAACCCCCCCCCCCCCCCCAAAAAAAAAAAAATGAATCCTGGGAGTTGCGGATGTAAGCATTGCATCGAACTACCAAAACAAAATCTGGATATTCTCTCTAGTTACAGACATAGGCATTGCGTCTAACGACCAAAACAAAATATGGATATTTTCTCTAATGGGGAATGTAAGTAAAGAGCTAATCATCTGAAACAAAAATATTGACATTGATATGATCGCGAATGTAGGCGCTCTGTCGAATCGCGAAAACAAAAATATTGATAATCGATATGATAGCGGATGTAGGCGCTTCGACGAATCGCTAAAATAAAAAATGCTATATGATTGTGGATAAAGGCTTATCATCGAACTGCTGGAACAAAAGCACATATGTTATGATTGCAGATGTAGGCGTATTACCAAATCGCAAAACAAAAGCATCTTTGTTATGATTGCGGACGTAGGCATATCGTCGAACAGTCGAAACAAAATCACATATGTTTAAGAGTATCGCTAAACTACCAAAAGAATAACACGTATGTTATCATTGCAGACGTAGGCATTTCGTCGAACTGCTGAAACAAAAATATCTATCCTTTCATATGATTGCGGAAGTAGGTGTCTTGCATAAGAACTCCACCGAACTGTTGAAACAAAAACGCTTAGCTATGTCAATGATATGATAGCAGAGGAAGGCGCTTTGTCGAACTGCTAAAACAAAAATGCTGTTATCATTTGATCGTGGATGTAGACATTTCATCAAACTGCAAAATCAAGAAATCTATTACTCATTCACATAATAAAAAATGTAGTCGTTTCGCCTAACTGGTAAAACAAAAATATCTATCTTTTTATTCAATTGTGGATGTAGGCGTTTCACCGAACCACCAAAACAAAAATATCTATCTTTTTATCCAATCGCAGATGCAGGTATTTCATTGAACTACCAAAACAAAACTATCTATCTTTTTATCCAATCACGGATGTAGGCATTTCGCCAAATCACCAAAACAAAAATATTTATATTCTGGATACAAAAGCAGGCGTCTTGAGTAGGAGTTATGTCAAACTGCCATAACAAAATATTTATACTCTGATTGCAGATGTAGTCATTACACTAAATTGCCGAACCGTTGAAACAAAATAGATCCACGAATCTAGATTAGCAAAATGCACCAACAAAATAGAATGCCTCCTGGCACGCTTCGTGCTAGTAGGTAGATGGGCCCATGTCCTTTCCACATGCTATTCTCTTTATAGTGGGCACAAGATACGACCTGCAAGATAGTTCCATTGTCTTTGGAAGCAAAGACGAAGGTCGCCCCCTCTAATGACTGCATCTCTTACCCTGCATATTCGTGCACCAATCGGTGAAAAGAATGTAATTTAGTAAACATTCTTTCATGTAGGTCTACTGGTACTCACCTCCTCCACTATAATAAGGTGTCCCTATTGTGTGTCTGCTCTTTATATTGGCTAGACCTTTTCACAAATGAACTTTATGGCTCAGTGTCCTTCCTCTCACATGGTCCTGGTGCAATAGTAGAGACAACCAAGCTACGGATGAGACCGATGGGTTTAAGGCGGTTCAGGGATTCAAGCATCCTCATTACCCCTTGTCGTAAGTGGTGGCAGTGGTATCACTTGTTGATGCTAGATGCAGGATGTTTTATATATCTTATTTTGAATTTCTATTGGAATTCTACTCATATATATATATATATATATATAAGGGCTTGGTACTTCATAGTGCCTTGCTAAGTATTTCTGTACCCTTGGAGTTGTTCCATTCCTTCCATAACTCTATATACATTACTGTTTACCACCCACAAGTTGGGGTGAGCCGGTGTAACACCCCTCCTCTTTAGGGTGTGTTATTATGCTAGGATTTTTTTTTTCTCACATACATTCACAGTTCATACTCAAATCCTCAACATTCTCATATAAGAATAACATTCCCAAAACAGAACTAAGGAATAGTAAACTTATTCAAAAGCGAAAGCAGAGTCAGAATCTTATGAAATCTCGTAAATCAATACATAAGTTAGTTCATACATATCGTTCATCCATCATATCATTACAATAACCGTTAATGCAAATAAACAAAAACTATCTGGATAACTAGTCCTAGCCCTGGCATATGACCCATCACAACCTCCACCACGCTCATGCTTCAATCACCCATTTGCCTTTCTAACTGCTTGTCTTGCCTGGAACGTGGAATAATCTAGGGATAAGGTTTGGAGACTTTTGCAAAACTTGGAAGCTAAATAAGCTTTTCCTTAGCCAATCATGCAATGTCACCTCAAAGGGTCATTATGAGCCATCATGTGACCTTATCTTATCTTCCAAGTGGCCAATGGTTGATTGCCATGTGTCATTGAAGATAAGCCTTCATCATTTCTCCCATGTGCATCCAACCCAAATGCACCACTCGTCTCTTAATTGAATTTAATAGAGTTTGGAATCCAAAGCTCCATTTGATTTGAATTTGAAATCCATGATACCTTGAAGAGATATTTTTAAGGTTTCAAGAACTACACATTGGCCCAAATTTTTTGGATAATTTGCACTTAGACTCTTGCAACTTGGTCCCCGAGCCATTTTTAATTGTGCTTTTTAGTTCCTAAAAAATGGATAAATTACACTTAGCACCCCAAGATTTTAGGTAAATTACACTTTTACCCGAACTTCAGTATTTACAATTTTGTCACCGGTTCAGAAACTAAACCTTTGCCTCAAGGCTTTTATAATCTCTTGAAATGACTTATTTTCTCAAATATTAGAACCTAATAACGTCAGGTATTACATCATATTTGAGTTTGAAAATTTGAGATGTTACACTAGTCATCATATCCAAGGTTTTTAAAACCCCAACTACCCTAGATCGACCCAAAACTATCATCATTAGCCCCCAAACCGACTTCTCAGAGCTTTGATTTTCTGGCCATGTCACGGCCGAAATTTTGATCAAATTGGTCGTCCACATAGCCGATCCTTGGTCGTGGACAGGTCTTGATGAGGCTACCCCTAGCCATAAACCCTCTAAACCCTCATTGGGAGCCCCCAACGGCCGCAATAGGCGATTGGAGAGGTGGCTGGTGGCCGGCAGTTAGCAGTGTTCACACTACTAGTTTTCTGAAAATTACATTTTCACCCCATCAACTTCTAAAATTTCATTTTGGGCCCTTTTGAGCAACCCCTTGAGTTTCTAAAAATTCCATAATGAACCCCTAACTTTCCTTTTTCACATTTTATCCCCCAAGTTTCGCTTTACTGCTTTCGACCAAGTTTTATAAATTACACTTAGGCCCGAAAGTATGCTTTGATCGTTAATCCCTCTTGTTTCATCCCGAAACCGCTTCAAGGTTGTTCCTTATTTTAAACATGAATCCATTCAAGGTTCTGTTGACTTTTCAAAAGTTTCTTACGACAACTCAATTTTTTAGCCTGAACCATAACTATATCGAAAGATGTCTCTAATCCGATTTCTTTCAATGCTATAACTCATGCCTCGAGACACTCGTCAGTGACATACCTTTTTCCTTAGACATCTAAGATCCAGGGCATTCCCCTCAGTTAATTCGGTCACTCATATTTGTGAGAATATTACACTATAAGTCTATAACCCCTAATCTTTGGATAATTCCATTTACGGCCCAACATAAATTACACTTGAGTCCTTTTAGAAATTTTTGGGTATTACATTCACCCTTCCTTAAAGAAATTTTGTCCTAAAAATTTGCATCTGTTTGATCAAGTGACTAAGGAAAACACTATTTCCATTTCACTTTATTCTATTCTGCGAGAAACAACTATGACCACTAGTCTTTCTCCTCAAGTTGATATATATAGCTTTTAATTGTTAATAGTATCATCATTTGAATACATTAACCACCATTCTTTGAACCTACCATACGTCCACGCAATGTATTTCTCCCAGAATTTTCTGTTATAACTCTTCATTGACGGTCATACACATAAAAAATAGTTTATACCATTTCAAGAGTAAATATACTATCCATAATCATTTCTTTATTCCACAAAATTTTTGATAAAATTTCTTGAAAAATCACAAAAATTTGCTATTCTATTTCCATTTCCTCGAACAATTAGGGGTATTTTTCCCAAATTGTATCCTCGAGCTCCCACGTTGCTTCTTCCTTGACGTGATTTCTTCACTGAATCTTCACCAAATGAATGACTTTACTCCTTAACACTTGGTCGCGAAGATCCAAGATCTGCTCGGGTGACTCTGGATAAGTTAGATTGTCTCTTAGTTCTATCATCTCTTCTCGAATTTCTTGGGTTGGGTCTGGTATATGCCTTCGAAGTTGAGACACATGGAAAACGTCATGGATGTTGGATAAGCTAAAAGGAAGTTCTAGATGATAAGCCAAAGGTCCAACTTGCCCTACAACTGGATAGGGTCCTATTAATCGAGGTCTTAACTGATCTTTCTTCTTTCCTCAAGAAGTCAAATGCTAAGGGGATACTTTTAAATAAACATGATCTCCCACCTCAAATTCCAAATCTCATCTTCTCTTATTTGCGTAAGACTTTTGTTGACTTTGAGAGATTCAAATTCTTTCTTGAATTTGTCGAATCTTTTTCTATAGTCTGTTGTACCAGTTTAGGCCCTAATATTTATCTTTCTCTTACCTCAGTCCAACAGATAGGCGATCAACATTTTCTCCCATATAGAGGCTCATAAGGTGTCATTCCAATGCTATTGTGGTAACTGTTGTTATAAGTGAACTCCACCAAAGGTAGGAGTTCTTCACAATTACACTCAAAATCTAGGGCACATGACCTTAACATATCCTCAAGTGTCTGAATGGTCCTTTTAGATTGCACATCAGTCTGCGGGTGATAAGCTGTACTAAGATTTAATTGCTTTCCCATGCACTACTGCAAGCTTCTCGAAAATCTCAAGGTGAACCTCGGGTCCCGATTAGAGACTATGCTTATTAGTGTGCCATGAAGTCTGATTATCTCTCCATTGTACTGCTCCATAAACTTTTGAACTGGCCTATCCATCTGCGTAGGCAAAAAGTGTGCATAGGCAAAAAGTGTGCTGATTTTGTTAACCTATCTACGATGACCCAAATTGCATCATTGCCTCTATGACTCCTGGAAAACTCCATTACAAAATCCACTGTGACATGCTCCCACTTCCACTCAAGGATATCTAAGGGTTTCATTAGCCTTGCTGCTTTCTGGTGCTCAATTTTCACCCTTTGACATGTGTCACACTGAGCTGCCTTCCTTGCCAGACTTGTCTTCATCCTCATCCACCAGTAGACTTCTCGGAGGTCTCTATACATCTCTGTGGCTCCGGGGTGCACTGTATAACGAGCTCTGTAGGCCTCATCTAAAATTCTTTGTCTCAAGTCCTTCAAGTTTGGCATGTATATTCTTCCCCGAAATCTGAGTATACCATCATGTATCTCAAAATCAGATTTCTTGGGCTGACCATTCTTATCTATCCATATGTGTATTCGTTTATCATCCACATAGGCCTCTCGTATTTCGTTCACCAAATCTAGTTGAACTACCATGCCAGCAATAAGGATGGATGATTCCTTCGGTACTACACTCACCGTTAGTTAGCTAAAAGCCTCCAACATATGGCACTCACAGGCCATCAACTTGGCCATAGTAATAGTCACATTCCTACTCAAGGTGTCAGCCACCACATTGGCATACCCCAGGTAATAATGAATGGTGCAGTCATAGTCCTTAAGAAACTCCATCCACCGTTGCTGCCTAAGGTTCAACTCATTTTTCAAGAACACATACTTCAGGCTCTTGTGGTCTGTGAACACCTCAAAGGTTTCACTATACAAGTAGTGTATCCATAGCTTTAGAGCATATATCATGGCCACCAATTCCAGATCATGAGTCGGGTAATTTAGCTCATGTTTTTTCAACTGACGTGACCCATACGCGATTACTTGACCATGTTGCATTAATATGCAACCCAGGCCTATCTTCGAGGCATCATTATACACAACGTATCCCCCAAGACCACTCGGTGTAGCTAAGACTGGTGCCAAAGTCAACCTAGTTTTAAGCTCCTAAAAGCTTTTCTCACACCCGGCTGTCCATTCATAGTTGACACCCTTCTGCAAAAGTTTTGTTAAGGATGCGACTATCTTTGAAAATCCTTCCATGAACCTTCGATAGTAGCCTGCCAACCCTAGAAAACTTTGTATCTTTGTCATATTAATTGGTTGTTTCCATCCTTGAATAGCCTCGACCTTGGTTAAATCTATTGCGATCCCTTCGGTGGATATCACATGTCCCAGAAACACCACTTGGGACAACCAAAACTCACACTTAGAGAACTTGGCGTACAACTGATGTTCTCTAAGGGTCTTTAATACTACTCTCAAGTGTTCCTCATGAACGTTCTCATTTGGTGAGCACACTAGTATGTCGTCAATGAACACGATCACAAACTTAACCAGATAAGGCACAAACACTCGGTTCATGAGGTCCATAAATGCAGCCGGTGCATTAGTAAGTCCGAATGGCATTACTAGGTACTCATAATGACCATATCGAGATCGGAATGCCGTCTTTGGAACATCATCAGGTTTAATCTTCATCTGATAATATCTGAACCTTAAATCAATCTTTAAGAACACTTTCGCTCCCTATAGCTGATCAAACAACTCAACTATCATCGAGAGTGGATACTTATTCTTCACTGTGGCCTATTTTAACTAACGGTAGTTAATGTACATCCTCAGGCTTCCGTCATTTTTCTTTACAAATAGTATTGACGCGCTCTACGACAACGTGCTTGGCCTAATGAACCCCTTATCGGCCAATTCCTGTAACTAACTCTTCAATTCTTACATCTCCGCCGGAGCCATCCAGTACCGTGTGATTGTTATCGGTTGGGTTCCTAGCACTAGCTCAATTGAGAACTCGATCTCCTGAGGTGGAGGTAGTCCCAATAATTCTCTCAGAAACACATTCTCATATTCTTGTACTACTCGTACCTTATTGAGCTTTGGTACCTCTTTCTTTTCCAATTGAGCATAAGCTATGTATCCATGAGCTCCACGACTCAACAACTTCACCGCCTTTATTGCTGAAATCATTTTTCCAACCTTAAGGTCACCTTCTCCCTGAAATTTAACCCACCCTCCTTCGAGTTTCCTTATGGTCATTATTTTCCTTCAGAAATCTATATTAGCGTTGCACTTGGATAGAAAGTCCATCCCTAAGATTATGTCAAAGTCATTTACTTCCAACAAAATTAAATAAGCTTGAAATCGAATATTACTCAGATAATTTTGCATCCTCCTACCATTTATGAGGACTTCATATTTTTATCCATAGGTGTCGAAATCATCATCGAAAATCCCATAGGTTTGATTTCTACTTTCAAACTCCCAACCAATTCATGTGGCATAAATGAATGTGTTGACCCAGGGTCTATCAATGCATGCACGGGGATTTCTAATATAAAGAGCTTACCTTGAATTATTGCTAAATCTGTACCCACATCCTCCTTTGACAGGTTGAAGATGCGCCCTTGACGAGTCCCACGAGCTTCTCCCATCTTCTCCGCTTGCCCGTCTACCTATCCGACCTTTAACCTCTTCGGACAGTTCCTCATGAAGTTTCATGGCTGCTCGTACTAGAAGCATACCATATTCCCTGGGCTTTTCACTGGAGGTGTTTCTTTCCCCTTGGGACAATTTCTTTTAATGTTCCCTTCTTCTCCACATGAATAACAACTAGATGTTCTAGCCAAACATTTTCTCCCCGTGTGGTTTTTCTTGCATTTGGGGCATCGCTTGCTTCTCTAGGGATTCTTATTCCCAGATTTCTGCTCTATGCTCCCTTTCGTTTCCTCAGATCTTATCAATCTCACTCGCAGGAGATTTCTTTCTGTCATCAGAGCTCTATCCAGAGCTTCTTCATAAGACTCAATGGACCAAGTACTTAAAGGCATGTTGCAAATCCACTCATAGTCCTGACAGGAACTTTTGTTCCTTTTTCCATTCATCTGCCTCGTACATCGGCACATACTTGATAAGCTGGGTGAATCTTATGTCGTATTAGGCTACCGACATCTCCCCAGTTTGCTTTAGATTCATGAACTCCCAACTATTCTCTTGCCTCCAACTTTTAGGGAAATATTTCTCATTGAAGACTTCCTTGAACACCTCCCAAGTCACTACCTGAGTCTGGCTAGACTCTGACCCTTGCCTTGAGTGAGACCGTTGTAGAGGTCACTCCATAGTCTGCCACCACCTCTCGACTTCGTCCTCTAGCATAAAGGTGGCACAATTCACCTTATCTAGGTCATCACATTGTAAGTGTTGAAGCAACTTCTCCATTTTCTCCAGCTAGTACTCAGCCATGATAGGGTCATCGCTGGCTCTTCCTTTAAATGTAGGTGGTCGCTGTCTCTGGTACTGCTCCAACATGTTGTCCGTGTGTCTGGTTTGTTCTTTCTTGGTTGCGTAAGTCAGGAGGTTCTCCATGACTTTTTCCATTCTATCCAATTGTCCCTCTGGGACCGCAGATTCCTTTTTCTTAATCCCTACTACTTATGTTACTGCTACCGAGATGACTATAGTGGTGAATCCCACTATCTCTATCATCCTCGTTTCTCTAGTTGGGGGTGACGAGAGCTCAGTTTCCTTGTCACCTAGTAGTCACCATCTGAAAGGAAAAAAAAGACAATATCTCATTCCACGAGAAATCCTTCCAAAAAGGTAGTCTTATTTCTTCACAATCCTTAAGTACAACGTACGAAAACCTTAAGAGAAATAAAACAACACAACTAGAGAAAACAAAAGTTTTTCATGACTTTTTTTAGGGACTGACTAACTTCCAGACCCGAGAACTATTGCCTGTCGCATCATCTCCAGACTCTACCCTTGGTCCATTAGGGTCGTCATGCTCAGCTGCCCCATCCTCTTTGTCTGAGCTCAAGTCGACAACTTCTACAAAGTTGGCCTCATCTGCCTCGTCTGAGTCCCAATCCCCATCTGAGTCAGGGTTTGCTTCTTCTTCCACTATGGCCTCTTTGTAAATTTTAGCGGCATGACCCCAAAACTGCTGACAATAGAAATATAAAGACACATAGTTGCCTTGCTGGAGAACCCATTCTGCTAGGGCCCTCCAATCTCCCTTTAAGTGGTTGATCAGGAATTCCATTAGAGCACGACTCAGATTAGGTCGTACGTAACTATTTGGCGGTACATCCTTTAAGATGCTCTCGAGAACATTCAGACTGTCGAAGATGTCTTCCATTATCGGTTCACTTTCCTCCCATCGACTGGTCCAATGGGTTGTCCATAATTGCTCATGAAAGTCTCCTTCCATTCTGGCATTTCAATAATTCTTTCCATCAAATTTCTTAACTAAAGTTTTTCTAAACCTCGGGTTCATAAATCCTTATCGATCTCTCATAAGTCTCCAAGTAAAGTTCGCTATGATACCAATTATAACACCCTACTTTTTTGGGCATGTTATTATGCTAGGATTTTTTTCCTCACATACATTCACAGTTCATACTCAAATCCTCAACATACTCATATAAGAATAACATTCCCAAAACAAAACTAAGGAATAGTAAACTTATTCATAAGCGGAAGCAAAATCAGAACCTCATGAAATCTCGTAAATCAATACATAAGTAAGTTTATACATATCATTCATCCATCATATCATTACAATAACTGTTTATGCAAATAAACAAAAACTAACTGGATAACTAGTCCTAGCCTTGGCACCCACCACAACCTCCAACAGTATATGTACAAATATGAAAAAATGTTCATAAATTACATAGGATTTAGCAACCCTCATGAATATTATGCATAATATAGGTAAACATATCATGTATAAGATTTTTGGGAAAAACCACTCACATTTCAACAAAACTCAGTATTTCTCGAATAACGTGACCACTCTTGATTTTTGTGCCAAGCTTAAAATTTGCAAAATCACTCAACCTTGAGCCTCAATGTACCTTGGCTATCAAATCTGAGGTCTTTAATGCCCCAACTTGCCCCAAATCGACCCAAAACTATCATCATTAGCCCCTAAACTTGTAATATCCCAAATTTTCTAAAGAGCTTAAGAGTAATTTTAACATGGGTCATAGGTGAAATTATCTAAATATTAAGGACTTAAGTGTAATTTCTTACAATTATAAGTGCCAAATCGACTGAAGGGAATGCCCCGGTGTGTAATTGTCTAAGGAAGATGATATGGTCTCGATAAGCATCCCAAAGTAGGATTTATGGTGTTAAAAGAAATCAGAATTGAGATGATTTTCGATACAGGCAAAATACAGTTTCTATTCAGGCTAAAAAAAATCGAATCATCGTAGAAGACTTTTGAAAAATAAATGGAACCTTGAGGGGGTTCTGGTTTTTCGTAACGATGGACCATGTGGTGGTTTCGAGATGAAAAAAAGGTCTTGTGAGGGCACAAAGATGAAATCATCCTTATCGAGTAAGCTTAAAATTATTAATTATGCATTTTAAGTATCGAAATACAAATTAATTCCACGATTGAGGGTGCATTTGTAATTAATGAAACGCCCAAGTGTAATAAGGAGGAAATATGAGATTTAAATGCGTAAGTTCTCATATATATTGATTTAGTATGTGTAATATATGGATATATATACATATGCGCGTGTGTGATTATGGCAATTTCTGAGAAGTTTCTACGAAGCTTCATGGGGGCAAATTGGCACAAATTAAGGGCATTGGGATGAGAGAATTGGAAGAAATGTCGGGAGAAAGAATGGTGACTAAGGCGTATTCGATGCAAGTGGATATACATATATATATATATATAAGAATGGAAATGGAAGTAGAAAGTTGTAGGGAGAATGGCCGAAAGTTTGGGTCGAGAGAGTAAGGGCAGGGAGAGAGCTTGAGGCTATAAATGGGATGGGATTCAGGAAGAAGAAGCAGAGAGAGAACATCTAAAAGCTTAGAAGGAGAAATGGGAAGTGAGAGAAAGAGAGGTAGATGAGTGGGCGACCATGGCCACAGCAGCCGCAAGCAACAAAGTTGCTGTTGCAGCAGCTAGGTGGCACGACAATGGCGCACGGGCGGAGCATGGGTGGTCGGTGGGCGAAGCAGAGATGGCCAGATGCGGCTGGAGGCGCGGGCCAGCAACAGCCGAGTTGCTGTGTGCATAGTGAGGCTGGCCGCAGTGGCTCCGGCTGTGCACGATGGAGTTGGGCCGACCAGGCGACGGCGGTGCTGGTCATGGCGGTGGCTTGCGGAAGCAAGGCAGGGGGTGGCTAGCGGCAATGGTTGTGCATGCACAGGGGCTGTGTGCAAGAAGGAAGAAGAAGGGAAGAGGAGGAAGAAGAAAAAGAAAAAGAAAGAAAATAGAAAAATATAGGAAAATGCCAAAAATTTCTAGAAAAGTAGGAAAATGAGATTTATTAATATTTCGGATATTTGGGCTAGAAAAATGGTCCGGCACATGTTTTGAGGTCAGACACGAAAATTGAGACGGTACATGCGAATTGAGATAGTGCATGAGAATCAACGTGGTGCGCGTGAGAATTGAGGATTTGTACACATTTCGAGGATATGACACGCATACTGAGGAAGCTTGAGATACTAAGTTAAGGTAAGTAAAATTTTTTAGAAAATTTCAAAAAATCAGGAAAGTTATTTTATGAATTGTTATAGTGAAATATTGGAGAAAATATATGAGAAATATTTAGTTTGGATTTATTGAAGAAAAAATAGGAAGAAATAGAGAGAAAAATAAAGAAAATGCAAGAAATTATAGAAAAATAGGTTTTAATACTTATTTAAATAAATATAATGATTATAGTGCTTTGACACTTAAGTTGAAATGACTTGTGCAAATTTTAAGGTTGACACGCAAATAGAGACGATGCACGTATTTACGAGATAAGGCACAAATATCGAGGTAACCCGATAAGCTTGAGAAGGACTACAACAGATTTTGTTATTAGTGACAATTTTTTAGTGGTGCTATAAATTTTCGTCACAAAAAGTATACTTTTGGTGACGATATAAGCATTTCGTCACCAAAATTTGTGAACTGTTATTTGTTGGTGATGATTTTGAGATTTTGTCACAAAAAATCGTCATGCATAAGTTGGCATCAACTTTTAGCGCCAACACTCAATTGCAGAAAATGATTTTGTGACACTTCATATATGTAGGTGACGAAAAATAAAACATCAACATATTAATATTATATTGGGTGACGATACATTTATGTCACAAATGAATGAATGACTATCAGGGACGCATTGAACATTATCACAATTGCAAATAATATTAAGTGACGTTAACTTTGGTCATCCATTAATAGTAATATTTTAGTTTGTTGCATAAGATGACGACTTTAGGAATGTCACTAATCAGTGTTACATTTGGTGACGATATTATTTGTGTCACGTATACAAGAATAACCTATTTGTGATGCATTACATATTATCACATTTGTGAATAATATTAGGTGGCGTTGAGTTTCAACACCCATTATTAGTATATTGTGGTTTGATGCATAAGGTGACTACTTTTGAAATGTCAATAATGAGTATTAGAGTCAATGACGATTTTCTTTTCATCATGTATGCAATAATACCTATTTGTGACTCATTAAATAGTCACATTTATGAATGATATTAGGTGACATTACGTTTCGTCATCCCTTCTTAGTAATATTTTAATTTAATGTATATGGTGACGATTTAAGAAATGTCACTAATCAATATTACATGATAGTGATGATCTATTACGTCACGTATTCAAAATTATTTATTTGTGACACATTACATATTGTCATATTCATGAATAGTATTAAATGACGGTGAGTTTTGTCACCCATTATTAGTAATTTTTTAGGTTGACACATAAGGTGAAGACATTGAGTGATGATAATTATTTACGTTACATATGAAAAAATACTTATTTGTGACACATTACAAATAATCACATTTGTGAGTATCATTGAGTGATGTTGAGTTTCATCACTAATTGATAATTTTTGTATTGTGTGTACAAGTTAACAAAACATTAATTATCACTATTACGTATCATATTGGGTGACGAAAAAATGTGTCACGCATGGTTATTCGTTAGATAATGAGTAATTAATTACTTGTTAATAAAGAATTATTAATAATTTTTTGAATATTAATACTAATTTTTAAACAAAACATTAAATTTTATTCTAAATAGAATTTATATTATTTATAATATTATGCAATCTTAATATCTTTTAAATTTATTTGTATTGATGTTGAAGTTCTTGTCTTTTATCTAAAACAGAAACAAGTGAGACGAATAAACAATGACGTATTGACAATAATATAATTTTATTTTAGAAAAGAAATTGTAAGTTGATTGACACTTAAAATTTATTATTATTAAATGTATTTTTTTGTTAGATTATATGCATTTATTATATCTTATTATTAAAATTGAGATAATTTTATTAGTTAATGATAAATATATTATGATTTGAATTATTTATTTAACTAATAGAATTATTTGAATGTTAAAAATAATATGTAGTAAATGTATCTTATTTAAAAATAAGATTAATTTATTATTATTTAGCATTTGAATTATTTATATATATAAAGTTTTACTAATAAACACACTTGCCTTTAAATAGTGCACTACAATAACAATAATAATTATAAAAATAATAATAATCCCAAAAAAATGAAAAATTATTGTTATTATTATTGTTATTTTAGAATGAGTTTTTACCATGAGCTATAAAAATAAACATATTGTCATGTTACATTGTTTTAAGTTTAATTTTAACAGGACTCTAACTTCTCTCATAATACTTTATAATTAATATAAAATTAATAATTTTTAAGATTTGATGTAAAAATAATAATCTGATCACATTTTAATAATATTTAATAACAGTTATTACTATTTGAGTTTTTTATTGATAATATTTAATAACAATTATTACATATAAAATTAGTACTTTATATGTAAAATTATTGTTATTATTGTTTGTCTTCTATTGACTTAAAATTCATAACAGTTATGTGAATGGAAATAGATATTTACGAAGAAAAAAATAAAATACTTACACAAGCTGGTAATTTTGGAATTTAAAACAAAAACATGAATTAATCTCCACATTTGTTTTTATAAGTACATTATTTAGAAAAGATGATAAAAAAAATATTTTTCATTATTTGACATATAGAAAATATTTTCCAAACATATTTTTTTCACATTCTAACATATATTTTCCAAACATATATATTTTTTATTTTTTCTAAATATATTATTTAGAAAAAGAAAAAAAAACCAATCAATTTTGTGTCTTAAATTTTGAATCAAAAACAAAACCATTCAAATACCAAAACCAAATCAAATCAATTTTACAGCTTATTATATAAAATTAGAAAATATAATTATATAAAGAAACTAAAGTAAATAATTAGGTTAATGCTATTGCAAACAAGTTAAAGAAACTAAAGTAAATAAAAATTAGAAAATATAAAGTATTTTCCCCCCAAAATCAGAAATTATATAAACAACTCTAAAATTAAAAAAAAAAAAAAAAAAAGCTAAAGAAACTAAAGTATATAAAAATCAGAAATTATAAAGTATTTTCTCCAAAAAATTAGAAAATATTTTTATCAAAAATAATTATAAAAAAACACAATATATAAGTACAAAGGGGCGGGAATGAAAACTGCATCCATTCCTTCCTCTGTTGCTTCATCAGGTTCAAGCTATTATGTTTGCCTTATGTTATTTCTGTTTTGAAACTTGTATGTGCGTATGGTGTTATTCTTGTTTTAAAAATGTTATATTGTTGGTTTTGTATTGTTGTTCTTCAGTTAAAAGTTATCATGTTTCTATCAGAACAAGTAAATCTGCAAAAAAATCATATATAGACTTTTATCAAACATCTGTCATGAAGAAATACATGAACATTCATATATATATATATATATGATTTGGCATTCTTTAATGTTTCACACACATATATATAGAGAGAGATGGGACTTTTGAAGGAGAAATTGGAAAACGAAGGTGGCCGATTATTAAAAGAATTGCTAACTTAACATCAATGTTTGTCGTTTTGTTACAGATAAACACAAAAATTAAAATAGCTGATTGAACCAGGACAATTCATCCGTTCACTGGTTCAAGGGTCTGGTTCATTAATGGTTAACCAACTGATTCTGTTGCCAAACTGCAGAGTCCAATGGCCAGGTCCTTATTTTTTCAGTCGAATTGCCCCTTCCTGATTAGGTTGTCTTAGTATTACTTTCTTCTCCGTTGCCCTATTCTCTTTGGTGGGTATAACACCATGAGAAGTTTTCATTATCAAGAATGGATATTGTACACTCTCCAAAAAGAGAAAAATCAAATGCAACTATTCTGTTTTGGGTTTGGTCTGATGAAAAGCATATTCCTACTACTCTTAGAGATTAAGCCATGGTTAACTCTCTTGACTCCACATGCCCAAGGTGTACTGCAATAAAAGAGCTATTTGTGCAATTATAATGGAAACTAACTGTATAATTACTTCTACTTAACAAGGGCATTAACAATGGTGCCAATGATGAAGATGTGGCGAATTGTATTACTGTTATAATAATTGAAATGATAATAATATCATTAGACAGAGCAGTTTTATATCTTCATTTTTTTATAAGAATGGATGATTTCTCTGTGCCTCTATACATAAAGCATACATAACAACATTCATTTTTTTTTATAAGAATGGATCATCAATCACGAAATGCTTAAGTGCCTCTATACATAACCGCATACCGTTTGTTTGTTGCCAATTGCATTGCAACTGCTTGTTTGTGAGTGTATAAGAGTAGTAGTGGTTGGCTAATTAAGATGCATATCAGTCTATGGATGATTTCTTTGTCCCCTGTCTGGGTTGACACCTGTAGCATATATATATATATATAGTACATATATAGGTGGTGGCATGGGGTTGGTGAGTTTTCAAATGCTTTTATGATAGTTTCAGCTATTTATTTATTAAGTTTTTGAGTGATACAATTTTATTTATTTATATAAAAAAAAGAAGTCAGGGTAGGTGAATATGAATATTACTCTCTTTTTATTTATAGCTATGACAGACAGAAAGAAAGAAAGAAGAAGACAACTATGATGATGATGTGGCATTGAGGAATAGGAAAAGATATGACTTTTTTGAAAATAGAAATGAGAAACCAAATATATGGTAGTGGTATGATGAAGGAAGATGTTATCCTACGTACATTCATAAGTTAGGGTAATTAAGTTTTTAATATTGAACATTACGTACATTTAAGTTTTTAATTTTATCACACATGCATTAAAAAGAATAGAAAGCTTTGTTTCCTTCAGTAAGTTAAGTTAACCTCTCTGTTTTATCAAAAACATTCAAGAGAGATTCACTCAGTTTAGTCACCCAATGATGAAGTTGATAAACATATATATATATATATGTATGTATGTATAAGACAAATTAATAAAAATTGATAATTAAGAGGAGAAGAATAATTGTTAAAAATTGATAATAAAAAGTTAACCTCTTTGTTTATCCCATTGAGGATCCTGTGGTTCCTGATGAGTTGTATTATTATTAATTAATTAATAATAATAATTAAGTTGTATTATTATTAACTAATTAATTGTCCAATTGCGGTTGCCACATGATGACATACACTAAATCTTTTTCTTTATGAATCATGTATAAGTAATTGCCAGTTTCATAAATGTAATAAAGGTAGGATGACTTAATCATTACAAGGTTCAAATTTATTCATGAAGGTTTACAAGCAACCTGCATCTTAGTCATTCTATTCTTTAAACAAACATGCATACTCCTTTCTGAGATAATCATCAAAGCATCAATCATGCCAACGTCAAAGTATATAACTAATCTTGAGTCCGAATTCATTTGATGCAAAAAGCCAAATGAATTATTCAACATCAAGTGCATAATTCACAAGCTCTCTATGCTCCGTCGTTTGTTCAAATTTCAATAAGAAGTCAAATCCAAAATTAAAAGTCTATAAAAAGACAACAAAATTAGATGTTTATAAGGGTATTTTCATGGAGAGGCAGCCAATTATTAAAAGAATTGAAGAGCAAATTGTTTATAAGGGTATTTTTTTTAATTTTGAATTCTTTTAATTATTTTTCTTTAATGATTGTTAGGTATTCATATTGGAACATGGATAAGAGCTGGATGATGGAACATAGGTTCTCTGACAAATATATAGTGGGAGTTCGTTCATTTATGAAGTTTGTCCGTGATAGTTTGGGAGACGAGTGTAAAATTCGATGTCCTTGCCGAGAATGTTTGAATGTGTACACCTTAAGTCAAGAAGAAGTTGAGGACCACTTGATGTTGATCGAAATGAGTATTAGCTACACTAAGTGGGTTTATCACGGTGAACCTTCTAATTCCTCTAACAATAATAGTCATGGCTATGAGAATGACAATCGGACTAATGATAATTGGGATAATGAAATGGAAAATGATGATGGGTTGCTTGATATGTTAGAAGATTTGCAAAATGGAGTAGCCATGGATGATGGCACAACAAGAGAAACTAATAGGGTAGCCGAGAACATAGATGAGATAAGCGCACTACTTGGAAAAGTTATCGATGAACTTTATCCTGGTTGTTTGAATTTCTCTACATTATCTTTCATTGTTAAGGTCTTGCATGTTAAGGTGTATAATCATTGGAGTAATAAATCATTTGATATGCTATTGGGATTGTTAAAGAAGGCATTTCCTGAGGGTAATAAAGTTCCAAATTCTTATTACGAGGCAATTAACATGTTTCCTGACTTGGGTCTTGGTTATGAGCTGATCCATGTTTGTAAATATGATTTTTCCATATTTTGGAAGGAGTATAAGGACTACCAAAGTTGATAGTGAAAACCCAATGTCTGTAGATGACATAGTGGATAATGTACTAGGCACTAGGTGTGGATATGTTAAGGGATTTGGGTATGGACCTAAACCTAAATCATTTAAAGCTTCAGAAACAAGGACTTATGAGTTGGAGGAAAAGCTTAAGAAGACTCAAGATGAGCTACAAACATGTCAAATAAAGTTTGAAATAACAACAACTCAATTAGAAGGGAAATTGGATATGTGATGAGCAATTACAGCCAATTATTACAATTTTTGGTGAGTTCAGGAATCCAACTGCCTCCTTCGATTCTATCTCCTTTAACCCTAAATCAAGGTAAGAATAAAATAACTACTTTTCTATTTACTTCATTGTTAAATAAACTTTACATGTGTCCAACTTGATCAAATTTCCATCTTATATTACATGTTTCTATCCTTCCAACACAATTACGACTATGATTGCAATACAATTACAAATGTGATTGATTTCAAGTTCCAATGAATGACACGCAGAATCAACTAAAGGGTTGGAGAGAAGATGTTGAAGTAAATGTATCGTCACATTTGAACAAGTTTTGTGAAATCTACTTTTTAATTCAGAACTTTTACTGAGATACTAATTAGATGTTAATTACTTTTATATTTTTGGATGTGTTATATTGAGATTTATTTTTTGTGATACAGATTTGATCATCATATATCAATCCATTTTGTGTGTGTAATATGATTTTAGTATTTTTAATTTCAAATTTTGGATCAATTGATAGTGAGTATAATATTTGTTAAAGAAAACATTTACAGGTTTATACAATTTGCTACAAAAATAATTTTCACTTATTAGATTGTGCAATTTTGGGTGACGACTTGTTTTTGTCAGCAAATTAACAAATTTAATTTATGAATTTATGACAATAAAACATTGGCCACCTATCTATACATACAATTTTGAGTGACATTTTATTTTGTTGTCACTAAGTAAAGATAATATATAATTGTATGAATTTAAGACGCTTTTAAATTGTCACCAATTGGTTATCTTATTTTTTGACAATTTTATTAACGTTACAAAAGTTATGCCTATAGTGACGAAAAGGTCTATATGTGACAAAAATTTTCTATTTTGTTTTGGCAAAAAAGGTTGTGAAAAAATATATTTGATAGGTAACGATATTTATGCGTCACCAATTAACATACAAACCCAATTTATTAGTGACGAAATCAATATTTGTGACGAAAAGTAGTTGCCTTTAGTAACGATTTTTTGTGTCACCAATTACATGATATTTTGTGACGTTTTAGTTTGCGTCACCAAATCAAACTTTGATCAAACTATTCAATGACGATTTTATCTAATAGTGACAAAATATAAAAAGACTATAGCGACGATTTTAATGTCACTGTTGTCACAGTTTTTTAGTGACGATAGGAATTGTCACAATAAGAAACCTCATCACAACTGTTTTGTGACGATTTGAATGCTAAGATGACACAATTTTATTGGTTTTCGTGGCAAAATTACACGTCACTAAAGGAGATGTCTTCAGTGACAACAAAAATTTCATCACCTTTCCTTTATGTACTTGTGACAAAATATAAAAAACGTCACTAATTACTTTTCCCTACGGACCTAACGTGACGATGGTTATGACGCCATAAAATCATCACCAATACATTTTTGTGACGAAATTCTGATCATATGTGACGATTTTGTGTCGCCACTAATGACCAAATTTCTTGTAGTGAGGTAAGTGGTTTGACCTCAAAACAGGACTGGCCCTACCCTTAATTACAAGGCCCCAAATTTTAAAAATTTATAATATTTATGTATATTTTTTAATAATTAATATTTTATTAAAAAAATTAAATACAAAACATTATAAAAAAATTTTAACTTCCCTTCACCATTTTTCAATTTTTAACTGTTGCTGTGGTGTTCCCAAGTCCCAATATCCCATAAAACCCACTTTCCCTCCCAATATCCCATGAATGTATAGTTTTTTGTTGGCATTGACTTTCTTAGAGTTTTAAGAAAAATTACTTTTGTTTTTATTTATTTATTATTGTAAGTTGTTTGGTTTTTTTTTTTTTCTTATATCTGAGACATTATATTTTAGTTAAAAATTTATTATCATTAAGAGATTATTATATTTTATATTTGATTGAATTTTATTTTTTTCTTTTTTTATTTAATAAAATAATAAAATATTTATGTAAAAAAATGTATTATTTCTTTTCTTATAAAAAAATTAATGCTCAAAGGCCTCAAAAAATCCTTTCGCCTAAGGCCCCTAATTCTGTTGGGCCGGCTCTATCCCAAAAACTAATTTTATGTAAATGGTTTTATCATGTTGTCATGTTTTGATGTGAATATGTCATGTAGATTGCATTTACATGTATTGATGATGAAATGTGCATATGTTCACAGTGATATTATTGATCATGCATCACATAAGGGTTTGGGATTATGCACTGGTATTACTGCTCTACCAAGGGCGGACCTATACACCTCGGCTTAGAAATGAGGCTGTAAAAATAGGGAGCAACAGTTAGGTATTGTCGACTCAAACCAAAATGAAATGGAAAATGACATTTTGCATTTTGCATACATGCACGAAATATGTTTTGTACCCTTACTTTAACGATTCATCATCTAACTTGGGATTTGCCCCTGGAATATTCAAACGTACCAGATAGAGATTGTAGCAGAAACGAAGATGAATGAGGCATGAAATGGCACTTAACAAAGTGCATAATGAATTGAATGTAATGTAGCCCATGTATTTAAGTTCTCCTACTTCGAATTCTGAACGTTTTGAGGAATGATGATGTATAACTTTATTTATGGTTAATGAGGGTGTAACAATTGATTTATGATTAATGTTAAGAGGTTAGGTTCGATTCTTACTTCTGCATTTAATGTTTATGATGATTTTCTTTCGAGATGAATGTATGAAGATTTTGGGATAGATATGAGAAATGATATGGTTTAGTATTAGTTTTTAAGAAAAAAATTATTATCCCAGTATTGTCCCAATTTATAACACGCCCAAGAAAGTAAGGTGTTACAAAATTGACTTCTCAGAGCTTCGATTTTTCGGCCATGTCACGACCAAAATTTTGATCAAATCGGCCATCGACGTAGCCAATCCTTGGCCGTGGATAGGTCCCGATGAGGCTACCCTTAGGCCTAAACCCTCTGAGCCCTTCTTGGGAGCCCTTAACGGCCATAATCGACAATGGGAGAGGTGACCGGAGGCTACACTGCCAGTTTTTTGAAAATTACATTTTTGCCATCTCAATTTCCAAAATTGCATTTTGGTCCTTCTGAGTAATCCCTTGAGTTTTTAAAAATTCCATAATGAACCCCTAACTTTCCTCTTTCACATTTTATCCCCCAAGTTTCATTTTACCACTTTCGACCAAGTTTTATAAATTACACTTAGGCCCGAAAGTATGCTTTGATTGCGAATCCTTTTTGTTTTATCTCAAAACCACTTCAAGGTTGTTCTTTATGCAAAACTTGAATCCATTTATTGTTTTGTTGACTTTTCAGAAGTCACTTATGATAATTCAATTTTTTAGCCAGAACCATAGCTGTACCGAATACTATCTCTAATCCAATTTCTTTCAACGCTATCAATCATGCCTCGAGCTGCTCGTCAGTGACATACTTTTTTCCTTTAACATCTAAGCTCCAAGGTATTCCCTGCAGTTAATTCGGTCACTCATATATGTGAGAATATTACACTATAACTCATAATCTTCTGATAATTCTATTTACGACCTAAGATAAATTACGCTTGAGTTCTTTTAGAAAATTTTGGGTATTATAGCCGGTGTCCCCTAGTATAGCCATACTAGGGAGCTGGGTTTTCTTTGTGTGTCCATGTGTGTTCACAAGAACACAGGTACTCGCTAAATGCGTTGTCTCTACCTAAAGCAATCAGATATTACACACTGTTGTTGGCAACTCATTATTGACTTTTAATATTTTATTATTTTGTTCCTACTTTACTTTTACGAATGCACACAAATATGTGCAAAATGCATACATGCACACCAAGCCTATGTTACTTGCATCATGATATATTTCAAGTAATGACCCGCTTCCTAGAGCCCCCGCTAGCATAGAGGATCTGTGAGAGGGCCATCAATAGGATGATATAGAACAAAACCCACCAAACCTCTATCAAAGGAACTACATACATGACATTCCACAACCATCCACACATAGCCAACGCACAGTTACACAAATTAGGTCCCTGTGCAACTACATACATCATATGGAAACCCCTGACTATATAACATGTGTCTTTCTAAAAAACAAAAGGGTATTAACCTGACAAAACCAAAAACTAAACCTAGGATCCTATCTTCAGGAGAGCTCTGCACATGATACTATGACCCGAAAGATAAATCCCAACACCATCGAACGAACCTGCCAACTCATGCATCCCTCTTACCTGGAATGATGGAAAGGAAGGGGTGAGTCACAAGAAACAAAGGTTAAAAAGGTTTAGGGAGAATATCCTAGTACAACCCGTACACCACAGTCCCAAGACACACACATCCACAGCATGAACCACGAGACAAAGGAAAAGCCCATAAATAAACATGCACATAATGGTCCTTGGGGACCACATAGAAGACATCGGCACCCAAGTCCCTAACAAACCTGTCGCTGCCATGAACTAGCAAGCGTAAGTACTCTGCGCTTCAACGCTAAATCCAAAGCTTTCCCGGGTTGGTCCCTCCGCCCGTAAATAACGTACGTAGATCTTCATGTCCAATCAAGTCTTCCCTCAGGACCTTCCCAAGCTAATCTAAAAGCCTTCCCTCAGGTTTCCTCCGAGCTAGTCAAAGAAAATCGAGATGAAGCTCCCCTGAGTAAGTACTCCTGTCACTCGACTCGGCATGGTAATCCTGCTGGGCATAAAAGTAATAATAGTAATAATTATAACCGCACGTATTAGAACCATGCAATGCACAAATAAGAATGCAATTGCATAGTAAGTATAAACGTGATACAAAGCCCTCATAAGCCAAGCACCAGGACATGATTCCCCCACATAGTAAAACACACTCAATGCAGTGCTCGTGTAAGACACACTCTAGACACCCTAAAATTCCCGTGCCCAAGCATTCACAGCATATAGCCCCCCCCATTGATGTAATTCCCAAATCTTGACACACA
This sequence comes from Diospyros lotus, assembly GCF_014633365.1. Lineage (NCBI taxonomy): Eukaryota > Viridiplantae > Streptophyta > Magnoliopsida > Ericales > Ebenaceae > Diospyros > Diospyros lotus. The sequence continues at coordinate 11,004,388 of NC_068344.1, read as the reverse complement.
GACTGTAATTAAATAAACATTAAATTCACACACAAGAGACCCACAACTGTCACATACACTCACCCATCTGCAATCTAACCCAACCAGGTGTGGCATCATTCCCAAGGAAGTGGAGTTAAACAAAGCCCCGAGACGGTTAGATTTGAATAACGCAGAGGGTTCTTTGTTTACTTAAACCACCGTCAATAACTCACAAGTTTAATATTTAAAACTGAATCGGGGGAAAGGAGGGAATAAAATATGTAAAACAGTAGGTACTTGCATAAGGATTAAAGAGCACGAAGAGAAGGTTTGGAATTTGCCTTTAAACGACTGATTCTTATCTTTCCCGCACTCTCACTGCAAAGTAATACATTCATGGAAAATAATGAAACCATGACCCCAAAATCATTAAATTTAACCATATAAAACTTCTAATAAATTTTTCTACTTACCTGGCCACTTTAAACACTAATTAAACTGAGCTTCTCCTTGTTTTCTTGGATTTTTCTCCCAATTTCCTCCTTTTCCCGCTGTTGCTCAGCCCCTCTTTGTTTCTCTGATTTTTCTGCTCACAAACTGCCCAAAATGGGCTTTAAAAAAGGCAAAAACGAGTGGCCAAAATGCGGCCACGTGGCGGCCGCTGTTGGGCAACCACCGTCTCCTCGAAACAACGTCATTTTGGGGACAGCTTGCTAGAAAATCCAACAATTTTTCCCCCAGCTGCGCGTGCGCCTCCATGGATTGAACCCACGTCCCTCGCTTGGCCTTCCTAGCGCGCGATCACCCGCGCCACACGTGTCCTTCACCTTATATACACCTTCAATTAATTTTAAAGTGACCTCAAGCCACTTCCAAGAAATTACACCCAATCCCCCAAAAATTCTAGAAACCCCACTTACACTCGTCTTAATAATTACACTTATACCCTGATTTTACCAAATATTTGTCCGCTTCCTCAGAACAATATAAATTAATATTTTCCCTTAAATCTTCAAGTATTCAATAATCACCTCAAATCCCAGAATTAATAATTATTACTTATTCTCAAAATTCTAGGATATTACAATTTCAGCTATATAGACATGCAAGCACGAGTCTTAAGTGATGGCACAATTGTCTAGTATCTTAAAAAAGTCTCGGTCCATCCTCGTACGAATGTCTTCAGCACAAGTTCCTCATGTGAAAACGAGAAATCAGGAATGGACTCTAAAATTTGGGAGTGTAATGTCTGCGTGTCTAGGCTATAATTAGCCAAGAAAGTGCCTCAGACTACTTTACTATAGTTACTGAAGTTCCGGGCTGTTCCTTGGCTTAGTCCTTTCTCCTAAGCTTTTAGAGCACTTTCGACATTCATGGGCACCTCAATCCACTCCTCATTTATGTACGCTTCGGTCCATTCCTCTTTTGTGGACGCCTCAATCCTCCTTGTATTAGTGGAATCCTTAGTCCACTTCGTATATGTGGACGTTTGAATCCACTTTGCGCCAATCTCGACGTTATCGCAAGTCCCATGACCCACTAGGTAGGATAGATTGTCCTCCTTGCCAAGTGCCCTGTTACAACTCTTGGGTAGAACTCACCCTCAAAAGCTAGCTGTTAAGGGGAGGGTGCCCAAGAGGTTATAAACCCCACACCAGAAGCCTGAACTTCTAATATGGGACAAGTCTCATACCTTATAGTGGACCATAACATACCACCATGCTTCGCAGCCCGATGCCCACGACGGTAGGTTGTGCATTAGTTTCTGCTAGTCTCGGGCAAACACTGCAATGTCGACATCACCTTCGTCGGCACTCGCTTGCACTAGGAGTCATGGGGCTGGTTCTAATACCATTGCTATAATTCTTGGGTAGAACTCACCCTCAAAAGTTAGCTGTTAAGGGGAGGGTGCCTAAAAGGTTATAAACCCACACCAGAAGTCTAAACTTTCAATGTGGAACAAGTCTCATACTTTACAGTGGACCATAACATGCCCCATCGCAAAATATCCACTCTGGGGAGTGATCCCCCCAGAATGCTTTTTCCTCAAAAAAGCTATGAGCTAAACATAATCCATATCTAAAGCAACCTATCATGCAATACAAGTGCATTATTTAACCACAAAGATAAAAAATACCTATTCAGTTATGGCATTAAGATATTTAAACCTTATCGTACCACCAACCTTCTTAATCTTCTTAGGTTAGGTATGAAAACACGTGATAGAAAGCATAGTCTAAGCACAACCCAAATACCCATATTCTTGACCAGAGCCGGCCCAACAAAGTTAGGGGTTTTAGGCGAAAGGATTTTTTGAGGCCTTCGAGCATTAATTTTTTTATAAAAAAATAAATAATACATTTTTTTACATAAATATTTTATTATTTTATTAAAAAAATAAAAAAAGTAAAATTCAATCAACTATAAAATATAATAATCTCTTAATGATAATAAAATTTCAACTAAATTATAATGTCTCAGATATAAGAAAAAAAAAAAAAAAACCAAACAACTTACAATAATAAACAAAGAAAAAAAAATAATTTTTCTTGAAACTCTAAGAAGGTCAATGCCAACAAAAAAACTATACATTCATGGGATATTGGGAGGGAAAGTTGGTTTTATGGGATATTGGGATTCGGGAACACCACAGTAATGGTTAAAAATTGAAAAATGGTGAAGGGAAGTTAAAAAAAAATTATAATATTTTGTATTTAATTTTTTAATAAAATATTAATTATTAAAAATAAAAAAATATACACATAAATATTATAAATTTTTAAAATTTGGGACCTTATAATTTTGGGGGCCTAATGCCATGGCATGTATAGCTTCAAGGTAGGGTCGGCCTTGTTCTAGACACCCTATTTATAACGGAGAAATCCATAGCTTATAGGGATTCAAAGATACAAATTAATCAAAATTCTCATTTCGATTTTATCTCACTTAGAGATAATATCTTTCCTTTAAACAAGATGAGATCTTATTTCATTCAATTCTATTATGATTCGATTGACTTGTCATGATAGCACTGGATATCAAATAATTATTATCTTATATTTTGTCAGCAATGCATTTGTAATTTTGCATCTATTTATTTGTAAATCTCTTTAATGATTAATTTGTTTTAAAAAAAAATCATTATTTTGTAATACTATTCTATATCATGTAATAAGTATTTTCTATCTACAAAATAATTATCCCTCTTCTTCATTATTCTCCATTTCTAGTTTTACCTTTCATTTTCTCTCTTTAGCAATAGCAAAATAAATAAATACATGGTTAATTAAATTGGTAAATTATAGAGATAAAAAATATTTTTTTTCTTATCTAGAAAGTAAAAATAGCAAGTTTTATGTATTTTTATTATATAAATTTGATTACATGCATTTTGTCTGAAAATATAATACTAAAAAAGATATGAATGACATTGAGCCTGTACTGCCATTTCAAGAAAAGCGACATTGAACCTGTACTGCCATTTCATCGTAGGGTTTCCCTTGTGATGAAGAATTGTAGGATGGTGATCTTTTGGGTTTCTGATAGCTATAGGTGCAAAATATGTGCATTCATTCATTGTTGGTTTGTGAATCTTAACTTCATGCAGAAAATCAATCTATAGAGCTATATTATAAAGTGTATGTGTGCGTGCACATATATTTATATACCAAGAACTTAAAAAGAATTAAATGAAGACTTACCATTTGAAACCTTCTGATGTGCTAATGTTTTCTATTTTATTGATTTTATGCTTAATTATTATGCTTATATATGTTTTATATATTAATTTTAGGTAATTTATCATGTTGATAGGATTTGAAGGAAAAGTGAGAAAAAAGAGCAAAAGTTATGGTTTTCGCTACTCCACGGTCCGATTAAAAATTAAAGCTGTACCAATTGGAATGTCAAAAAATTCTGAGAAAATATATATGAGATCTCTATATGTCTATTTTCCTACGCTTCAAACAGTGCATAAATTCGAATTTTCTACAGAAATTTATGGCTATTGGAGTGCCATAAGGTCAAATATAAAAAATTCAGCATTACGTTCGAATTTTTCATTCCATTTTCTTCAAGTTGGGCTGATTTGTAGATAAATTAAGAGGCGTTTTAAGGGTTATTTAGGCTGCCTATTTAATAAAGAATTAGCCCCAATTGGAACTAAGAAGTCTAGCCCAAAAGTTTAGCTCATATCTTACAAAAATCCCTAAATTGTAATTCTTGATATTTTGAATAATTATTTTGTATTGAGTATGAGACCTAAACTTTTGATTGCACATGGGTGGCATAAAACATGGAGAGGAAAACATAGAGGAGGAAATTATGGAGGTAGGGTATCTTATGTTTTAAGGAGAAAATTAAGGAAAAGAAGAAATGAATGAATATAAATAGAGAAGGAAGACTAAAAAATTGGAGAAGTTGGAGGTGAGAGAGTTTGAAAGATTGGAGAATTGGAGCATTCTTGGTGAAATATTTATTCAAGAATTGATGACAACATTTTTGAAAAAAGAAATCCTACATATCAAAAGAGTTTTATTCTCTTCTTTCATTTCCTTTAAATTCTATATTTATGTTCATTTGTTTTGTTATGGATTCTATCATTTGTAATATGAACTAAACTCTATAATTAGGGTGTTTTGATGTAGTCTAATTATGATAATTTGATTTTTATGGATTGATTTTCTTTATTCATGCAAATGTTTATTATTATGCTTAATGCTATCAAATACTTGGCCAATATTTGATTGATATGTTGCTTAATCTAGATAATAAACACCACAAGAATATAATTGGAATGGAAGTAAAAATTTGACTTCTATAGTTAATTATCATTGCATGAATAATTAAATTTGGATTATCAACCATTTAAATTAAATTGGATTAATTAGGTGAAATCGAAATACCCTAGTGTTCTCCAAATCTTGAAACTCTCCATATTTACTTTCTGTGTTATTGTTTTATTTTCTTAAATTAATTCCCCCTAATCAATTGTTTAAATAACATTTGAGTTAATATATTTTTGATAATTATCATCCGATCCTCGTGGGAACGATATTTTACTCACTACTTTATTACTTGTGCGATTCATACACTTGCGGAAAATCGCTATCAAATTTTTGGCGCTGTTGCCGGGAATCGAGAGTTGATAATATCACTATCAAATAACTCATTTGTTAATTTAAACCTATTTTATTCTGTATTAATTTTTCTTTTAATTTTGTATATTTTATCTTTTGTGTATGTGCCAGTATATATGTTATATTTTTATTATTTATTGTTCCATTAACTACTATTTAGATTCCATTTATCAATTCTCATTCTAGTTAATTTACTATTATAATTTTGTGTTTGTGTGTTTCATCTTCGATTTTTATTGTTATATATTTGATTTAAAAAAAATAAAAAAATAAAAAAAATTATATATATATTTATATATTTAAAGTAAAACCTTAGCAACCCACTCCACCATCTTGGCCACTATAAATTGGCACACTTTTCTCCACCATAACCCATAATAGTAAATTAAAGCCAAAAACAAAATCTATAAAAGAATTTTAAAGATGCTGAAAGAGGACTTGAACCTAAGACCTCGTAGTTAACAATTACATACTCTAGCCATCTAAGCTATTCTAGTTGTTTATCTATTAGTTGTTATATTTTTTCTATATCTCTATGACGTTGTATAGTTTGCACATAATTTTATTTTAATTATTATTATTATTATTATTATTCATATTGCATTTAGATCCAAAACTATTATTTGACCACACTATTTACTAAAATTAAATATTCTAGTTGCATTTTAATTTATTTTATTTTATTTTTCTTTCTTATATTACGTTTAAAATTTTTATTTTATACTTTGGTATCTAATTTTTTTATTATTATTATTGTTTCTTGCCTTTCATTTTATTTGATTTCAATTTAATTTTTTTTCTTCTTATTACTTACATATGATTATTTTTTTATATTTTTGTTGAACCAAGTGTTGTGCTTTAATTGTGTATGCAACGTGTTAGAAGCCTTGAGCTTATTCTATTTAATCCTGAAATTGAACACACTGTTCGTGGGTTAAGGAGAGAAAGAAGAGTAACAGAATAACAAGCAACCATGAACAACGAAGTAGCGAATAGAACATTGAGGGAATATGGTGTTCCATAAATAATTACACAAGTTCAAACATTATATGACCGACAGTTCAAGCCAACAATTTTGAAATCAAGCTAGCAATAATTCAAATGATCTAAACTTCTGTCCAATTTTGTGGATTACCCAGTGATGATCCAAATGTTCACATTGCAAATTTCTTGGAAATATGTGACACATTCAAACACAATGATGTATCTGATGACACCATTAGATTAAGGTTATTTCCTTTTTCTTTAAGAGATAAAGCAAAGAATTGGCTAACATCACTTCTTGTAGATACCATCCCTACTTGGGATGAATTAGCTAGCAAATTCCTAACTAAAATTTTTCCACCGACAAAAACTACAAAGATGAGGAATGACATCACAACCTTCAGCCAAGCCGATATGGAAACTTTGTATGAAGCTTGGGAGAAATTTAAAGACTTGTTGACAAGGTGTCCACATCACGGGCTTCCTAAATGGTTGTTGGTCCAAACATTTTACAGCGGATTAAGCCATTCGACAAGGATCACTATTGATGCAGCAACTGGAGGAGCTTTGATGAGCAAATCCACTGATGAGGCTTATTATTTGATGGAAGAAATAGCTGCAAATAATTATCAGTGGCTTTCAGAAAGAACTATGCCAAAGAGATTAGCTGGGATACATGAAATTGAAGCATTTATTGTTTTAAATGCTAAGATAGACTCTATTTATAAAAGACTAGATCAGTTGAGTATTAATGTTCATTCTGTTATGCAGGTTTGTGAATTATATGCTGGGCAACATGTTACAAGCGAATGTGATTGCTCTTATCCCCACCTTATAATTTATATTATTTAATCATTTTTCAATGCAAAATTGGTCGAGCGTTTATACTCGCCAGCGCATGAGTGTGCATTGCAGCACAAATTTATTTACTGGATGGGAGTCCATATCAATTCGCTAAAAGATCTTTATTAAAATAGAAATGAAAGCAGGGAAAATAATTTTTATATGCTGAACGAATTTGTCAGACCAATTCAACTGATATTAGGAAAAAAAATTAAAAAAAAAAATTGAATGTGCGACTGAAAACCAAACATCTCGGGTCAAGACAATTTTAGTGCCGATCCAAGTATTTCCCAAGACTCACAAAAGATAGTATCATCAAGTTAAATTAATATTAAGATTTTTTGCTATTGATTACGTTTTGGGATAATGATGGTTCTAATTATAGTAACTGATATACATGGCATGCCGACTCTAACTTAAGCAACCACTATAAATCGAAATGTATATAAAGTACACTTGAGCTTGGGGATGATGATATTTCTAGATTGGGCAACCCACATACATGGCATGAGGGTTTCGAGTTAGGCATATACCCCAATCCAAACTCAACTGCTTGGCAAAAAAACTAAATATTAATTTTAACACCTCAACTTATAATGAAGTCCAGCTAACTCAGGAAATTTTGGCATCAGACACTGTCCTTGCCTTGACACAAGAATTATTAGCCACACATCTTCATATGAAAATTAATTAATAGGAATTTAAATGACAGAAATTAAATAACGATAATTAAAATTGTGAAAATTAAAAGACAGTATTTAACTGACCATATCAGGCGGTGGATAATAGAAAGACGAGAATTAAAATTGCAGAAATTAAAAAACAGTATTTAACCGACCATATCAGGCAGTGGATAATAAAGATAAAAAAAAAATAATAGAACACAACTATATAGAAAGTAAAGTTGAAGAATTGAGAGAAAAATTTTAAGAACACAACTATGCTTTTATTTAGGAGAAAATTATATCGTTACAAGTGCAACCAAGTGAGCTATTTATTGTCCACAAGATGTAATGGAAACCACACAATTATCTAATTTAATAATACAAAGATAAACAAAATATTTAATTTAATAATATAAAGATAAACAAAATATCTAAGAAGCTTCCACAAGCTGGGCATTTAGTTTTGGACTTGGGCCTTCCTTGTTTGAAGTATGCAATCCATATATTATATATATAATATTTATTTTTTTTATTTTATATATTTTATATATATTTTTTTATATTAATATTTTTAAACCTGCACGCAATCACAAAATGCATATTAATATTCAATTTAAACTAATTTAAGATCAAAATAAGAGTGAAATTATAACAAATTTTTTACAAAATTGACCACTAATTAGAATGTCAAGCTAGAAATCCTTTTGCAATATCATGTTTCTACAAAACAATGTTAGTCAATCTCCTAATTCAAAGTTTTAAACCAGCCAAATTCATCTTCTATCATTCTAGACATCCAAACCAAATTGATGTTTTGAAACTATTGAAAAGATGAGATAAACAATAAAGCATATTTAAAGTAAGTTTTATTTCACTTAGAATCGACGGTTATTAGGCTCAAACACTCACTCAGGTAATAATCTCCACTTCTATTGAGGGATAATGCAGTGTGTTAATCAGCTAATTACCATTGTCTTTTACTTTATGACTGATAAACAAATTTCTAATTGTTGAACACTCGATCCATGCAAATCACATATTCTAATTCCATACATATATATTTTGAAATAAGAAATCAATGCATTCATGTTTCGTATTGCAAACTTAACCAGCTATCAGTGTATAACTCCAAAGCTTTAGGGATAGCGTTATTTGAAGCACACACAGTTTGTTTTTTAATTTTTAATAGGTGGGGATAAAAATAAACAATTCACACAAAACTACAAACATGCAATTGCAAATTCATAGTTAAACATGGACCCGATATTTCATAAATATACCTTACTTCACCCCAACTTGAATTGCAGTAATAAAATAGGGTTGTTAGGAATACCTATAACTCCACAAGTCTATAAGTTTACTATGAATTGCTAAAACTTCAACAAACAAGTGAGAATACCCTATATATATATATTTTGTCCACATCGAAATAAAAAAAATTCATGCAAGTCATAAAATAAAGAGATGCGTCTCAAGAGTACAAAAAGTACTCCTTACTCAGCCATCGTATCATAGACTTGCCTTATAGAGATAAATCTAAATTAATCGGACTCCTTTAACGCTTGTTTCTAATTGCTTTAGACCATTCTATCCGATGCTCGTAAGAATCATGCTGTGAAACATAAGCGTGTAATTTCTCTAGCAGCTCCTTAATGGTGGATGCAGAAATGAGAATCTTTTTTGCTGAAAGAGAAATGAACTTTTGGTCCACAGCCTGATCAAGAAAAGAGAGCAACCCCTCGAAAAAATGGTGAACATTTAAAAGTCCAATGAGTTTGGTATAAAGATTCATCTTGGCCAGGCGATTATACAAAAGATTTGTTTAAGTGTATCAAAACCTCTTGGTAAAGTAATGAAGGCGTCTGACTGACAAATCTTACAAGCAATGCTCTCAAACACAGAAGTGGTTCTTATAAGTTGAGCGCATGTAATCCCGAAAATCTATGGATCAGCTAAAGGGATTGGCATTTCATCTACCACATATGATTTTCCAAGATGTGCAGCTTATGAAACACATCCATTCAATCCACAACTTCCCCCTCCATATACCAAATTAATTTTTTTCTCTCTCAATTTTAGGCTAAGTTCGCTTGTTGCAACTGTGTAACGACTATCACTCCCGAGTTGAGAGTCGCATAGTATACATATGGTATTGATTCGACGAATTAGCTGGCCATCCATTTATGTTAGTTCTTTATGTATGCCCTGAAAGTAGAACTGGTTAAAGAGGTTTGATGATCAAAAGGAGCTACACAAATTCAACAATAAATAAACACAAACAAAAATCATGCGTGTATACAAGTAGTTGTGATTGTAGCTCACATCTTCCTCTGGTTTTACGTCTAGAAACGGCTTAAACACCTTCTATGAAGTAGGGATAGGCTTCCCATCCAATTTTTTTATAAATTGGCAAACATGGTTATTTTTAATCAGATTCTCAAGACTATAGCATTGGTAGTCACTTCTGAACTGGGTCCATAAAGCAAGAAGTTCTCGTTGCACTATTCCACACGCATGCATCTCAAGAGTCAATCGGATATCATCCAAAGACTCTTTACTCAATCCATCCTTTATGAAATTAATTTTATCTTCTCGATTTATGGACACGAACTCAACAGATTTGCATCATGTGTTACAGGTCCATCAAGCACATTTGTGATAATTATTTAATCTTTTCGCTCTTCATTTTTTTGAAAAATTACTCTTTCCCAATCCTGGAAAGTGCTTAAAACTAGGTGGAGTTTCGCCAGTAAATCGAACTTTTGCTTCAATCAACTAGCGAATATCTTCAGGGATGTTTTTACACATCAACAGCCTAAGTTTTTCACACCTAGTAGCATACATTTTTTTCAAATCATTTTGTGGGAGAAATGGATAGTACTTGCGAATTTTTGAGAGCTAAAGATCATTTTTTTTTTAAAACACAACTATAGTAAGAAAAAAGTAAAACAAAACTATGAACCTTACAAAAGAGACAAGAGTACCTAATCGAAGAACAACACAAATGATAAAAGATTGAGCTCACAGAAGTGTGGCTTGCCTCATACAGATATGGGGTCTCTTATAGGACAATGGAAGTCACTATTCCAACAACCACACTTGGCTCGAGGCGTGCCATAAGTGCAGGGTCACGTTTGGTGTCTCTTTTTTCAACACTTGGCATCTATTTTTTTCTTTATATGGCAGTGTGTCATTTCTTTTATAGGGCAGTGTGATTGCACTGCCCGAGAAAAGTGGTTGCCATCAGCGTTAAGTCTGCCTCCTTCTTTTCTCCATCTTCTTTTTTTTTGTGTGTGTATATATATATATTTATTTATTATTATTTTTAAAAAAAATAATTTTTTTATTTTATTATATATATTTTTATTTTTCTTAGAGTTTTTTTTAAGAGGCCCAATAAAATCACATATACCACACAAAACAATATTAGCAAGTCAAACAAAATTATTTGCATAATAGATCAATTTCAAACACTAATAAAATGTATTATATGCATTATCAATTACTTACCTAACAACATTTCACAATTTTTTTTTTTTTTTCTAAAAACACTTATTATTTTTTTTGCATTATTTTATTTTTTTCGCTTTTTCCAATTTAGTATCAAATAAGTGGTCACGCATTGAATCAAAACATTAAGCATCAACCGTGAAGCACTTACAAAATTATTTTCAACAAGATGTAAATTGATTTTTCTAATTAAAGCACAAATATCATTTGAAAACTCATAAACCAGAGGTGTTTGTTTTATTAAATTTAAATGTGGAATGTTAATTCTAACTTCTGTAAACACCTTGGACATGTCTATTTTTATGTGATCCCTCTCTAGATAGACTAGCCTAAAGGACATAAATTTAGGCTCACGTTTGGCTAGGCTCATGGTATCTTCACATTTTGGCTCTTGAGTTTTATCCTCTTCTTCCTCCTAGGCTTCTTCTATTCTCACATCATTTTGGTCCAATTTTTCCTCCCCAAGACATTGACCTACGGAATTTTGATTGGGTTGGATTGGAAGCTCGCCAGGTTCACTCAAGTTCAAGGTTTGTGTAAACTCGGTCAATTGTTCTAAAATGTCACCTATGACCCTACTGGTATTGTAACGGCTCGTCTACTGGAGCCTCTTTATGCACAAAGAGGATCCGTGAGAGGGTCATTACTTAGATGATACCGAACAATAACACAAGCTAAAACACACCTATAACCCTTATTGAAACCATACCTTTTCTTTTACATCATATAACTCATAATCACAATCCTTACATAAACATTCACACTGTGTGCCCACCTGGCTTACATAACATACCCTCAACTCATGAACATGAGAGTACTACACTGACCAAGCACGCAACACCCAGGATCTTGTTTCGGGAGAACTCTGTACTTGCTATCATGACTCGATGATCTGGACCCAACTCTGACGTACACACCTGCGATCTCAAGATACTCTTACTTGGAATGATGGAAAGCAAACGTGAGTCACGAGACTCAACAAGCTCTAGAAAGAAAGGCAATGGGTTAAAGACAGAACTCTTCCCATAACACCCTATGCAAATCATGCCAATGTAAAACCATACCATGCCATGAACCATACGTGCTTCTACCTCGAATGCATAACATAAAGTATCTTTGCACATAAACGGTCATTAGGGCCCACATAAGACACACATTAGCGCCCAAGTCCCACATACAAACCTGTTGCAGCCTTAGATGGGCTACCCATATCATCATTCCTGACCTGTCTTTTCTTGTCCTTCAAAACCTTGCACTCCCCGGCTAACCTACCTGGTCCGTGTCTCATAATCCACCCATATCATAGCCTTGCACTCCCCGATTAATCTACCGGGTCCATGGCATCATCAGAATCACTCTCCTCACCATGCAATGCAACACATAAGAAATGCAATGGCTTTTGCAGCATAAATGTGATGACAAGTCCCCCATAAACCAAGCATCAGGATATGCTACACCCACGTAGAAATTCACACATGCGATATGCTCTAAATGCACCGGCTCACCTAAGGAACCCAAGTTGGCTCTTAGACCAATCGGGTCATGCAAATGCTCACACATCCCATCACACACAACGCATGTCCCAACAATGAATGCAACCCAACCCCATGCAGCACACATAAAATGATATGCACACAATCAAGGCTGGAATCTGGCAGCAACAGCTTTTCTGGCCCGTCTAACGTTTATCGTAACAGCCGATGACTTGCGCCCATACATCCAGCCATCAACTGCCACAACCCACGGTCGACAGTTAGTGGCTTTGTAGCTCATACCCTTAAACACTCATAGACACCATTAACTGTATATCTTCTAAACTTAGCATTACATAACACTTCTCCATAACTCTTCATGTACTTGGCCACATAAACATCATGATACCATTCTCGTTCTCCCCTCGTCTCAAACATAGAAAACTGTCTTAATACATATTTTACCGATCACTGCACTTTTCTCATTAAAACTCATAACATAGCCTCATTTAACCATAACCAACTCTTCCAATAGCCTAACCCAACGGGTTCGGCATCATTCCCAAAAAAAGTAGAGCGATATGAAGCCTCGTGACGGACGGAATAAACAATACCAAGACATCACTCACTTAGTTTATTTTATCTTCAATAAAGCCATTATTAACATACAAGTCATGGAATGGTTGCCACGCGAATTATCATTATTAATGCGTGGAACCGAGTCATAGTGAGAGAGAGTTTAAAATACGAAAAACCACAGGGACTTTAGCAGGAAATTAAGAACACGAGGAGAGGGTTAGCAGCTTGCCTGTAACCGGTTGATTCCGGCCTCTCTTATGCTCCTGTTGCGAAATAAAATGTTCTACTGAAAATACTAAGATTACTATTCATAATAATCAAATCTAACAGCGTAAAATTCATAGTTTCATCGTATAAAATCCATAATTTGAACATGTACCGCTTATATTAATTTTACTCACTCACCTGGGTATTTTAGGCATCGAATAACCTCAAAAACTCTTTAATTTCCTCACTTTTCTTCCCTTTTTCCTTCCATTTCCAACTACCATGCGCCTCCTCTTTCTTCTCCAATTCTTGTCTCCTCCCTCTCCCTCTTTTCCTCTCTGTTTTCACCCAAAATTGGCCTTTTAAAACGCAACAAAATGCTACTTGGCGAGTAAGGTGGAATGGGCGGCCCAGGGGCCGCCATGTGGCGCACCTACAGCCACTAATGGCTGCCATAGCCCCAGCCCGAAACGATGTCTTTTCGGGCTAGTCTTGCTGATTAAAATCAGTAATTTCTCTCTAGCGTGCGCCTTTTTGCGGAATCAAACCTGCAACCTCCAGCACACCACCCTCGCGCGCAACTGCCTGATCCAGCTGCCACCTTCAACATATAGGTGCCTTTAATTAATTTTAAGGTGACTTCTAAGACATTTCCAGAATTTGCACCAGTGCCTTGGAGCTTCCGAAAATGCCATTCACGCCTTTAAACTTCTTTTATTCCTTATTCCTCTTACACCCTAAATTTCTAGAAATTCACCCAAATTAATTTATTTTAATCTTTTCTTATTTCCATAAATATTCTCAAATAAAATAACTAATTACCTAAATTTTCTATTTCCTCAAAACAATATAAATAAATGCTTTCTTTTAAATTTCTAAATATTCAATAATGACCTTAAGTACCAGAATTTAATAATTATTATTTATCTCCAAATTTCGGGATGTTACAGGTTTGTTCTCGAAATTTGGTCACTTGTGCATTAAAGCTCATTTGACCTTGCATAAACTTTTGAATGGTGTTCTCTAAGAATTTCTCATCCTAAGGTTGAGATATTTCCATATTGCGCAACCCACATACATGGGAGGAGGGTTCTGGGTTAGGCATATACCCTAATCCAAACTCAAGTGCTTGGTAAAAAAATCTAAATATTAATTTTAATACCTCAACTTACAATGAAGTCCAGCTAACTCGGGAAATTTTGGCATTGGACACTATCCTTGCCTTGGCCCGAGAATTATTAGCCACACATCTTCATATGAAAATTAATTAATAGAAATTTAAATGACAGAAATTAAATAACGAGAATTAAAATTACAAAAATTAAAAGACAATATTTAACCAACCATATCAAGAGGTGGATAATAAAAAGACGGGAATTAAAATTGCAGAAATTAAAAGACAGTATTTAACCGACCATATCAGGCGGTGGATAATAAAGATAAAAATTAACAGAACACAACTATATAGAAACTAAAGTTGAAGAATTGAGAGAGAAATTCTAATAACACAACTATGTTTTTATTTAGGAGAAAATTATATCGTTACATGTGCAACCAAATGAACTGTTTATAACCCACAAGATGCAATGGAGACCACACAATTATCTAATTTAATAATACAAAGATAAACAAAATATCTAATTTTAATAATACAAAGATAAACAAAATATCTAATTAAATAATATAAAGATAAACAAAATATCTAATTTTAATAATACAAAATATCTAAGAAGCTTCCACAAGCTAGGTTTTTAGTTTTGGGCTTGGGTCTTCCTTGTGTTGGGCTTGGGCCTTCCTTGTGTGAAGCATGCAATCCATATATTATATATATAATATTTATTTTTTTATTTTATATATTATTTTATATTAATATTTCTAAACTTGCACACAATCACAAAATGCATATTAATATTCAATTTAAACTAATTTTAAGATCAAAATAAGGGTGAAATTATAAGAATTTTTTTACAAAATTGACCACTAATCAGAATGTCAAGCTAGAAATCCTTTTGCAATATCGAATGCAAAGCAAGCTCACTATATTTCAAATTTCAATTGACAACAAAACAATCCATACTCTAACAAATACAATCAAGGGTGGAGAAATCACCCAAATTTCTCATGGAGCAATAATCAAAATAGTGTAAGGGTACCTCCACCTGGATTTCAGCCTCAAGAAAAGAAGCCTTAGAAGATTTGGTGGCAACATTCACTAAGGCCACAATAGAGTTCATGACAGAGACAAAAACAAACTTCCAAAATCAACAAGCTACCATAAGAAATTTGGAAGTACAAATGGGGCAATTGTCTAACACATTAGCAACAAGGTCACAAGGTGTACTACCAAGCAACACTGAAACAAATCCTAAAGAGCATGTGAAAGCCATCACTCTTAGAAGTGGTAAACAGTTATAGGGGCAACAACAAAAATGCGTGGAAGAAAATTCAACCAAGACAGTGCCTTTGCCTCAAGAAAAATCACACAATGAAGAAGAAAAGAAACAAGAGGAATACAAGCGAGAGCCAATCAAACCTTATGTTCCTCCAGTTCCTTTTCCATAAAGACTTCGCCAACACAATGAAGATAAGAATTTATTGAAATTTCTTGATGTGTTTAAAAGCTTCACATTAATATTCCTTTTGCAGAAGCATTAGCTCAAATGACAAGCTATGCCAAGTTTTTGAAAGAAATTATATCCAAGAAGAGGAGGTTAGATGACCAAGAAATAGTAATGCTGACTAAGGAGTGCAGTGTTATAATTTAAAACAAATTACCTCCGAAGTTAAAAGATCCAAGGAGTTTTACTATACCTTGCAATATTGGGAATTATAAATTTAATAAAGCTCTATGTGATCTTGATGCAAGTATTAACTTAATGCATTTCTCTATTTTTAGGAAATTGGGCTTAGGTGAAGTGAAGCCTACAACTGTTTCTTTGCAATTGGTAGATAGATATGTGAGATATCCACTAGGAGTCATTGAAGATGTTCTTGTCAAAGTGAAAAATTTCATCTTTTTAGTAGATTTTATTATACTCGATATGTAGGAAGATAAAGAGGTACCTCTTATTCTTGGTCGTCCTTTCCTTGCTACTGGAAGAGCTTTGATTGATGTGCAACAAGGTAAACTAACTTTGAGAGTTGGGAAAGATGAGGTAAGTTTTAATGTTTTTCAATCTTCTAAATATCCAATGGAAAATGATACATGCTTAAGGATAGACTCAAAGCATAATTGTGTAGCAGATTATCTAGAAAAGTCTAATGATCCGTTAAATGAATCTAAACTAGTCTTTAAGAAAGTGTTTATGCATGTTGAAAATGTTGAGTTCTAACCTAGTTAAGAGGAGGGGTGAATTGACACCTTTTAAAAATTCTAATGCAAAACTTATGCACGTATATATATGAGAAAACAAATTTAATACAAACCAAAATTGTAGTTGAGAGTACAGGAGCACTTAATTACTAGATGGATAATATGATATCCGCCAGCTGTGCTAATATGTGCTTAGATCCAATATACTCTTCAAATTACAACTTGGTGAAAACATGTGATTTGAATGCACACAATAACAAGACTTTAAATAAACCAAATGGAATATTGAATGAGTACAAAGAATGATCAATTAAAGCAAATCAGAATATAATAAGCAACAAGAATGTAGGACTTAGGATTTGGCCACACAAAACCAAAAACAAACAAGTATAATCAAGCAAGAATAAGTAAAGAGTGAAAAGAAGAAGAACACATCGATGTATAGTGGTTCGGCCCTTATGGCTTACATCCACTACTTAAGGATTTCCTTCTTTAGGATTTTCAACCAAATCCATTATATGAAACTTTTGTTACAACCACCGAAGCCTTCACTCGGCTTCACCACCACCAAACTACTTCTGGAGTCTCACACTCACTAGTTTGGATTTTGTACGCTCTTTACAAGATACAAGAATAGTAGAGATTTAGAAATAGGGTTCTCTCAAAATAATACAATGAAGCGTAGAGAACTCTCTTAGTTTTCTCTCAAGAAGATAAGGGAAAAGAAAGACTTAGAGAGAGTGAAAATCTTTTCCAATGATGTAGAAAATGATAGGGCTTCCAAAAGTTGTTCCAAAGCCTTCAAGAGACCCTTTTATATAGTGTTAGAGAAGACTTTCCTTGATCAATCTCAGCCCTCCATGTGTCAAGTCTTCAAGCCAATCTCAGCCCTTCGTTTTGAATTTTTGATTTACCTTCCATAATCAACTAACTTGATTGATCTTCAAGACCTTTGACTTTTGTAGATCTCCAATCAGCCTTGAATGAGCAAATCAATTCCAATAATGCATGGCTGATTTCAAGGATTAAAAATATCATCCAAACCCTTCATAATTCTTACAAAATCAAAATTAAATAACAAATGATCAATTCTGACTTCTAGTTGATCTTCAAACTCCTTTGATTGTGCAATTGGCCCCTTAGCTTCCATAACAAGCATAACTAATTTGAAATTTGAATTTAAACCTCCAAATGGTGTAAAATCCAACCAAATATTCTCAAATAATGAAGCAAATTTGTCCAACAATGAAGATATCAATTATAACTTCAAAAGCTCATAATTGATCAAGTTTCCATACTAAAAAATGTTGACAAGTAGAGAATCAATTTGTGTAGCTGAATATATGCAAGATATCCTTTGAATATTCTCCCATAATGAAGATATCAATTAGCCATAATGAGTAGGATACTTGATTCCATGATTTGAGTCTCCATATCCTTTTAATGAGAGAGAATCAAAAATAAAGGAAAGTAATATCAATCAAGGTTTAATTTTCAAACCTTAATTTCCTCCATTAATGTTGAACAATTATGCTGAATCTTTAACTTCTCCATTTGAATGCAATTCAAAAAAAATCTTCCATATTTAACTGAGTAGAGGAGCTTCTAGGAACCTTTAAATTTACTCCATGATTCTCTTACCATATCTAGACCAACGAGATGATGTAGCCTTGATGAGTGTGCTCCACGTGGCTGCCATGTCATCAAAATGCCATGTTAACATTGCCATGTCGCCAAGTTACATATATGGCAACTCCATATAGTGGACTACTCCAATCTACTCAAAAACTTCCATATAGATCTTTTGAACTTCCCAACAAGGATTCCATATATATATCTTCTAGACTTTCCATTCCAAGAAGAACTTTCCATACATTGCTCAAATACTCAAATTTCTAGAAAGCTCTTTAAAAACTTGTTTCCATATATAATGAAATCTCTATATCAATATAAGAAGTTTCCATATATAACCTGTGTCATGAAATCACTAGAGAATAGCTTTGTAAGCCTTATGAAGGCTTCATGCTTTGTTAGTACATAAAATATAAATGAACATTCACATTCACACATGCCAATCATCAATCATCAAAATCTACACTCAACAGAAAAAGTTGGCTTTACTTGATTTGAGTCTGACATGAGAAAAGATTTTGAATCACTTGGAAAAAGGGCTCAACCACAAAGGTGCCTTAATCCTACCATGCAAGAGGTAATGAAACCAAAGGTAATCAAGCGGTTAGATGCAAGTGGGCAACGAAGATTTCAAAAGAATGAAACTTATGAGAGTGCCAAAATTTATAGCACAAGAACCAAAGCATGGAATGATTCACTTAAAGGAGAAGGAACTTCAAATTGAGAAGTGATAGTCAAACTAAAAACTATAAACAAGCGCTTTTGGGGAGGCAACCCAAAGTTATTTTTTATTAGCTATATTTTATTTTATCTTTTCACCCCAATTTTCAATCTCATATGTGTTCTTTAATTTGGTTTTGTATGTTTTGTAGGAATATCAATGAAAGAAGTATTGAAGCACCACTCATGTTCCTTCAAGACTACAGTAAAACTGGGGGAGTATTTTTATTTTTTCTATATTTTATTTCTCTTACAATATTGAGTTTAAGTTTGGGGGTAGATGAAAATTTTAAAATTAAAAAAAATGTTTAAAAAAATATAAAAAAATCAAAAATAAAAAATTATGTGAAAAAAAAATATTTGTTTTGTTTCAATTTGAGGCTTGTTTGTTTGGATGATTGAAGAAGCTATGATAAAATTTGATTGAAATAAATTATGACTTTTGGAAAATCCTCTACATTATGATAATTTGTATTTAAAGGTTGAATTAGTTTATTGTTCATTTGGAATTTTTGGAACAATTTGAGCACATAGCCTTGAGTAATGAGTTGTTTTGCTACTTAAATTGATCTCAACAAACTCTAAAACTTGCTTGATTACCTCTCGATGCGAAATCCTAGGTATTGCACAATTAAGGATATGATTTAGGTATTCTTTGGATCGAAATTAATAGTCTTTAAACTTACCATATATTTTGTATTTATCCTTAGTTTACCCCTTTGAGCCTTGTATATATTTGAACATTTTTTATTTGATAAACCACATTAACCTATCTTTTATAGCCTAAACAATAAGCTACCTTTTAAAAGGAATTATTGGTGAAAAAAAAAATGTGAGTGTAAGTGCTATAAATTTAAGGGTTAATTTATTGAAATTGATGAAAATGAGATGGAAGCTACCATTCCCACATATAGTAAAAAAAAAAAGGCTACATTTTTTAAGTTTGGGAGGAATGGTGAAAACAGAGAAAATGTGAAAGAGAGTACATATATTAAAAAAAAGAAAAAATAATAACAACAACAATAATTTGTTCTTCATATGGATTCAACTCATCGTATTAACATAATCTTGTGGTGTTTTGGGGGACTTTGAGTGAAATTCTCTTGGGTTAGTGAGGAAAAATTTTCATCAACTTTTTCCTTTACTTTGCATTTTGTATCTTTTCTTGTTAACCCACATCCTAATCTTAACATTATAAGCTAATAAAGACCTATTGATATTTGAATGTGCATTATTCTACATTAATGGAGAGAGGAATGAAAAGTATGTCTATGGAATTTGAATCATTTCTATCTAGAGGTCATTTTCTAGCTACTTATTTGCATAAACTCATCTGAAGTGCATCAATAATTTACATTTGGCTAAACATACACACGCTTCGAAAATTTCTTTGTGAAGATAAATTGATTTATGATTTAAATATAAATTGTTGTAATATTAGAAATTTTCTTTAAGTTATAAATTTGTGGATATCTTTGAGGCAAATCTTTGAAAAATCTAAATCAAATAAGATCTCTTTATTTTCTGTTTAAGTTTTCATTTGTGTTTCTTTTGCTTGAGGACAAGCAAAAATTTAAGTTTGGGGGTATTCAAAAACATGATGACGATTTTCCGCAAGTGTACGGATCGCACAAGTAATAAAGTAGTGAGTAAAATATCGTTCCCACGAGGATCGGGTGATAATTATCAAAATTATATTAACTCAAATGTTATTTAAATAATTGATTATGGGGAATTAATTTAAGAAAATAAAATAATAACACATAAAGTAAATATGAAGAGTTTCAAGATTTGGAGAGCACTAGGATATTTCAATTTCACCTAATTAATCCAATTTAATTTAAATGGTTGATAATCTAAATTTAATTATTCATGTAATGATAATTAACCATACAAGTCAAATTTTTACTTCCGTTTCAATTATATTCTTGCGGTGTTTATTAACTAGATTAAGTTATAGATTTTTTCTTCCGGTCTAAATTTATATCAACATATCAATCAAATATTAGCCAAGTATTTGATAGCATTAAGCATAATAATAAACATTTGCATGAATAAAGAAAATCAATCCATAAAAATCAAATTATCATAATTAGACTACATCAAAACACCATAGTTATAGAGTATAGTTCATATTACAAATAATAGAATCCATAACAAAACAAATGAACATAAAAATAGAATTTAAAGGAAATGCAAAAAGAGAATAAAACTCTTTTGATGTGTAGGATTTCCTTCTTCAAAAATGTTGTCACAAATTCTTGAAGAAATCTTTCACAAAAAATGCTCCAATTCTTCAATCTTTCAAGCTCTCTCACCTCCAATTCCTCCAATTTTTCAGCCTTCATTCTCTATTTATACTCATTCATTTCTTCTTTTCTTTAATTTTTTCCTTAAAACATGAGATACCCTACCTCCATAATTTCTTCCTCCATGTTTTTCTCTCCATGTTTTCCTCTTTATGTTTCATGCCACCCATGTTCACTCAAAAGTTTAGGTCTCATACTCAATACAAAATAATCTTTCAAAATATCAATAATTACAATTTAGGGATTTTTGTAAGATATGAGCTTAATTTGATTAGACTTTTGGACTAACTTGTTTAGTTCCAATTGGACCTGATTCTTTAAGAAATAGGCAGCCCAAATAACCCTTAAAAGCCTTCTTAATCCATCTACAAATCAGCCCAATTGAAAAAAATAGAATGAAAAATTCGTAAGTAATGCTGAATTTTTGACAATTTTGACCTTTTGTCACTCCAATAACTATAATTTTCTGTAGAAAATTTGGATTTACGCACTGTTTGAAGCATAAGAAAGTAGACATATAGAAATCTCACATATATTTTTTTTCAGAATTTTTTCACATTCCAATTAGTACAGTTTTAATTTTTAATCAGACCATTGAGTAGCGAAAATTCATAACTTTTGCTCTTATTTCTTACTTTTCCTTCAAATCCTATCAACATGATAAATCACCTAAAATTAATATAGAAAACATATATAAGCATAAGAATTAAGCATAAATTCAAGTAAAAATAGTATAAAAAATATTAACACGTAAGAAGGTTTCAAATGATAAGTTTTCATTTAATTTTTTAAGTTCTTTGTATATAAATATATGTGCACGCACACATACATTTTATAATATAGCTCTATAGATTGATTTTGTGCATGAAGTTAAGATTCACAAACCAACAATGAATGAATGCACATATTTTGCACCTATAGCTATCAGAAACCCAAAAGATCACAATCCTACAATTTTTCGTCACAAAGGAAATCATTAACCCTACGATGAAATGGCAGTATAGGCTCAATGCTGCTTTTCTAACTAATGCACATAGTTTGTTAAATATTTTTAATTTATTTAGAATTATCATAAGTTGTGTGTAGATTTCAATTTTTGGTAATTTATCTTAAATCTATACATGATGATGAACTATGTCTACTAAAATTGCATGTATGCTTTCTTATTTTCTTTCCTTCATGGACAAATAATCATTATTTAGCATAACTATTAAATTTCCTTTTCTTTCATTTTGCTTGGCTTCTAAACTAGGCATATATCATTTCAGAAAAATTTATCTTTTAGAAAGTATTCATAATAAAAAGATATTAAACTGGATGCATTCATTAAAGGTGTGTTTGATTACATTATCTAAAATTTAATTCTAGATAATCCTTGCCTAGAAAACAAAAACCATCACACTCTCTTGGAAAATGAATTTTATGGAAAAAAAACTTTAAATGCTTATACCATACACATTTTTTCATAGAAAAATTAAGAGTATTTGATTATTTTCATAGAAAATATGTTATTACAATATTTTCTATGGTAAATGTGTGCAATCAAACACACTCTAAGTTTATCTTGAAGGAGAACAGATCACAGTCACTATAATGCCCATTTTAATTTCCGGGCATGTTCTTATCCTAGAAATTTAAGAATTTTTTTTATACATTTACACCCACATTATTCCATGAATTTCCCTTTGTTAGCCCCTTAACTATAATTAAGGTAACTATTAGAGTTTTGCATAAAAAAAAAGTCTAGATCGGTCCTTGACAAGATGTAACATTGAATCAATAATCTAAGTGCTTGTATCTCATACTCCCATGTTCAAATAAATTCATGAAAATAAGCTTTGCAACTAAAGAATATTCTAAATATGAAATTAGAAACAATTAGGTTGCGTTCTCTATACTTTTCAATTTTCAATTTTGAGTTTTGAATTCATTTTCAGTTTTCTGTTTTGGTAATCTATTTTTAGAAAATTAAAAACATGTTCTCTTTTTCATTTTGAAAAACTATTTCTCAAAACAGAAAATTAGAAAACACGTTCTAAAATTTTTAAAATAATTTTTAATAATATTTTCTTCAATAAATTTGATTATTCAGTAAATTAGAAATATTTAATGTTAATATATTATTAAAAATATATATACATTTTAAAGTTAATGAATTTTGTAATATTTTTTTCCATTATAATAATAAAATACAAATAAATAAATGTATTTTGAGTTTTGAGTTTGTTTTAAATGAAAACACTCAAAACAACTTTTTGTTGTTTTGAGTTTTCTTTACAATTTTTTTTTTTTGTTTTCAAAAATGCATTTTTAAAAACAGTAAAAAGAACGCGTTTTCATTATTTTAAAAAATTAAAAATGAAAAATGATTTGAAAACAATAAAGAGAACACAGCCTTATCTTCTGTTGTTCATCTTCTTTTTCCTCCATGAATCACTTGGATCACATGTTGGCACATATGAATATACCTATTTAGATGACGAACCCTTAGTAACACTTTAGAAATCGTTTTTCATGCATATGATTTAATACATATATTCATTCACTATCAACACCCAATTATGACAAATGAGGTGATAATCATCGTTCATTGTTTATACAGCAAACCTATAACATTTTATTCAAGGAAAAATACCAATCACCACCTTGATTACAATATATCGCCATATTTATACATCAAGTCATATTAAATATTTGAACAATTAAATTGGTAAATTATTCAAGATAAAAAAAAAATATTATTTCATATCTAGCAAGAAACAAATGGTATGTTTAACGTATATTTATTATATAAATTTTATTGCATGCTTTTTGTCTAAAAATATATTACTAAAAAGATTAGAATGGTGTTCAATTTGGTGTACTAACATGGTTTTCTTTCTATTTAATATAACATTGCTGCTTTATTTTATTTCTAAAATCAAAATTATTTCGTATGAAAGTAAACAAATAACCCCTTGGATTTGCTAATGCTAAATTTTGAGTGTGCAAAGTGTGACTCCACTAAGAAAATATATAATATTTATATAATCCAAATGTCATATTTTCTTGAGATGAGGGAGTTTCATGGTGAGATCATTGCAGCAAATACTTGTTCCCATAGAAGATAAACTAATAGTGAAATCATCTTCACAATTATCAGAATTTCGGTGAAGGTTTGTAAGTAAATGAAACTCTTGGTTTAGAAGTTTATTTAAATCACATGTATGTATGTATGTATGTATATATAAATATGTATGCATTTGTAATTTTGTATTTATCTACTTAAATATGAAATTCTAGTAAATACTTTTCGTCTATATCGTAATATCCTCTCCTAGATATTGATATATGAAAAATACTATTTGTACTTCTTAGACTACATTTTGGACAACACAATGTAGTTAAAATAACAAAAATACCTCTCACCAAGACAGTGAAACGCAAGAGATATTTTAATCATTTACCTGCATATATGTAGTCCCTTGATGTAAGCAATATGGTCCTTAATATATATCTATAACAACTAATATTTTTTTAAAAAATAATAATAATTATTATTATTATATAATATTACACTAGATTATTGTGCAAAGGAAAATGTTATTGGTATATCATTGTGTACACCTTAGACTACACAATGATATATCAATGTCTAAAATGTTCTCACCCAAAGTGGTGAGTTACAGTGAAGCGCAATAAGACAAGAGATATTTGTGTCATTTATGTACCTTGTGTAGCGTAAGGTGTACATAAATAATGTACAAATAGCATGATCATTATGCAAAATGGATCCTTATTTTTGAAAGTCGGACCATCAACCTGAAAACAACGAACTCATAATATTTCTTGTCCACTTGCAATTGGTTAAATTGCATTTGACAACTGTGCAATCCCTACCCCCCCCCCCCCCCCCCCCAATTTACTCTCGTGTCTCTAGTCTTCTTCTCCCTTTGAATTACTTCATCATATTTCACCCCTTTCTCTAAACCTTGTTCTGTATATCTTTTTTTCTCCATTTGAGTTGGTTCTTTCCTTGTACCTTACCCCTCCCTTCCCCCCTAGTGATCTAACAACATCTTGGTATCATTTTTATGAGAGGTTTCAAAGAGTAAGTCTTCGTATAATTCTTTTAAGCACTTGTATAAAGGCAACTATTATGTTGTCCACTGTCGAGCAACATAATAGTTGTCCAACTGAGAAGGGGTGGGCCCATGCATGTAGGGCCCACGCCAAATGCATGGAGCCCACCCTCTTTCTCTCTTAGTCGGGACGGTGGGCAACATAGTAGTGTCCCTTGTATAAATATATGTATATGCATACATATTTTATAATTTAGCTTTATAGATTGATGTGTTGCACTATGTCGAGATTTTGGTTTGCTTTAAAAGGAAAAAAAAAAAAACAACAATTAATGAATGCACGTATTTTGCACCCATTGCTTTCACTAAAACGTGAAAAGTTAACTAGCTTAAGAACATAAGTTAAAGTCGTTCCATGGCTGGTTGAACATTGAAGTAGCTAACATGTTGTTTCCCATGAGATAGACTCAGTGTGCGGAAAGCATCTCCTCCTTAGTTGAGTGGCTGGCTAGTTCATTGATCCAAATGACGGGTAAGTTCAGTTGTACAAAGAACCATCTTCACCGTTTCATTAAAAGGTCTATACATAGCTGAAACTCTTAAGAGTTAGAAATTCCTTTAAATAATAAGGGTGTGTGTATATGTATATATATATATATATGCATGTTCGAAAATATAATGCAATACTTGTTTAGTTATAGAATTCATATATTTAAACCTTATCGTACCACCGATCTTCTTAATCTTCTTAGGTCAAGTGTGAAACACATGATAAAACGCAGTTTAGGTACAACCCAAATATCCATATTATCGTCACTCTATTTATATGGGAGAAATCTGTATTATAAAGGGATTCCAAGATACAAATTAATCAAAATTCTTATTTTGATATTATCTGACTTGGAGATAATATATTTCCTTTAAACAATATGAGATCTTATTATTTCATTCAATTCTATTATGATTTGATTGACTCATCATGATCGTACAGAATATCAAATTATTATTATCTTATATTTTGTCAACAATGTATTTGTAATTTTGTATCTATCTATCTATTTATAGATAATTATAGGAGATCGACATTGGATCGAACTTAAGAGTTTCCATCTCCTTAGCTCCCTAGTCCTTCTTAGTCTTTCCGTGAGTTGCTGCAAAACAGAAGATACATGCATATATGTTACCTTATATCTTATTTACATCTAGGTGCATTTTGTTTACACAGTTCGGCACAGACACCTACTTCTGTGATTTATAAGATGTTAGTTTTAAATTAGTAATGTCTTCACTTGACAACTTGACAACTTTTGCTTACAAGTTGGTGACTTTTAATTTGTGATCTAGAACAACTTGGTTCTATATCTTCAAATATGATTTCTGAAGCGATCAATATAACACTGTAGGCACTTATAACGATCCTTTGCCTTTGAGATATGGTGAAGGGTCATGCAAAACTCTCGTCACAACTGATTGCGAGACTTGAGTGAGTTAGGATGGAACGCCAAACATTCATTGACCGAGAGGGCGGTGGTTGTAACAAGAGTGGTTGCAAAAAAAATGAGGTTGCTATAGAGAGTTGTCTTTTTGGATTGAAAGTCACTGTAGTCTGCAGGGCCCGCTATTATAGAAGATGCAGATAATTTCACTACAAAAAAAATGAGTATTTTGCGACGATTTTTTGTGGTGGTTTTTAAAATTGTCGCAAGATATGGTATTTTTCGACGGTTTATTTAATATTTTGTGGCGGTTAATAACTGCCACAAAATTTATTAATTTAATAATTAAAAAATAAATTTTGTGATAATTTTTTAAAAAAGTAGTAAAATTTAGAAAATAATTTAATAATTAAAAATTAAATTAAATTAACATTTGTGGAGGTTAAGAATCGTCGCAAAATTTTAAAAAATAATTAAATAATTAAAAAATAAAATAAAATTAATATTTACGACGATTAAGAATTGTCACAAAATTTATTCATTTAATAATTAAAAAATAAATTTTGCGACGATTTTAAAATACTGTCGCAAAAATTTAGGAAATAATATAATATTTATATTAAAAATATATAAAATTCTGAAAATGTATAAAAAAATTAAAAACTATCTTAACTCTTCCTTTTATTTTTAATCAATTAATTTATTTTATTTAATTCAATTAATTTATTTCATTATTCTTTTTATTTTATTATAAAAATTTAATTCAATTTTTTAAATAATTACCCACACATATTAATAAATGTTACGTATGTATGAGTAATTATTTATAAATTTATCCATACATAATTACAAATGTTATATATGTATGGTATTCACGTATTTATGATTTTATATTTAAATTATAAAATGTAAACAAACATTTAGGGGTGAGCATAAAATCAGTTTAACCGATTAAATCGAACCCGGTTTGGATTTAGTTAGTTTTTTGCAAAAATTTTGAGTAGTCAATTCGATTCAATTATTTAGGCAAAAATACCCGAAAAATCGAACCAACCCACGCACCCTTGCTGACTGGCGCTAACCGACCTGTGCGCTAACCGACCCGTGCTGCTACACCTCAGTTCTCGGCTCCATTCAACATTCATTGCGTTGCCTATTTGCCTTTCTACTTCCTTGCGCATCACACTCGGACCCGATAGCCCGCCCGAGCCGAGAGAGAGAGAGAGACCGCCTCACAGACTCCCCCACCCCACCCATCGTCAACCTTCACATCGCCATCGCCGTCGAAGCCGAATGCCTTCGTCGTCGATTTCTCCCCCACATAACCCAACACCCAGCCCCCCTCACTCGTCATTGTCGTCGAAGCATCAACCCTAGTCCCCTAGGTCTTTGGCGGCTAACCCTTACCTCGCCATCAACGTATCGTCGTCCTCGTCAGACCCCCTTCACCGTCGGCTTCTTCCCCACCCAAGTCCAACACGGCAACACCCAGTCCCCCGGTCGTCGAAGCATCGACCCTAGCCCTAGGTCACCGGCTAACCGAACCCTCACGTCGGCCTCGCCCTCGCCCTCGCTGTTAGACCCAAACACCTTCACCGTCGGCTTCTCCCCCGCCCAACACCCAACCCCCCTGCACCTGATTGTCCGAGACCCAGCCCCCCCACCTTGTCGAACGCGACAGAAAACCCTAAGTTATTTCACCCTCATCACCGTCAACATCAACAATCTAGTTGGTTTCGACAACTTAGGAGTGAACGATCTTGCGGGTATCGCGGTCGTCATCGATTTGAGAAGGTAATACTAATACGATTTTGGCAACTTAATCAGTTAATCGTCGTGTGGTTTTGATTGTCATGTCTGATCTGGTTGGTAATACGATTTGGTTCGTTTGATTTGTTTAATTTGTTGTGATTTGGTTCGTTGTTTCTCTTTTGCGAATTTGTTTGTATCACTAATCTTAATCGTCGTGTGGTTCTGATTTGCTTAATCAAAAGAGTAAACAAAAAACTTAATTGTGTGATTTGGTTCGTTGATGCTTTGACTTGGCTTTGTGAATGCATTGTTATTGATATATAGAATGCACTGTTAATGGGATTCTTGTGCAGCTGTGCTTTCTGCTTTCTGTTATTGTTATTGTTTAATTTGTTTTGCTTTCTGCTGTTATTGTTTTGATATATAAGTGAATTGTGCAGCAAATGCAATAAATGTTTTTTCTGTTTCGTTGGTTTTTAGTGTTACTATTTGCTATTGATGTATAAGTGAATTGCACTGTTAAGTGAATTGTGCAGCAATGATATATAAGTGAATTGCACTGTTAATGAATATTTTCATTTTAGTGTTTTTTCTATTTTGATATCTTTTCTGTTAGTGTTTTCTGTTTTGTATTGATCAGGTGAATGTTTTGCAGCATATTTGTATTGATCAGGTGTTTTTTCTGTTAATAAGTTTTTAGTGATACTGTTTGCTGTTGATGTTGGTGTTTTTAGTGTTTTCGGTTTTGTTTTTGGATTGCTTTTCGGTTTATTTTTTGGTTCGGTTAGTCTACAGTCCAAATCATTAATTCGATTCGGTTTATGAAATATTTTTTCGGTTCGGTTAGTTTAAAGTTCAAATCGGTTATTTTGGTTTCGATTATTTCGGTTAGTGTATTAAGTTGGTTTGGTTATTTCCATAACGGTAGTTCAGTTCGATTAGGCAAAAATGGAGCAGTTCGATTCGGTTATAACCGAATGCACACCCCTACAAACACTACATTTGAATGTGTACAATTGGTAATAAACAAACACTATAAATGTTATATAATAATTAACTATTGGTAATATTTATTAAATGTGTACAAAATATAAACAAACACTACATTTGAAAAATAAATAAAAAGTTTAAAAACCATAATATTGTTAAAGTTTTTATTATTTTAAATTTTGGAAATCACAAAAATAAAACAGTATCAAGAGATTATATTATATAAAAAGAGTCTAGGGGTTACTTTATCAATCTTTTTCTCTTTGTAAATAGGAGAATTTTTTGCTAAATTAAGATATGCTCACAATTTTAGTGAAACTATAATTTCACTTCGAACACAAGACTAACTTATACATCAAAAGGTTTGCAATTGATCTCATTTGTGTCCTAATTTTTTTTTCTCTTTGCAAGCCTCTTGAAAATGCCAAAAGACACTCTCTTGCATCTTGATCGAGATATTCTCACATAAAAAAAATTATTGTTATATCTTGACAATAATAATATAAATTTAGCATATAATAATGGTTCTTAAAATTTAACTTGAACATACATTTTTTATTAGAAATAAATTATTTTTAATATAAATTCACGAAATGTTTTCTTATTTTTTATGGAAGTATTATCAAAACCATTTCTAAACTCTCACAATGCTCGTCTTTATGCGTCGAGCTCTTCGTTGTTTTATTGATCATTGTTTCATCTCTTTATATAATAGTCATATATTGCTAATTTTGAAAATTTATTTTATTTTCAATATTTAGTTTTACTTTTGTTGTTTATAAATTTTGTCTCATTATTTATTTGTGAGACTCAAGATCTCTAATAATCTGTAAATGCTCTGCGATATTTGTTTAATGTAATTTTTATTTATAGAAAAAAAATTAATTATTTAAGATAACAAGCTAATAATAAATAATCTAATATATCAAATTAATTTATTATAATTATTAAATTTATAATATAATTATATTTTTAAATAAATATTAATTTGATGTAATAATTTAAATTATTTTATTATCATATTTAAAATTTTTATTTAAAATTATTATTTTATTAGTTATTATAATTATAAATTATTTTTATCAATTAAATAATTAATAATATTATTTTCATAAATAATTTTATTTTTATCTAACAAATAAATGTTTCAAAAAAAATAAGAAAAGGCCGAAAAGTTTTTCCCAAATCCCTGCCTCTTTCCCCAACTCCCCCCCTCCCCTCTCTCTCTCTCTCTCTGAACTCACTCCTGCCGTCGACCCATCCACCTCCGCCTTCGGTCGTCGCCGCTGCCTCCACCTCTGGTCGTCGCCTCCGCTTCCGCCTCAGCCTCCGATCGTCGTCGCCGCCTCCAGATCGGCCGCTGCGTCGGTTCTCTCCTGTTATTTCTTCCTTTCACGTTACTTCTGCAATATAAAATCAAAATAAAAGAATATATGGAAAATAGGCGAGAGGGATGTCCTTGTCTTCCAATGCACTGAATTAGTTTATGAATTATGATTGTCCTTGGCTTTTTTTTTTCCCCTTATCTCTTCCCTTTTACTTTGCACCTTCTTCATTCACAACAGGATGCAAGAACAATCAGCCTTTTCTGTTTTACTTAAGAAATAAGGAATGAACCGCAGCCCTTTGCCATCTAGATGGATTCCTTTTATGTGATGCTGTGATCAGAAGTATATATTGTACCTTTTGTTCCCTTTGTCCCTGGTTTAATTTTTACATGAAATGTGTTCCAGGTATATACTCACTGGAACATTCCAGTGATAATTCTGATTTAAAATTTCAGCCTCATTGGAAGTAATAAATTTGTTACCTGGTCTTGAATATATATAGCCAAGAACAATAAGCTTTATTTCTCTGTATTACCATATATATTGGCATATTCTTAATTGCCTTTCTCTTGCAGCTGACAAAACAAAGCATGGTGGTAAACTGTGAGGAGCCCAAGAGAAGAGTGGCATTTGTATTGATTGATGGGTTGGGTGATGTGTCCCTGCCGAGGTTTGGTTACAAGACCCCTCTGCAAGTGGCCAAAATACCCAATATGGATGCCATTGCTTCTGCTGGAGTCAATGGCCTCATGGACCCTGTTGAAGTAGGCCTGGCATGTGGAAGTGACACGGCACACCTTTCATTATTAGGTTATGACCCTAGAGTATATTATCGAGGTCGAGGGGCTTTTGAATCAATGGGTGCTGGATTGGCAATGTCACCTGGAGACATTGCTTTTAAAGTACGTATTTTTATTCTTCCATTTCATTTTATCCCCAAGATGAATTCTTTCTTAATTTGTCAAACTTACTCTTAATTTGTTTCTTGTGTATAGAGTAATTCTCGAAACATTATTAAGTTGTGCTAGACCTAAAATGGAGTCCCCTTTCCATGCTTTTTTAGGGTCTACCTAAGAAATTTTAACCTGATATTGTTTTCAAGGCATCATATTAACAACTCTTGTATCTGAAGACTAATCTATTTGATAAATCTCTGTAATTTCTCTGGACAGATTCTTGTTTGAAGAAAATTTATAATTGTAGATGTGGGTGCAAGTGCTATATAACAACTTTTTTTATTAGTGAAGGTGAAAAGTAAGGTTTGAAAAATTTAGCCTGCACAAGCAAAATGTTTGCAGCCTGACATTTTAAGAAGGCATGGCCACCCAGACAATAACATTTCATGGCCTGCCAAATTTTTAAAGCTTGAAACCACAAGGCTCTAGCCGTATGTTTTCGACTGGTAAACAATGAGCTCTTGTATCTCTGGTTGATCTCTCGTCTTATCATAGAATCATAGACTTAACTAGAAGCCACACAACTTGGAGTTGGTTTCTATAAAACAGGAAACAACATGCTTCAAAGAAGGAGGATATCCCAAGATTTTTAGATTGATAATCTGAACAGGTCAGCATCACATTATGCAAATATTTCTATTCTTTTTAAATTGTTGTATTTTTATTCCCTCTTTGGACTTTCTACTTCCTCATTATGGAATATAGGCTCAAAAATATTTCGTATCTAGAATATAACACACACACACACACACACTTTTCAAGAAACCAGTTTCCAATTATTTATATGTTCATTGAGTTAAAAATGATTTGGAATTAACTATGGGTGTTTCCTTGACCCTCGTAATTTAGTTGATTGTTTCTTGCCCTCTTTCAATTTATTGCTTCTTTCCTTATCCCACCTTTCTTTTATCAAGAAATTTTCTGGACCTTTTCATCTTTACAACTTCCCAGGCAATGGTTTTCCTTGTGACTCATTGTATGCTCTGCTTTATCATGTTGAACTTGATGACTCCAAATCCTAGTTATAGTAGTGGATAAAAACTAAACTTGAAATTACTTGGTTCAACATTTGTTCGACCATGGAGTTTCTAAAAACACATTTGATATGCCCTGCAAACAGCAGACAAACTTGGATATGGAGCAGACCCAAGTGGCAGATCTGGGTCAAATCTATAAACAGGCACTTGGGTCTAATACATGCACAAATGGGTCGAAATCAACAATCCAAGACAAAATAACAATAGAAAGACAAAGCACAATCGAAGATTAAAACCATGATTGAGTGGGTACCCCCTCCACCCCACCCCCCCACAAGGTCATGTTTGGTTCAATGCGTTTTGAAGGCGCTCCTAGATCCGTTGAAGAAGAACAACCTTTAAAATGAAGTGTCATTGCACAACCCAAAACAAAACCAACAAAGAAGGAGCAAAACAAAAGGAGATCAAGGGAATGATTGAGTGGGGTGCCCCTTACTTAGTGATGAAGATCAAAAGCTATGAAGATGGTCCATTTGTGAGCAAAAATCAAATCAAACAAAGAGAAAGAGCAAAAAGCCAAAGGAAAGCAAGGAAGTCCCATCGCTCGATTGGTTGCATGCCATCTGCCCGTCTCATCTTGAAGCTTGGTCGTTTCCATCTTTCACCCCTAGGGGCCTCTCTTGTAGCCAACAGACCCCCCCTCCCAGGGGGGCATTCCTCAAATTGAACATGGGAGCCTCTTTCCAAGACCCTCCCTCGGACTTATAGGAATATTCTGAGATTTCACGGAATATGCCGAGAATATGCTGGGAATATGCCACCCAAGAAACGTGGGATGACTGCTACATGTCCCCCTCTGTCTCTTCTATAAATAGGAGGACCTCCTCTCTCAAGTAAGTTCACGCTGCCACTCCAACTCTATTTCTTGTGCTCAAACACCCAAAGACTAACATAAGCATCGGAGGGTTTGGGTGGGGACCTCCACCCGCTCCCTTAATTGGTTGTTTGTCTTGACAAGATTCTTGGTCATCAAGAGCCTCTCAGTCATCAAGAGTCTCTTATTCATCAGAGGGTTTGCGTGGGGACCTCCACCTGCTCCCCTAACCGGTTGTTCGTATTGACAGGTCTCTCAGTCATCAAGGGCCTCTCGATCATTTTAGGGCCTCGGTCATTTTAGGGCTTGTCGGTCATCAAGAGCCTCTTATTCATCAGCAGCCACCCAGTCACCAAAAGTCACCCATTCATTAGGGCTCCTGATCATTGTAACAAGACCCCCAGGTCTCCTGATCATTGCATCAAAATCCCTAGGTCTCTTGATCATCAGCACCCAGACTTGGAACTCTCAAGATCACATCTTGAGATCGCATTTTCCCGCACTAAAATTTATTGTTGTATCTTGACAACAACAACATTGAATGGAAGTACAAATAATATAAAATTGTTGTAGATTTGGTATGCACTAATAATCCAAGCTCATGTTTTGAAAGTTCTTGAACATTGCATTGTCAGATTGACTCTATTTCATGCTACTAACAAAATTTTGGTGTTACAATATAGTTTACACAAGGACAACTTTGGTAGCAATGGTAAGGTTGCTCCTTTGTGACTTGAAGGTCACGGGTTGAAGTTGTTGAAACACTCTCTTTGCAAATGTCCAAGGGAAGGTTGTGGACAAATACGACCCTCCTCTGACCCTCATTGTTTTGTCCAATGAATCAATTTTTTATAGCAAATTTCATTTTCAATTATTTTGTCTTATGAAGTTTTTTTTTTTAAAAAATCTTTTCCCTTTCTTCTGGAATTCATTGGTCATTGTTGGTTGTTTCTTTTTTCGAGTCAAATTTTGCAACTTTAGATGAGAAAACCGGAATTGTCATCAGTAGAAGGGCTGATCGCCACTTTGAAGAAGAAGGGCCTATCCTCTGTGCAGCACTAGATGGAATGAAGCTACCATCATTTCCTGAATATGAAGTCAGAGTCAGGTGCAATGCTTTATATGCAAAATTATTACTTTTTGTTTTATACATTGCGTGAAAAGGCTTGGGATCTTCAGTGACCACAGATCAGAGCATATAGAATAACTGGTATGATGGAAGCTGACTCAGCTTCTTTGTTTCTTATCACTATATATAAATGTGTTGATGTCCTAGCCTTAAGTTTTACTACTTCATGATTCTCAACAGAAATATCAGTTTGATTTTTTTTCCCATGGAGTTATTTTACGTCTTCTAACTTCAAAATTAAGATGTAGATGAATTAATGCCAAAAAAAAAAAAAATCATATTTTGAAGGTATGCAACAGAGCATAGATGTGGAGTTGTTGTGAAAGGACCAAACTTAAGTGGAAATATATCAGGAACAGACCCACTAAAGGACAATCGCTTACTTATACAAGCTGAAGCTCTGGATGATACCAACGAAGCAAAACACACAGCTGCAGTTGTTAATGAATTATCCAGGGAGATCTCAAGACTCTTGATTTCTCATCCTCTGAATGCTAAACGGGCAGCAGAAGGAAAGAACATTGCAAATGTTGTCCTATTACGAGGTTGTGGTATTCGAATTGAGGTATGTTTGCTTAGTCTTTAGGCACCTCTTTCTTTGTCTCTCTTCCTCCTCCTCCCCTCCCACACGCACATTTAATCACCACATGTTTCTGAAGGTTGCTGCTAGCTGGCAACTATCTGGAATAATGAAAGCACTCAGTTATGCTTTCTGTGCATGAATAAATTATTCAAAGAGCAAAGGAAGTAAAAGACAGTGTGCTATTAAGTGAAAGAAAGTCTTTTGGAATTTCAGTTGCTCGAAGTATTAATAATAAGGTTAGCTTTGAAGTAAAATTGGATTTCAAATCTGTTCATATCCTCAATGCAGAACCTTGAGATATTCAATGCAAGTTGAAGTAGTGTTAAAAGACGAAATCTGTTTTTGTTCAGTTATTTAAACTGTAGAATTTGAGCAACCTATTTGTGTTGTAGGTCCCTCCATTTGCCGAGCAACATGGTTTATGGCCATGCATGGTAGCTCCTACTAAAATTATAGCTGGCCTAGGTTTATCACTTGGTATTGATATACTGGAAGCTCCAGGAGCAACAGGAGACTATCGAACACTCTTGACTTCTAAAGCAATTGCCATAGCTAAGGCACTCTCAGCACCTCTGCAATCTTGCCCCCGAGTTTTTATACCAGGGGAGGATGAGCATAAACCAGGTCGATCAGATGGCTATGACTTTGGGTTCCTTCATATTAAGGTGGTTACGTAATTGAATTTCTATTTTTTCTGCTCTTTTTTCCTGCAGAGTTTGTGCCTTTCTTTTTTCGTGGTCTGGGGTCAAATTTCTGTCCTACCTGATGGAACTAAGAGTTCATGTTGTAAATATTACTTCTAGCTAGCTATTATGTATGTTTGCGATGGCCCAAGTATTAATGTTCTTCAATGATTGTGAAATGTTGATAATAGTATTGAACTGATGGATTAGGCGTTTTTGCAGGCAATTGATGACGCAGGTCATGATAAATCAAGTATTTTCAAAGTGAAAGGATTGGAGGCAGTTGATCGAGCCATAGGGCAACTGGCCAAGCTTCTTTGGCAGGCTGAATCAACCAGCAATTTCCAATACTTCCTGTGTGTGACGGGTGATCACTCTACTCCTGTTGAGTATGGTGACCACAGCTTTGAACCAGTTCCATTTGCATTGTGTCGATTAAAGGACTTTGTGTCCGCAGCAGGTGGGGAAGCCGTTCTTATAGAGACTTGCCTCGATCCATTTCCTCTTCCAATTGTCCACGCGGGCAACGATTCAGCTGATAATGTGGAGCTTGAGGCAGGGAGAACTAAACAGCTTCAAGCCTTCTGTGGTGATTCGGTTTGCGAGTTAAACGAGATAGCTGCAGCGAGAGGTTGTCTCGGGCGTTTTCCTGGAGGTGAAATGATGGGAATTATAAAGACATTTCTTAAACTGAAACCATGACATGATTTTGCTAGCTGCCAACTACCAGAGCTTTTTTGGTGCCTTCAACAGGAGGTGGAATCTAGAATCCAGATGGGTACTTCTTCCAGCTCTTTTAACTCTTTTCATTGAATAAATTCTGCCTTACCAATTGATCAGAATTATAGATCTTTGTTGCAAGCATGTAATTTCATTGTGCTACATATAGATGCATTGCCTCCTTCCCTCTTTTTAACTTTCCTATAATTATAATGGCAAGTCACGAGAAAAGAAAATTAAAAGAAAAGAACTATACAATTCCTGTCACTAAAAGCAGGAATTCCCCTTTTACAAGCGTCCAAAGAGCAGCCATGGCCAAGTTATAATTAAGGCCCTGCAGCCTACTTACAGTATATAAGTATTAAACATTGCTAACACTAGCATTTAATTAGCACTTCCACTTTCAAAAGAAAAGTTAAAAGTCCAAAGAGGTAATTAGCAATACCATTTAATTATACGTTGTTATGCGTGAAGATACTGAAGAGCGATGCAAGCGCCACGTGGTGGCCTGGGTGACCAAAGGAGGCCACCCAGGGGCGCGGGGGCGCCTAGCGCGGCCCTCCGCGCTCGCGCAGCCCCGCGCTCGCGCGGCCAAGCAGCGCGCGGTTGCTTGGCGGAGGCCGCGCCCCTGGCCTGCGGGGGCCACCCCCGAGTGAGGGTCACTCGGGGGTAGGGTACCCCCGAGTGCCCCCCCTGGGGGCGCTCAGCTGCAGGCGCGCAGCCGCGCGCGCGCCCCTACACAAAGGCGGCCGCGCGCATTTGCGCGCGGTCCTCCCCCCCGAGAGAGGGTCACTCGGGGGTGAGGTACCCCCGAGTGCACCCCCCCTGTGCACGAGCGGCCTCGCGCGCCCTTGCCGACAGGCGGCCGCGCACACCCTGCTTGCGGTCGCCTGCGCACGCAGCCGCCCGTGGGCGTAGCCGCTCACACGCGCAGCCTCCAGCGCGCGCCCTCGCGCACGGCCCCCTTCCGCACCTGGCCCCGTGCACTTGCGCGCACGGCCCCTCGTGCTCTCCTTGCCCGTACTCGTGCAAACCCCCGGGTGAGGGTCACCCAAGGCGCCGCACTGACATCCACGTGCCACGTGCCACGTGCCCCCTATTCTTGCGCCACCGCCTCCAAGAAAGTCGGCCTAAGACTATTCCCGCGAGACTCGGTCAAAGCCTCTCCGAGATTCTTGCCACAAAACTCGGAACACGCGACACATGGATGCCCCTCTTGTTGTTATAAATAGGAGATCACTTTCCCTCATTCGGTATGCAATCTCTGGCTCTCGCATTTACTCTCTTGTTTTCGAATACTCAATTTCTACGGTGATCTAACTTAAGCATCGGAGGGTACGTGCGGGGACTTTCGCCCGCGCTCCTAACTGATTCTTTCTCTAATAGGTCATTCATCGCTCGGAAACACCACCGGAGACTCATCCATCGCTCGGAAACACCACCTGAGACTCATCCATCGCTCGAAAATGCCTTACGAGATTCACTCATCGCTCAGATACGCCATACGAGGGTCATCCATCGGTGGTTTCCCATTTTACAAATTTATTGTTGTAATCGTATAACAACATACGTAAATAAGACTTCTTTTTTTTTTTTCAGTTTGTTTTGAGTTTTTAATTTTTTAAAATACTAAAAATGCATTTACTTTGTTATTTTTAAAAATGCATTCGAAAATAAGAAAAAATTTTGTAAAGAAAATTCAAAATAATATTTTGAAAACTCTTAACAAATTTTTAAAAATGTATTTTTAAAATTTGTTATTTTGGGTGTTTTTAGTCAAAATATACTGAAAACACCAAAACGCGAAAAACACTCCCTTCTCTATCCCCCACACTCCCGATCTTGACAGATCTCTTGTCTCTCTCTCTCTCCGTGTGTTGTTGATCGTGCCTGTCATTGCTATTGCCATCGACTCTTCTTTTCTCCTTCATCATTCATTGTCAGTAGCCACATGAAGTCAATGATGATGGTGATGGCCAAGCAACATCCATTGTCATGGCGAGGGCAAGAAATGATGGCTATGGCAGTGCAATAAAGATCGACGGCCATGGCGATGTATAAGGCTAAGGTCGGTTGAACATGGTGAAGGTGCTCAAGGTCATAGTCAAAGATGATGCGCGAAGGAGAAAATTGACGATCGGTAACGGTGGAAGGCAACATTCACGACCATGGAGCCTTCGGCTGTTGATGACGCATTATCGACCATGGCGATGACCCTAATCCTTTTAC
Source organism: Diospyros lotus (assembly GCF_014633365.1). NCBI lineage: Eukaryota > Viridiplantae > Streptophyta > Magnoliopsida > Ericales > Ebenaceae > Diospyros > Diospyros lotus. The sequence goes on along the minus strand of NC_068344.1, from coordinate 10,965,337 downwards.
CGACGACGTAAAAAAGAAATTTGATTGCCGGAAACCACCGGTTATGGCGGCTGATGGCGATTGATAGTGGGTTTTTTAGTTTTGCCCAAAAATTAAAAATCAAATTTATGAAAATTCAACCATTAAATTAGTTATTTTTTTTTGTGTATGTTAACCCTCTTGATTTGCGTTTATAATGATAAGCTCTGATCGTGTGAATTTCTAACTGGCGATGGTCGTTGTCGGCGAAGAAGATGCAGATAGTAAAAGAAGAAAAAAAAAAGAAAAAGAAAGAATTTTTTTTAATTTTAAAAATAAAATTATATATTTATTTAAAATTTTAAAAATATAATATATCTGTATTATAATTAAAAATATTAAATAACGTATAATATATTATTAAGTGTATTACATATATTATGTATAATAATATTTAATATAAAATATTATATTAAAAAGAATTAATTTTATTATTTAATAATCACATTTGAATAAAATATTATAAAATATTTTTTAAAAATAAATATATTTTTTATTTTTTTATTTAAAAAATTAATTTTTTAGAATGATAAAAACTAGGTTTTCAAAAATCTTAAAAAAAATACTAAAATATAAAACTAAAACTAGATTTAAAACTGAAACACAGAACACCACTTCATATTTTAAGCATACTTTTACTAGAGTTCATGCATCCACGTGCAATATATCAAGTGAGGGCAGAAAGGTAATCTAACTTTTGCAAATATCAAGTATATCTTACTAGAAATTCTATTCGCAGTCACATTTTTACTCTTCACAATTATATTTTAATATACCTAAAATACCTTCTTTTAAAAACTTATTTTTACCCTCACAATCACTTTCTCCCTCAGCCAGTCATACGTAACCACCCACCTATTCATATTCATAACGAAGACAATGCAACAAAAAACACACACCAAATCTGATATAAAAACGAAAAAATAGATGAAAATATAAAAGTAGTAGAACACATATGTACACAAACACACATATATACATTGAAAATCATGTATGCACCCAATACACAAACATACACATATAGATATACACACATATATAGAAATACACAGATATATATATATATATATACTTGCGCACATACACACACATATATATATATACACACATAGAGGAAACGACGGCCATGAGGGCAGCCATGGCCATCGGAGGTGCGCCCCAAACCCTAGGGTTCGAGGCGCACCACCTCCGGCAGCCATGGCTGCTCCAAGGCTGCCACTTCCTCTGTATATATATATATATATGTGTGTGTGTGTGTATGTTTGTGTTTTAATTATAAAATTATCAATTACTTATAAATCATATGCACTGACCTCTTCACTCAATAAGATCTCATTAACATATCTAATTAAAAGTTTGAGAATAATTTATTAAATAAATATTAGACCATCAAAAGAGAAAGAAGAATTAAGAAAATTAAAATGCAAATACACAAGTTCAAAAAAATGTCATTATCCATTTGAATTATTTGCAGCTGCAAAGTGATAAATTTGTCCCTCTAACAATTATAAGCATGGCATGTAATATAGATTTAATAAATTTTTATCAATAAATATAAATATTAACTATAAAATTATCAATTACTTATGCACTTACGTCTTATCTCACGAACATATCTAATTAAAAGTTTGAGAATAATTTATTAAATAAATATTACACTCTCGATTATTTTTAATCTTAATAATATTATTATTATTATCATAATATATATATATATATTATATACATATTGTAACATTACATTAACTTAACTGCAAATTAAAACAGTAGAAGGTTCGTGCTGTGTAATATATCATATTATATAAAACAAAAATTAAAATATATAATATATATTATATATTTTAGGAGCCTCCGAACTTAGAGTTCGGAGGTAGAAATCTTAATAATAATAATATTATTATTAACATAATATATATGTATTATATGTATATTATAATATTATATTAATTTAACTACAAATTAAAATAATGGAGGGTCTATGTAAATTGAAATGTGTAATATATTATATTATATAATATATAAAATAGAAATTGAGAGCCTCCGAACTCCAGATTTCGGAGGCTCTCAACACCTCCGAACTCCAAAGTTCGGAGGTAGCCAACGCCTCCGAACCCCAGGATTCGGAGGCATAGGCAGCGCCTCCGAAACCTAGAGTTCGAAGGCGCGGGCCGTTTCCGAAACCACCCAGGTTTCGGAAGCGGCTCAAGCCTCCGAAATCCAGGTTTCGGAGGGGTTGGACGCCTCCGAACCCTAGGGTTCGGAGGCACAGGTCACCTTCGAAACCTGGAGTTCGGAGGCGCGAGCAGTTTTCGAAACTCAGGTTTCGAAAGCGGCCCAAGCCTCCGAACTCCAGGTTGCGCCTCCGAACCCAGCTCGAAGGCCATGCTGCCTCCAGTTCGATAACGGTGACCGATTAGAACCCAGGCGGCCACCACCTTCACCCATCGAACATCTCCCCTTCTAGCCTCCAAGTTCAAATATGTAAAAATTATCTGTGTTATCACCAAGTGCAGAGCAGAGAGATGCGGTTATAGGGAAGGCGACGACGGTGAGTGGGGGTTGTAGAGAAGCAACAAATGCTGTAGAGAAGGGGATGGCGACGAGTGGCTATAAAGAAGAGGACGACGTGATGTATGAGATATATGAGGGTAATTTTGGAATATAGGTGGTTACAACAAGTAATAATAGTCGGTGTGAAAAGTAATTGTTAAATTTATTTTAATTATGGCTGTGAAGAATAGAAACCTAGCTGCGAATAGAATTTCTCATATCTTACACTTCCAAATTATTGCTGCCGCGTGGCGTGGCATCTTTTCTTTCAATTCTTTTCAACCTATAAATTTCTAGTGCCACTTTATTAATTTTATTTCCTACCTAAAATTTTCTAAATGTTGAAACAAAATTTCAAAAATTTGGTATTATATATCTAATTAAAAAAATTGAATTAATTTAATTTTCACAAATTGAATGGTAGGGATAAAGGAATTTGAAACTTGAGTATTTTTAATTAAAAATTTTAAATTATACAACTTTAAATTACCTTATTCGAATTTATATTCTATAATTTAATTTGAACTACTCATTTGAATTTTTTAAAACTTTTACAATTAGTTGAATTAATTTACATATATCTTTAAGAAATTCCTAGCATTATGAGTTTTGCTCATTAGGATTCTGGCGACCTCGATTGGATTCCTAGGGTTGTAAATCCTTGTGTTTGGCTCGACCACAATTTCTTAGACTTTTGGGAACGAGCCGAGTTTGGCTTGAGCTAATAGATGTGTACAAGCTCGAGTTTGAGCTTGTTACAGATTTACAAAGTTCGAGCTTGGCTTGCCGAGTCAAAAGTGTTTTTTTTTTTTAAATTAAAGTCATTGAAACTTATGTTTACACAAAAATAAGCATAAATTATCAAAACAAATACAATAATGTTGTTCAAATAAATATTAACATTCCTATCACAAACATAAGAATAAATGTTAAAATAATAATAAAAAATATTTATTTTATGAGCCCATTCACAAGTTTGTTTGTGATAAACTTGTTTGCAAATAAAGTTTTATTTTGCTCAAGCTTGACTCGTTTATGAGTCGAACTCCAAATTAAAGCTCAAACTCGACTCATTTATAATATGAGCTGAACTCCAAATGATCTCTTATCAAGTCGAATAGAGTCGCTTATGAGGTACTCGATTCATTTACAACCTTAAAAATTCCTATATAGATATTTGTTAAAAACATATAATTTGAATGAAAGATATGATATCTATAGTTTTCTTGATTTTGAAAATAATACTTGACTTAAAAGGTAATTTTTTTGATTAATATATATGTGGGGAAGATATAATTTATGTCTTGAATGCATTATGTATTGGATTAAGTACAAATATGCTTGTGCTTGATGCTTAAATTTTCTTGAGCCTCACCCAAAATACTAGAGTATCTCATGATCATACTCAGGGGCGGATCAAAGTTTGAGCTGCCCTGGGCTGAAGCCCAGGGCAGCTCACAATTAAAATTAATTTTAAATTAAAAAAATTAATTTTTAATATAAAAATTAATTTTTAATATAAAAATTAATTTTTAATAATAAATTAGTCTTAAAAAAAATTATGGCCCACCTCAAAATCTGTGATGTATAATTTTATATGTTAAAAAAAAATTTCAGCCTCCCCCTACATAAATTTTTGAATCCGCCCTTGATTATACTCGGATATTGAGATACACAAAACATTTCAACAAAGGGACGTAAATTACTCGAGTAAATTTGTCAAAGACTCGAGTAATAAAACAAGAAACTGTAAGTAGTTAAAAAATTACTCAAATAATAGAAAGCATTGATTGAGTAATCTATCAAACTACTGCAAGCAGTTAAAAGTTAATCAAGTAAGTGAAAAACTATACTCGAGTAACATAAGAAATCATACAAAAATCAAGTTAAGGATTATTCGAGTAACTCATTTAACATTCCTCATTTACAATATCTTAAACTACAACAATGCTATGTTGCCCGGCAGTGGGCAACATAGCATTGCCGTCTTAAACTATTACTCAAGTAATAGTGTAAGAAAACTCAAGTATGAATTAATGTACTAGGTACATTACTCAAGTAATTAACACAAAGGTATTACTTCAGTGATCATGAGTCAATAGTTGAATGTTTCATCTTTATGAGAATCCCTGGAAATTAATAATTGTTCTTAGGATTACTCAGTTGATACCGACTTTGACTCTTCTAATGAATAAGATATATATAGGAATCATTTAACATGCATTATTGATAATATGATAGTGAAAGCACTAATTGATTATATTGTGAATATGTGCTCATGAGTAAGTACCCTCATGAATTAATTTGTGTTCATTGTTTGTGTAGACATGTAAGTTTTGATACTTACAAATAGAATAAATGTTTACATGATGAATGTGAAATTCATGGTAATGATGAAGTTTACTTGAAATTTTGTTTCATGACAATTTGCAAATTTCAAGCTTAATTGGTTGATTATTTGGATATATATATATATATATGTTCATCTATAGTGCTTTGATGATTGACAATTAAAAGTGTGGGATGATTATTACTTGTGTGTTGATGACTTGTGGTGAGTGTTCAAATGCATATGAATTGCAATCTTGAGTGATTATGTTGATTGGATGATTTGTACTCAGATGCATATTATTAATATGATTTGTTTGATGTCTTGATTTGTATTCCCTTAATATTGTCATTTTAAACTTAAAATTGAAATTCGCAGAAAACCTATTAGAATTATGAAAAATTGAGACATGAAATGAAACCAATGATTCCTCAAGTAGTTCTGGGAATCATCATCAATTGACACAACGATTATAGAAAAAGGTTACATGATCGCTCGAGTAACTTGAGAAGTTAATCGAGCAAACCTACAAAAGAATTGCAAGTTGTAAAATAATAGTCAAGTATGGAAAATATTACTTGAATAACATAGGAATTACTAAGACTGAATAGATATTACTTGAGTAACCTAGATTTATTACTCGAGTAACATAGGGTAAGAAATTCGATGATTAAAGCATTACTTGAGTGACAACTTAGCATTGCTTGAGTAATCCATTAACAAGTTGATGTACTGAAATACATTACTTGAATAAAACAAAAGTATTACTCAAGTAGGGTTGGACCTAAATCAAGTAATAGGCTTAAATCGCTTCCATTACTTTATGTTGCTCTTCTTTCGTGAGCTTTATTCCTTCGTATTCTCTCTCCAAGGATTGATTCCATATTTTTAGCTCCTCAACCTTTGCCCTAAGGCTTTGGACTTGGCCTTGGGCTGCTTCGAGATCTCGGATGCACCTTTGGAGGAGTTGAAGCTCTTCCAACCATCACGTGGTTTTGTTAATCCTTCTGTAATAGTCCCCTTGAGCTCGCACGAGGCCCACCCAACTATTCGCGTTAGCAATGATCATTGCCTAAGCACCCTGCAAACAACATAGTTAGCGTGTCAAAAAATCAAAGTCAAAATCAATATTTGCAACTAGAAAGGTTAGACTTTGTTAGAAATGTGTCACCTCAATTATTAGCCTCTTGGCTCGGTCCATATCTTTAGGAGCTTGCTTGAAGAAATCCTTCTCATCTCGGGGAGATCATCCATAAATGAGTTTCACCTTGACCCTTGGGTCTATCACGATATCGGTATTCAATAGCCTGGGGTAAACGCTAAAATTCACCCATCACAATCGTTGATTATCTGGCAACAACATTTCTCATTCATGCACAGGGGGAAGTTCTGAAAACATTGGCTATTGAAAAGCCACCTCGAAGGCCAATATCACACTCTCATGTGCTAGCAATTGAGGGAAAGGCAGGTGACAAGTAGCTCGTCCCTATTGGTGTATCTTTCAAGGGCCATGGCATCAAACCTCAACCTAACCTTATCCTCTGCAGATTGGGATGTCCCTCTGTTAGTGATATATACCCTAATGCTAGATTTAGATGACATCTAGTATGTAATACGGTTACACGTATGATATTCTTGCAATTAATAAAATAGTCATTTCTCCATTCATTTCTCTCCAAATTGTGTATGAATGAATTACTAGATTTCTTGATGATCTTATTCTTAACTTGTTAAGAATATGTGACAAAGATCTATAACATAGAATTTTTTAAAGGTATTCCTAGCATTAAGATTTCTCAGTGGGACTATGATTAATTGATTATGAAGTAGCACATGTGCTAATATCTTTGATTAGTATGAGATATTAATGATAAATAATAGTAAGTCACATGCCATATTGCATGAGATGCAGATAATAGACATGTGGGTAGGTATTAGTTAAACATCTACTAAATGTGACGCTTGTAACAGATTACATGGCTAGGAAGATTAATGATTTGTTACTAGTTTTAGATTGTGTATCTGGTCCTCAAACTAGAGGCAGCAGAGTTGTCTTGAGCATTGGTGTAACATCCCATTCGAGCAATAGGAAGGACCGGAACAACTTACCCTGATGGGCCTACACGAACTTCCCAGGGGGGTCACCCATCCCTGGATTACCCCAGGTCAAGCACGCTTAACTTGAGAGTTCTTTGCCAACATTCAGCCCAAAAGGTATCCAGCTGGTGTTGTTTACTTTCTTACACTATCCTCGATATATTCTAACTTCTCTGGGCTCTCGGGGTATTACATTCTCCCCCCCTTAAGCACATGACGTCCTCGTCATGCGACCTTACAACTAGTCCCAGATCTCCCCCGTGCATGGCCGATGTGGGATTCGCCTAAGGTGCCTACACGCACCCCCCATAGGGGCCTCACACCCCCCTCGGGACTCAGCCTCCTCGCTGAGGTTTGCCCCACCACCGCGCTCAGAGGCTCGGGGGTCGGCTCTGATACCATTTGTAACATCCCATTCGAGCAATAGAAAGGACCGAAACAACTTACCCTGATGGGCCTACACGAACTTCCCAGGGGGGTCACCCATCCCTGGATTATCCCAGGTCAAGCACGCTTAACTTGAGAGTTCTTTGCCAACATTCAGCCCAAAAGGTATCCAGCTGGTGTTGTTTCCTTTCTTACACTATCCTCGATATATTCTAACTTCTCTGGGCTCTCGGAGTATTACAATTGGTGTTAAAGATTTTCCGTTGAGAAGAATCATCCGATGTGAGAGATGGGAATGTTTTTTGTGTGGTCTCTGTGTAGTAGTTTATAGAGGCAAATGCTTGCTGATAGGATCCATTAACCTCCGACATGAGGTGAACATCCTATGTTGTTACAGTTGGTTGTGGTTGGAAAACCCTTAGCCAAGGTGTATATGATCGGAAAGGCATTTTTGATGTCAGAAGGAGTTTCGATGTGTCATCTCAATCACACTATATTAGATCTTAACATAGCCACTAAGTCCTATGAGTTTAATTAGTTTATGGCTCTCACTCAGTCAAGATGTTAATTAGTGAAAGGATTATAGTATACGATAATCGAAAGCCCTAATAGGTGTACCTAAAGTATTGACTCCATTTCCATTAAAATCATCCTAACATTATGATGGAGATCACTTAAGACTTTTCGAGGTGTTGTGAGGAAATATAGAGTTTCTCATAGTAGATCAAAGTGATCGGTCAGCGTCAAAGAGTTTGGCATGTCTTGATTGCTTTATGGCAGTGAGCCTAGAAAGTCACACACAAACTAGGTAATACATTGGATTAATGGTTCTTAGCTGTCATGTGTTCTTGATAATCATTAGGAGTTAATGATGGTAATGGATGTCTCATTAAGAGTTAACTAATGGATCAACAAACTCTTAAGAGTTAACAGAGGGAGACCGTTAAGAGTTAACATGCATGCCATTAAGAGTTGACAAGAAGTCTAGGTTCCGTTAAGAGTTAGCGGTGGACTTTGATGCAATTTGGTGAAACTTGGAACTAAACGCATGAAACGATTGACAATGTTTTTAAACGGTCGATAGTTTGATTGTATACTAGTGAGTTGGTTAGTTAGAATGATTGATAATTTCACTAAACAGGATTGATTTCGCGTGTTCTTTTTCCGTCGTTTTAATCGGCTGAGCATTAAATACTCTATCGAATGCCTGATATGTTCTAAAGCGCAATAAATGAGGAGGGAGAATAAGGAGAATAAAATGAGAAAGGAACAACTTCCCTTACATGCCTTGCTCCATTCTCCTTTCGATCGATTTGAAAAAAAAGCAAAGGCTCAACCCCTTCTTTTGCTCTTCATCTTCTTCCTTTTGCTCCATCATCTTCTCTCATTTCCTAGCTCCCTTGTTTCTATTAATCCAAAGGTCATGAGATGACCGTCGACTTCGTTTGAGGAGAACCTAGCACCACTTGAAGCCTTATTCATCCTCACTTATTTAGCATGTGGGTGAGGCAAAGGGTTCTAGTGTTGCCTAGGTATGGGCTGACTTGGTCTTTATGGCTATAGGGTTAGCTTGGTTAGCTAAGAAGCAGGTACCAGAGTAGACTAGCTTGGAAAGAGGTTGTTCATGGGAGCTTGCTTATGCCCAAAAGAGTTCGGGTCCAAGTGCAACACAGGCGCAATCGACAGCATCTCAATGGAGTGAGGTAACCATTACTTCTTTTTTTTTGTTTTGATGCATTTATTTTGCATATGGCTATCTATACTTAGTCTTGCAAGTTTTTTTTTTTTTTTTTTTTTTTTTCCGCTACGTGCATGTGTTTTTGAAAAAGTTTTGAAAATCACAATGACTCCCTTGCGTGATACACTAAGCGTTGGTGCATTTTTTCACCCTCGAAGGCTAGTATTGGGTGGTGAAGGAGGAAGGTTAGTAGGTGGCGGTCGATTTGAAGAGCCAGCATTGCCTCGAGCATCAACATGTGTCTTCTTGTAATACCCCAAGAGCCCAGAGATGGGTAGTATATATGGAGGATAAGTAAGAAAAGAAACAACACCAATTGGATACCTTTTGGGCTGAATGTAGGTAAAGAACTCTCAAATTAAGCGTGCTTGAGCTGGGGAAGTTCAGGAATGGGTGACCCCCTGGGAAGTTCACGTAGGCCCATTAGGGTAAGTTGTTCCAGTCCTTCCTATCACTTGATACAGGATATTACAAGTGGTATCAGAGCCGGCCCTTGGTGAAAGCGATCCGATGAGGGTGGGGAGTGGTGCAGGGGCTTGAGAGCCTGTACAAAGAGCGACTTTTGGCAGGCTTCTAGGATGGCAACCCCAAATGGGAGTAGATCTGGGATTAGTTCTAAGGTCACATGATAAGGATGTCATGTGCTTAATGGGGGGAGAATGTAATACCCCGAGAGCCCAAATAAGTTAGTATATATCGAGGATAGTGTAAGAAAGGAAATAACATAGTTGGATACCTTTTGGTCTAAATTTAGGCAAAGAACTCCTGGGTTAAGCGTGCTTGAGCTGAGAAAGTTCAAGGATGGGTGACTCTCTAGGAAGTTCATGTAAACCCATCAGGGTAAGTTGTTCTAATCCTTTATATCGCTCGATGCAGGATGTTACAAGTGGTATCAGAGCTAACCCTTGGTGAAGGAGGTTCGATGAGGGTGAGGAGTGGCGTCAGGGCGCGATGGCCTGTATAAGGAGCGACTCCTGGCAGGCTTCTAGGATGGCAGCCCCTAAAGGAGAGAAGGTGTGGGACCAATTGTAAGGTCGCATCACGAGCATGTCATGTACTCAAAAGGGGGCGGGGGAGAATGTAACACCCCAAGAGCCCAAAGAAGGGTAGTATATATCGAGGATAAGTAAGAAATGAAGGAATATCAGCTGAATACCTTTTGGACTGAATGTAGGCAAAGAACTCCCAGATTAAGCGTGCTTGAGCTAGGGAAGTTCAAGGATGGGTGACCCTTTAAGAAGTTCGCATAGACCCATTAGGGTAAGTTGTTCCGGTCCTTCATATCGTTCGATGCGGGATGTTACACCTCTTGCCTCTTCTTACCAAGGGGACTTTAGTCTCCCCTTGGCTTTCAGCAACCTCTTGCTCTTGCTCCTGTTGCTACTACGATAGCTATTGCTACTGCTATTGTTACTGTTACAGACAATGTTGTTGTTGTCGCAATTGCTTTAACCATTGTTTGAAAATGTAAGCATTTTTTTCATCCTCGTCATCATCATCATCATCATCATTGTCACCGTCGTCCTTATCTTCTCTTCTTTCTTCCTAAGGAACGGGGCCTCAGGGTACCACTGGCCTTGACGAACTGCCTTTCTCCACAATAGACCAGCCAACGCTCCTCATATGGTCATCAGTAAGGAGATCTAAGAGGACGACCGACCTTTCTCTTAGAAGCTAGTCGATAATGGCCTAGTTTTTCCCTATCACCAATTGAACTTTTTGCGTGTTAGGCACATCTTTTCTCGCCTCTTCGATACACCAAGATCGAGGAGCTTGCCAAGACATTGACGACCTCACCACTATCCACCCTAATTCAAAATGGTCCACCTTCTTCAAAGGTTTATTATTGCTTCTTGCCTTTTGCAACCTAAATAACCCTTTTCTTTCTTTCATGGCCCTAAAGTGGAAGAAGCTGTTGAATAGTTCGGTTGTAGTCTCCATGCCTTATTCTTACATTGAACAAAGAAACCAACTAACTCAGGGCACCCATTGGGATGTAGTTAGGCAGGCGTCAACATTCTTTCTCTTAGGAATTGCATCCTGAATAGGTAGAGGGGGAAACCTCAATCCTATCCTTAGGCTATCTTTATGAACAACTATGCCTCCCCCTTCAACGTGTGTTGTCCTCTCCCCCTTCTTTGGCTTTCTCGGCTACCACGAGCATGGCATCCCAAATGCCTTCCTGAGCCTCTCTGCATCTTCGGTAATTGATATTTTTTTTCTGCTCACCTTAAAAGAGGACAAACTTCGTTCTTATCATTTCCTCAACAAATTGGGATTCATGGATGATTTAGTATGATTTCTTTGAGATCAGTTCTTTCGGGAAAGACTTCTTGGGATAACTAATCAGATTCCTCAAGACAAAGACAAATCTCTTTCGAGACGAAATAGTTCTCTAAGATGGTATGGATGTGCAAGAGTCTTGGTAGATGTAAAGACAAGAAGAGGGAGCCCACAGAGGAAGCCCACGCTATTTATGAACCTTATACCTAAAAGGCAAGTCGACATGTAATCACATGTCTTTCCCAGATTAGCAATGTAGGACTCTCTTTGATCAATTGCACACGTGGTTCTCCCGAACAACCATCCTGCACCCTTCTCCCGGATTGATAATAACCTTCCCTTTATCCCTCGACCAAATTGCGTATCCATAGCAAGTCTTGCCCTCTTCAGAATAACTCCTTACATTCAATATACTCTTTTCTCTTATTTTCAATCAAAGCAAAGTGAGGAGCCATTGTTGTAGTCTTTCCTCCGAGGGGAGTTCTCTCGAAGAAGGCAAAATCCTTAGAAAAAAGTCGCTCTTCAGAAGGGTTTTACCAGGTCAATCTTTTCTAGGAGATCACCAGACAATTTTCCCAGGACCTACTTCCTTGAGCTATATCTTGCAAGTTAATAGTCCATCTGATCAAGCTAAGCTCCCGGATGAGATCTAGGGAGACTTATCTCCCATAACAACTCTACCCCACATTGTTTAATACAACATGGCCCGCCTGCTTTAGACTTTCTTTTCCCAAGAGGACCTCTCATTCAGAAGGGTTTCTCACGAAGGCCTTTTTTTCAGCTTAACCCCGAGACAACATCATTTGCATTTGGGACAAACACCTCGTTTTCCATCCTAAAGGGCACCTTGTTCCTGCATGTGCATTTCATGTGTCGCAATCACCAAATGATGGGTATAAATATCCCTTCACCCCTCATATTTCGAGGTTTTTTTTCCAACTTTTAGACTTTCTCTCTCTACTCTTTTTCATTCTGGGCAACCTTTCACACCCCAGACACCTGACAACATTATTTCTCTCGGAGAAATTCCTTTTCCCAGACATTTGCATAGCATTTCACTATATACTGCATTCTAGACTCTGCTATGAGATTGTTTGACTTTAGCATCGGAAGGCTTGCATGGGAGAAATCCCTACGTGTCTTCTAACTTGCCTCTGTCTTGCAAATCTCTTCTAGAAACACATTAATTCTATCAAACAACAGAGGCTCTCTTGGGTGATTGTGACCACTTCTTTTCGGCTAAACCTCTGCTTTCCTAGACAACAGATCGAGCCTTACCTCGGACGGTCCATGGCTTTTTTCATTGTTGGTCTTCTGACATAGCCTTATTCTTCTGCCAGGCCCTACCAACTGCTTGTTGAGTTTCTCCTAAACAAACAAATTTTTATTGTTATATTCAAGAAACAACACAATTATGATTTAATGCATAAAATATAATTGGTTGACTTATGAATACAGTCAAATATGAGACTCAAATGGTCCTCCATTCCTCCTAGAATCTTTCTATCATAACTCAATTGTTTTTCTAGATATGTTCCATCTATTCGAATCTTACATGATCCTAGATAGCATTCTAAGATAGCATCATTGAATTATAACTTTATGAAACAATTAAAGGACTAAGGGTATTATTACAACATCCTTGTGACCTTGAAGGTTTTACACAACTGAAATAAGTGGTCTATATCTTTCGTTACCCTATTTTGGTTGAGTATTGCACACATGGTAAAAACATATGATATAGTATTTTTCTTTTTTTTTTTTTTCCTGTGGAGCTCTGCTAAAAAACAAATATAATATAGGTGATAGTTCAGATACATTAACCATCTAACTTGAGTGCTCAACTCTACTTTTCACACAAATTTTGTAAACAAGACTTTCACTTGGCACTCTGAGACAGATAAGGTGAGAAGAGAAATCTTCACCTCTCGACTACTTAGATATAATTGTAGACTCATCTTGATGTGTTACTAAGGAAATTTCATTTCAAGCTTAAGCTCTCTTTAACTTTCTTTTCTAATATGCTTAAAACTATCTTTTATCTATGCATCATTCAATCATAGATATGATTACCCGTGTGAGAAGGCCAATCAACCATATGACATAATTTTAATTTTTGCACTCAACATTAAGCTTTGGTGGGTATCCCTAGGATTTGATGTTCACTAGGTTAACATTTGGTTAGAGGGGTATGGAATGGTCCAAAGACCTCTTGGGGGGTAATGATTTAGGCTCTACAAAGAAATCCTAATAGTCAACTAATAATAAATCAGGTAAAGTCATTTCATGTACCTATTAAGTGGTTGTAGGTGGTTTGTAGTTAGGCCTAGAGATGTGTCCCTCTTCTGTTTCATAGTGCTCTGTGGCTTCAATTGAAAATAATTGCGCCATCTGAGAAATCTTCCTACTAAAAAATTGTTGTAACTTTTTCCCGTTAATTAATTTATAGGTCCCCACTTCCATGTTTCCTTGTAACACCACCCTCCTCCAATCTTTTTCCAAAGTCACCTCCATTTTGTTAAAATTAAAGCTAATTGGACTAACTCCTCTCATCCAATTAACCCCCAATACGATATAGCAGCCCCCCAATTTAAGCAATCTCATATTAGCTTGGAAGTCTCCCCCCTATATCTCCCAACAAAAACACAAACAACCAGATTTGCTCACCATTTTATTCCCATTGGCCATAGTGATTGATAGGGGTTGTGTATTAGCTAATTGGCATTTCATCCTCTTAGTCATTCCCTCATCAATAAAATTGTGGGTGCTCCCATTGTCTGTAACACCCCATCTCCTAGACTACCCGAGAATAGGTGTTATGGGGAAAATATGTAAAATAAAATAAAATAAAATAAAACTATCTGATAAACTGAAATCCGATACTATAACTGAGCCTCTCAATCAAACTGAATTAAAAACTCTGAGTTAATATAACTAAAAATCATAAACTCTGTTTAAGCGAGAATCCCACAACTGAAACATAAAATAACACTAAACTAACAAGACACTATTAAACTAACAAATTGACTAAACTCCCAGACATCTTTGATCTTGAGCGGCTCTACGTACACACACTACTGACCACTGCTGCTAGGCCCCACATCTGGTACTCCCCCGTTAGGACTTGGAATGGTCAAGAGTACAAGGTGAGCTATAAAGTCCAACAAGTAATAAGTTAGAAAGAATAACTAAAGTTGAATAAAAGAATATCGATACTGAAAAATTACTTACTGAACTTCTATTGAGTATAACCTCTATCTGTAAGCATTCACAAAATGTAATACACATAACTGTAAACTAAATGCAGGTATGCAACTTTGACTCATAGGCCCGCATAACTGTAATACATACCTGACTGATCTGAATCATGAAAACATAAAAGCTATAAGCACATATTGTGGGCAATATGCCCCTAGCCCCATGGTGGCCACCAGGCGGGTAACTCATAAATTGAGCTGAAACTGAAACTGGTGGGATCCCCACAGACTAATTGCCTGGCGCGCATAATGTAATGCTCATAGACATGTTGGCACATGATATGTAGTGTTCCATATAAAGTCATGCTCAAGGCTCATACTAAGATGTATGCACATAATCTCACGAAATAATGTTAAACATATCATAACAAAAGTATAAAATGCACAAACTATTATTACTATTATTGGAGTCCAAATATTACTCGTATTTTTCCTTAAAATACCAACTTTATTGATATTTATTTATTTATTTAGTTAATTATTTATTCTGAGGGTGCAACATTAGAACTTCTTGGGGAGGTCACCCATTCTATCATTACTCCTACCTGAGCATGCTTAACTTTGGAGTTTCTTGAATATTGGTTACCAAAAGGGATGTCGTGTATGGAAATTTGGTGTGAGTGACTTGCACACTAGTGCTATTTGAATGACTCACAAATTCATTCGAATGAATTTGCCAATTCCCAAGCATTTGAACGGGTAGAATGTGTAATACCCAAAAAATTAGGATTATCTGAAAATAAGCGTTTTATTAGAAAAATAAAATTTTGGGGCAAATTGGTATCTAAATAGCCCAAATAATTGATCGAATCAACTGCAGGGAGTGCTCTGGAGCCGAGATGCTAATGGAAAATGATATGGCCGTGTTGAGTATTTTGAGGCATGATTTATGGTATCGAAAGAAATGAGATTGAGAATAGTTTTCGGTATAACTAAAATGCAGCTGTCAATTAGGCTGCAATATCGAATTTTTATAGATGACTTCCGGGAAGTCAATGAAAGCTTAAAGGGGTTTCGATTTTTCATAAGGAACAACCCTTCAGTGGTTTCAGGAAGAAACAAAAGGGTTTATGGCCAAAATGAAGATTTGGGCTTAAGTGCAGTTTTTTAAAATTGGTGGAGGGAGGTTGAAATGACATTTTTTCAGAATTTTAAAGGATGGAATGAAAATTTCAAATCTTAAGGGACTCAATGGAAGTTATAGAAAGTTTTGGGGCTTCATGGAAAGACCAAAAAGTAAAGAAGTAAAAATGAATGGGGCAAAAATGCAATTTTCAAAACTTAGAAGCTGCCATAGTAGACCAAGCTTCTTGCCACCTTTCCCATCACCGAATTCGGTGGTGGAAGACTTAAGGGAGTGGGTTGAGGGACCTTGGGACAACAACTAGGCCAACAATCGGCCTTGGCATTGACTGAAATGGCCAAATTTTAGTCGAAAGTGGCAGAAAAATTGGCCACTTTAATCAAGCTTTTGAGGGCTATTTCGATGGGGTTTAGATGGATATATGGCAAAGGGAGACATCAGAGGCCTTGGGTTGCTCGAGATCTATCATTTTGGGGTCTGAATTTGGCTATAAATATAGGATATGGTGGCCGAGGGTTTTACAAGATTTGTGCTTCAAATCGACCTCATTATTGAACAAATTAAGGCACCAACCCATAGGGATTTTGTTGCTCATGAGGTGATGATCATTTCTAAAAATTTTGAGGAATTTTGGAGTTCATCTGAGGGGTGATCGAAGTTTCGTCGGAAAAATCAAAACTCGCTGGAGTTGGACTAATTTTTGCTCGGAGTGAGGTCTTCTGGGTGTTGTTTCAAACTCAAATTTGGCTAAGGTGATCGAATCAAGATAGGCTATCTTCTGGTATAGTCATTTAAATTTTTCAGTGTGCCGGTGCTGGATAAGATGACCGGAGGTATTTTTTATTATTTTTAAATACTAAAAATAAAGAAAAATAGAGTAAAAATAGAAATAAGATGGATAAAATTCTATAAAAATATCCAGAAATACAAGAAAAATGAATATTTTTCTTTTATGAATTTTTAGTTTGGAAATTGCATGAGAAAATAATTATTTTGAATTTTTGAAAGGAAAGTTAATTAGAAAAAAATAGGAAGAGGTTTCAGAAAATTTATGGAGGTTAGAAATGTTATTTTAGGAATTTTAATGAAAAAAATTCAATAAATTACTTGATTAGGTATTTATTTTGAATTTGGAAGAAGTTATGACTGAAAAATAGAGGAAAAATAAGAAAAGGTGTGGAAAAATTAGATTATTGACTTTTTTTTGGAAATGATTGGCCAGGAAGTGATTTAGCCAAGGATCTTGATGATTTGCGTTATTTTGAGGTTGGCACGCAAATCGAGGTGATACATATTTTTCGAGGTATTTCGAACTTCGTGCTAAGGTGAGTGATTTTATCTCAAGAACCTATATATGACATGATTGCTTCATTATGCATGATATTTATTGAAGTTGTGATAATTTTATCATATTGCATGGAAAGTCATGATTTTTTGTATGGCACGATATTATTAGCATATTGATACTCGTGCATGGAATTGGGATGTCGCCCTGATAGTGTAGCCGTAATTCCTAAGGGAAAATGATGGAACAACGTTAGGATTATCCTGAAAGCAGGTCGAGATTTTGCTTAGGGTTCCGTGCCGAGCTGGTGGGCCAGAGAAGTTACACTAGGGCATGTGATTGTTTATGTTTTTGCATCATGTATTCATGTATCATGTTTTTAAACCCTCACTAGAAGATTCATCTTCTAATCGGATTATGCCCCTGGAACATTCAAACTTTTCAGTTAAGATTTGCAGATATGGCAAGGAGATGATTGAGACGAAACGGCACGTGATGACGTGGCCGATGGGTTTGGCGAGTTGTCCCGGTATTTGCTTCCTCATGAGGATTCAGGATATATTATTATATTGATGATCATGTATAATTGTTATGGTTTAATGTATTTTTTAGGTATCATTAGATTGTATCATTTGAGGTACTTAGTTGTTATCTCTTGATGTTAAGTCTCCATGTATTTAAGTATTTGATGATATGACGATACAGATTCTTATGTTATGATTAAGTGAATTCAGTTATATACCATATTAGGTTTCGATTTTAAGCTTCCGCATATGTGATGATTACTTGTCTTAGCTTATTGATTCTTATTTTGGTATGTTAAGAAGGTAAAACAGGATTGTCGGGAAATGATTTATATTGAAAAAAAAAAATTCTTGAAATTCCTAAGTTATTTAACACTCGGAAAAGCGGGGCGTTACAAAATGTAACACATTCGAATGCTTGATGATGCAAAACAAAGGCTTACTCGGATCTTTCGAGGACTCATTCGAATGATAAGAACATTCATTCGAATGATAAGAAGACTCATTCGAATGACACACTCAAAACCTCAAGAATACATTTGAATGATACGGTAAAACTGAGAACTCATTCGGATAACACCCAAAACTCATTCGAATGATGCGATACACTAAGAACTCATTCGAATGATAAAAAGGCTCATTCGAATGTCTGGATCCCATTCGAAACAAAGCTTATGATAACAGAGACCATATCTTGAATCAAGAACTTAACATTACTACACAATTCCGAAAGAAATCTTGAGAGAGCAATCCCAACCGATATAGAATAACATCAAGATGAATCGACAATCATATTGGGAAAGGAAACGCTTGCAAGAAAATTATGCATAGCTTATCAAAACTCACTCTACATTGATAGATTGCATGTATATATATATAAACATACTGTCTGATTAATTTGAAAACTCAAATAAAGAGTTACTGAAACTGAGAATAATATTGAAACATGATCCCGTAAGAATGGTTTACCAGGATAGGTACTTGCTCATGAATTCACTATTATATGCACACACACATATATATAGATATATAATCATATTTGTTTATTGATACAAAACTTAAACTTAACGAAACTATTGAATAATCTGAAACGTACTCACAAGAACCTGTAATGGAAGGGATTACAGGGAAGATACTTGCCTTGATAATTCTGATCGACTCAACGATTACAATGCCAAACCCCCACGGACTGCACTCTTAAACTCTCTGTTGCAAGCTTCTCAACTCTTTGTTCTTCACAGCGTGAAGAAAACTTTGTGCTATGAATCTATATATACAATGGAGAGGCAACCCTAAAGCCCGCATCTCCTTCTCCTTATATAACTAGAAGACTTCTCAATCTTTCTCCTTCTCACGTATGAACTCTCAATCTCTTAATAACTCTAATTAAATAATTAAATTCTAATAAGAAATTCTTAAATGACCATCATGTCCTTGTATTTAATTTCCACATAATTAAATAGAATTAAATGCTATTATTTTCCTTCAAAATCTCTAAATTGCCACATTAAAATAATTAATTGGCAAAATCTCTTAAACACTAATTAAATAGGGAATTAAATAATTTCTAAATAACTTCTAGACCCTCTAATGGGTTGTTACATTGTCTATTAGAACCATTAGGGTGTTGTCTTGTATTTTCCCTTCGACTTTAATGATTTTGCTGCTAGCCATTCCCTTAATTGAATGCAAGGAGATAACCACATTGTCCTTTTCTTCCACATCCTCTACTACTGCTAGGTCTTCCTCCTCTTCCTTCCCTTCCAATAGAAGCAAATGCTTCATACCTTGATGTCTAGGGAAGTACATATCCCTACATCTAAAACACAACCCCACTTGTCTCCTTTGTTCCAAGAGCTTATCCCTCAGCTGTAGGCTTGGGTTGTATGATGGAACGAATTGGTATCTCATCCTTGTTCCTCATTTTAGAAATTCTCTTCCTTACATCTTTCCCCCAAATGGTATTACTCATGGATTTCCTCCTCTACTTTGTCCCTTTTATTTCTTCATTAATGCCTCAACCGTCAACTCCTACAAAGAGGCCCCCTCAGTCATCTCTTGAATAGTTTGTGGTTTCAATATCTTAATTTCAAACTGTATTTCATCATTCACCCCCCCCCCCCCCCCGCACAAATATGGATACAAAGTATTCTTTAGTCATAAATGAGTTCCTACGTACTTAACATCAGGGACTTCAACTTTTTAAATTTGAGTTGATACTCTTGTATTGTACCATTATGCTTCAACTGGTTAAACTCTTCCATTATGTCCATCATCCCTTACTCATTGAACCTCCTACATAATCCCTTGGTAAAATCACCCCAAGTGTAGTTGTCTCTCACCTTAGACCAACCCTAGAACCACACATCTCCAATGTTGTTGAGATAAGCCGACGCTAGAGTCACCCTTTGATTTTCAGCTACTTGATGGATACTAAATAGTTTCTCACATCTCATTATCCACCATCTAGGCTTCTGTCCCTCGAATATTGGTAATGCCAGCTCTGGTACTGGAAACCCGAATTGGTGCGGTAGAATTTGAGCCTCCCACCTTCTATCCACCATATGTTCTCCCATAATGGCTGAATCCACCTCGAATTCTAATGATCCGACATTCTGATTGTTGGTTCTAGTCTCTGGTAGGATTGGCTCCATCCTATCTCTAGGGAGGAAATCAGGAGAGATCCTTAGCTGATTTTGGTTAGAGAACATGAGCATGAATTACTACAATTGATCATGTAGCAAATTCCCTTACTCTTGCATCTCTTCCTGTATTTAATCGTGCATGTCCACATGCAACCTCTCTTCCATTGTCTCCAATTTTTGATCTACCATCATCTCCATCCTTCTTTCCATGGATTCCACTCTATTCTACATATCTGCCATCGATGCTGACATCAATTTATGCTGACATATGTTGTAATATTTACCTATACACAACGATCTTTATCAATCAAAAGAAAATCATATGAAACAATCACTCGATGATATCTCAAGTTCCATTATCTGGAAGACTATTTTAAACCATAAATTGATCTCGTGAATTTGCATACTTAGTGTTCTTAACTATTTTTAAAGAAACCTATAGGTTCTTATAGTTTATTGTTTAGAAATATAGTTTTTACATCCATTTGGTGTAATTCCAAATTTAAACTCATCACAATTGCTAGGATAAGATGTATATAGGTAAATATTACAACATAAATATCTCTTCATATTCAATCCTTTCTTGTTGAGTATACCTCTTGGCTACGAGGCGTGCCTTATGAATCTCCATGGTTTCGTCAACCTTACATTTGATTTTGAGAACCTATTTATTTCCTATAGCTTTGTGCCATTTACGAAGATCAACCAGTTTCAAAACTTGATTTGATCTCATAGAGTCCATTTTTTCTTCTATTGTCCTTTTCCACTTTTCCTTAATAGGACAAAAATGAGCCATTTTGTACTATTTTAGGCACTTCCTCATGATGTGGAACAATTAGAAAAGTTTTTCCTTTAATCTTGAAACAATGTCAAAATATATTTCCACAATTACTTCCTAGTTTAACAACCTTGTTTGTTAGAGAAAATGAATATGGAGAAACTTCTGTCGACTTTTCAAATTTTTTTCTAGCAATAAGGAAATATGATAATCGGAGCATTACTGGTAGCAACAAGGTTACCGAAGAACAAAGGGGTTGGCATGTGTAATTTTTCAAAAGTTTTTAATTTTTTCAAGTGATACTTCTACCCAAAAGTTTTGAGTTATTGCACTTAGACCCACTATGTTTAGTTTAATATGTATATGACCTTTGACTTTATTCAAATTGCACCAAAACCTTGCAATTTATATTTTATTATATATTAGATTGTTTATTTGGCATAAATTGCATTACATCCTTGAAATTTATGCAAACGTGAAGTTTATTTTTATTGCATTGAAAGCTATCATATAAGAAACGGTTAGAGTCGCTCGTCGAGCTGCTTGTAATTTCTTAAGAGAAAATTGAATGTGCTAAAACATGTTACATACAACAAAATAAAATTATTCTTCAACTATCTCATTTCCCTTAAACCTGCTTGTCGAACCTGGAATGCTTGAATATTCTAGAGACATAGTCTAATTAAAAGATGAACCTTTTAGTCAGAACTCCAAAATAGTTTATGTATGAGCATAATGAGGTATAAAATGTATGAGGCAACAACGAGTACTATTTCGAAGTGCCTTGTGAACATATGAGCCTCCTCCAATGAGAGCTTTCTCAATGGCGCATGCATAGCGCCTCTCGAGAGGTTCCTAACGATGTCACCTCGGTCCAAGCTCATAGATCTCATGCAACAACCACATCTATTACCCTTTGGCTCACATAGCCTCCCACACAAGAGCTTTCTCATGGCGCATTTAGCGCCTCTCTGGGGAAACTCCAACCATGAATTTTTCCTTTAGGCAACAACAGACATGTACAACAGTATGGCCTCCACGCAGACTTCATGAATGCAACAATTGAAAACCAACAGATATTTTTTCCAAGAAAACATTTCAGATATGCAACATGTAGACCATTTCTTACAATAAGGGTCATGTTTGGGAATGTTCTCTTGTCGTTTTCTATAACAGTTTCAACCGTGAGCTGGAGAAAGGGTGAAAGGGAAGAACGATGTGCTATTTGCAAACTTCTTTCTCTTTCTCCCTTGCCTCTCCTCTTTCTCCTAGTTGTTTTGTCCGATTTTAAGGGTATGTGAGGGTTTAGGGTTTGAGTATAAAAGGGAAAAGGAAGAAATGCTTCCAAGAAGCTTGTTGCATTTGATGTTACTGTTGCCAAAAATACAACAATTAAAACTTCTTTAGAGTGAGGGAAACCGTTGTCTGAAGCTAAGTGAAATGTTGGACTTTGAGAGTACAACAACTGAAAAGGCTTTCTTGGAGAGAAGGCTTCCTGAGAGAAGAAAGTTGCGAAAGGGCTGAGAAAGCCTTACGAATGGGGCCTCTCAGAAAAAAAGCATTTCTCTGAAAGGTATGACTGGCCTGGCACTCGGATTCTATAGGTAACTCTCAAAGGGTGTCTGGAACAACCCTTGGAGAAGAATTAATTGGCTTCTGAAAGAGAAGGAGTCTCTTTCGGGAAGGTGCTTCAGAAGCTTCAAAGAGAACAGGGGTTCTCTTGGAGGGACAATGACAACCTGGGCTCAGCTTCCAGAAGAACTACAGCATTAGGCAAATCTTAGAAGGCTTGTAGGAAGGATCTCCTGCAAGGACCCTTCGATGGTCAAGTCAGCATGGGAAAAAGAAAAGGTCACGAAAAGAAATGTAAAGGACTTCGAAAAGGAAAGTTTGAGAGAATCAAGATTCGATTACCAAATGTTCTAATCCCTCTAATCATGTTGTGTCTTGCCTTTTATAGGAGTCCAGGTCTCAATGATTGATTGGGACACATGTGCAACGGCCTTGCTGGCCTCTCGGAGAGGCTTCTTTGAGAGGCTTTTCGCTTTTCCCCGTGAGAGAGAAGCCTATCGGAGAGAAAGCCTCATTCGAAAAGTCTTCACGGCCTTCTTCACGAGAGGTACGACAATTGCCCCCACTCTCCGTGTTTAGCTTTAAGTGAATGCAAAGAGTAGATCCTCTCTGAAAGATCCACCTCTACGAGTTGCACTGGTTTGGCTCCCCAAGGGTCCTTTTATAAATATGCCATTGTCGTAGTAACTTTTCTACGCTTACTGCATTCTCGACCAGACTTTTACTTTCTCTGCAATTTTCTCTCCGCAAGAAAATCCACTACGACTCTTCTCTTCGAGATATTTCTTTGCCTCTCCAAAAGCATTCAAGTTTCTATCCAAAAGGATTTGTTCTCTTCAAAAGATTTTTTCCTCTCTCCAAACCATCTATTTTGCCCTTCGAAAGATTCTTCCTCCCTCCGAAAGGATTTTAGCTATTCCTTGAGGCACATTCAATTCTTTCCGAAATAATCCCCTTTTCTCCAAGAGAAGGTCCTCTCTTTTCGAGAGCTAATCTTCTTGATAGGATTATTTCTTACTGAGGGAGCTCTTTCCATGAGGATTCTTTTCGTGGTAAGTCTTGCTGAGAGAAAATTTGCTTTTTCTCTCCGTTAGTCTTAGCATCCAAAGTTGGATGCCATAATTCCAATTCCTTGAAAGCTAACCAAGTCATCATCACCATGTGAACACTCTCTCCCATCCACTTCCCTCTAATCCTTTGTTTCTCTCCTCCAATTTGAACCCAAACTGGAAGCCTAATCCCAATTTATACCATGTTTATAATATTATTACCGATCCAAGTAAGGTCTTTACCCTTTGGACTGTATTCTCTTTATTATATATATAATTTGTGTTTGATAAGTAGTGTTTGAGCTAAATCATACAATTTTATTTTGTGTTGAAGGTCTTCTGTGAAATTAAAGAGCACTTTTTATTTATAGGATTCTAATGCGGGCATGACGTAAATTGTCCGTTTCTAAGTAGTTGATGGCGAGGAATGCTGCATGCACCCTCGGGATTTGATGTCAATAAAATTTTAACTATGTTTGCTCTGAAATATTGTCTATTTTAGAAGCACATAACAATGATTTGTGTGAATTTTTCCAAAAATAATAATTATTGTAAAAAAAAAGTAGACATTTTTATTCGTAAGCTACCACTTCTTTTTTTTTTTTTTTTTTTGTCCTCTTCATAATTGGTTACTAATATTATATATTTATTAAAATAATTTATACTAAAAAGTAATTCTTTTATATATTTTTTTAAAAAAACATTACCTTTTCAATTTGATTTTAATGCAATATTGTCGCTTTAGGATTTATACTTTGCTTATAGACACTCAATTAAGCTAATTGTTATTTCTCCTTTTGTTTTTGGGGGGACGGAGGGTTATTATGTCAGCTAACTTTTGCTTGGACATATAATATTTGGATAATTCTTGTGTTGAGATTTTTCCAATTGAAAAAAAGAGAAAAAAACTTAACTTTAATATTATATATTCAGATACCCCTATCAGTGTTTTTTTTATCTCAGTTTCAATTATATGACTAATTGATTGAGGCATAGGACCAGGGCCATTTTTATTTTGAGTAAACATTAATTTAGTTGCGTTCTTTTTGTTATTTTCAGGTTATTTTTAATTTTTAATTTTTTAAAACAATAAAAATACATTTATCTTGTCATTTTCAAAAATAAGAAAAAAAAATTATAAAAGAAACCCAAAACAATAAAATGTTGTTTTGGTTATTTTCAATTAAAACAATCTTTAAGTCCAAAATATGGAAAACACAATCTATTTTTCATGTTTTGACTCTAAAAAAAAAGAAGAATTTATTCTTAAAATTTAAAAATAAAATTTTAAGTTTATTTAAAATTTTAAAAATATAATATATCTATAATATAATTAAAAATATAAAATAATAGTATATTATTAAATATATTACACATATTATGTATAATAATATTTAATATAAATTATCACTCAAATGTCAGTAATTTATTAATTAAAATTATTATTTTATTTTAATAGTAAAATTTTATTAAAAAAAGTTAATTTTATTATTTAATAATCAAATTCATTGAATAAAATATCGTAAAATAATTTATTTCAAAATTCTAAAGTAAACATGTTTTCTAATTTTTTGTTTTAAGAAACAGTTTTTTAAAATGACAAAAAAATACATTTTAAATTTTTTAAAAATAGACTATCAAAATAGAAAATTAAAAATGAATTTAAAACTCAAAATTAAAAATTGAAAACACAAAAAGAACATAGCCTTAGCTTTTCATGACATTGAAGATATTGATGTGGCTAAAAATTTTATTTTTTGAAGATTCAGTTTATTCTTTCATAACGGTATTCAATACATACTGCAGCAGGTTTATTATTTGCCAAATTGAAGAATTCAAAAGGTAGTTAGTTATCACTATCATACCCATTTAACTTCAAAATGAAAGTTTGTATTGTATTATTTAATGATTTATGTAAACTTACAAGAAACTAATTAAGATAATGTTCAATCTTTTGTAGGAAACAGGAAATGATGGATGGAGATACACTAGCGCGGACACACCACAAATGGCCCAAGGATCTTCTTCTAAAAGGGTTGAGCTAGTCGATCTCATATCTGAATCATCATTATCTTGTATTATTAGCTAAAACCTCTAGCTTTAATTATTGGTTAAAGAAGGCAATGAGGGAGATCTCACGATATTAGATTCTACGGATGATCATCTACACCACCAAGTTAATTAGAAATTTTTAGACTGTAATGGTTACAATAACACTATAATTGGTATCTATCGAGTGTTTGAGTAGAAATTTAGTGCAACACATACTACTGACTTTTACGGTTAGCATAAATTCAAGAATCTTTTATGAAAACTAACCGCACGTAAGCAAAGATAAAAAAAAATTAGAAAAGAAAACATATTTTGAAGATTTTCTTAAATGCATGATGAGTGGAGACAACCAACTACAACATTAAAATAAGATTATGGAAGGGATAGATTTTAGTTTTGTCACCTCCAATAGACAAAATAAATAAGATGGGATATTAAGTGGGACACCTCCAATGCCACTTCCCTGTAAAGCAAAACAAGATTTATTTAAACTTAATAAGACAAATCATTGAATATCTAGTTTAAATGATCAAAATATAAAAAAAATAATAAATATCATAAACCGATCTTAGTGAGAATTTATAGTTCTATTTATAAAAGAGAGACATGTTGTAATGTAATTCAAACTAATTAGGTCTTATAAACGAAGTAGTTCAACTCTTATCAAATAAATCAGCTTCACATTATTTCATCCATTCTTACTCTAAATTTGAGCAAAAACAACAATTATAATAACAAAATCAAGAAATATATTATCAATATATGCTTAGGCCATCTTAACATGTCTCAATTAATTATAGTTTATATTTTATGATAATGCTTAGGACATCTTAGACATATTCTTTAATTATTTTAATTAAGTTCATTTTCTCTACTCACATTAGGCTTTTGTGGTCCTATTCTCAGTTCATCCTTTGAGCTCCTCTGTACCAATCTTTCATTCACTCTCTTTACAGCATCAGGGAAGCTCAGATCACTTTTCATGAAAGATGAGTTTTTCTTCTATACTAATAGTGTTTTTCCATAATTTCGAAGTTCATTTGTTCAAGTTTATAGATATCAATATGTGCCAAATAATGTCTAATATTTTATTCAAAACTAGAAAGCATCCACAATCTCAAAAAACATACAAGATTCTTAAATTTATACAACACAAAAAGATAGACCACCTAAATAGGCAATAAATAACAGATTATAGTCTTATTAAAGAGGGGGGAGGGGAACATAATATAATGTTGCAATTTCTTACTAACTTACTGATATCAACAATCATCCAAGGCAATCATAATTACAAAGATTGATGTAGGCTCTAGCTGGCTGAATGCAAGCTTGTCTCCATTGTATGTAAACTCTAATATCAATCAACCAACCCTCAATAATACAAGAAAGTAGTTTAAATAGTCTCAAATCTCAACCCTAGAATGAAGAAAAGGACAAAAATAACCTTTAATTAAAAAAAATAGAAATAACACTTATTTAAATAATAGTCTCTCTCCTTTTTTTTATTACGATCCCAATGGTCCAAGAATGAGGCAGCAATCTCATCTTCATTAAAGACTTCATCACCTATTTAAATTTGGGTGATTATGTCTGTTTTGCATTACCACTTGCAGATGCCTTGCTGGTTGCATCTGCTGAATTGAGTTTCGTATGTTTAGGATTCATAAAGTTGCCTCTTGTACACTTGGCAAGCAAACCACGGAACCCATTAGGAGGCTTCGCTTGATTCACATCCTCTTCATGTCGTTCTGGATACAGATGAAGAAGAGTTGGCGGTGCAGAATGAAAACAAAAATAAGGTCCTACAAGAAAACAACTTATTTGTCAGGTCATAGAGCTAATGCTCTTAATATTGAAGTTTAATAGAAGAGGAAAGGGCTTAATTTGTCCTATGACTTGGGTAAATGTTACTAAATCTTTTTTTCTTTTTTTTTTATCAGGGTTTCCTCATACCACATTAGGTGTGAGACTAATCCTTGTTCAGGGTAAAGAGTTGTAAACCTGAAATTCCCTCGCAATGAGTGTGACTCCAAGGATTCGAACTCAGGATATTGTCACGAGAGAGCCTTCGGGTGCTAGCCAACTTCCGACTAGACCAACACCACATTGGTGGGTAAATGTTATTCAATCTAATTGTTTAGATCCAAACCAATATAAATTTTATGAATTGAGTTTTTAAGTTAAACAACTAATTTTATTATTTAGTTTGCCTAGATTTTGGACAAGTTCCAATATTAAGTATTAATTGGTAGGTTTTTTTTAAAATTTAAAATAGCATTTTTTTTTCTATGCTAGAGATTTTCTTACTATATGCAAGTAAAAGAGGAATATATAATTATTTAATTAATTTATAAATATCTGTCAATCTAAAATGAATCTCAAAAGGTTAAGATCCTATAAGTTAGAATTCACATTTCCTCCTATCCAATGTTAAAAATTTTTGTTTTATCTATCTAATACTAAGAATAAATATAAATGTGAAAAATAATGTGATGTTTTTCTTTTTCCCACAAACAAACTTCAATAAACAAGAATGATCCTAATCTTGTAAGTAATGTAGCTAATGTAGCAAAATAATAAATAAATTAATAACAGTTCCCTGAATTAAGTGCCTTCTAAGTGTGTGTAATAATGTTACCAACTTACCTCCAATGGATAAGCGTTTGAAGGGGAAGTGCTCAGCTTCCACAAACTTGAGAGAATAGCCAGAGCAATTTGGACGTCGATCTTGGTACTGATTTTCATGTCGCAGATCAATTATAACATATGACTCTATGCCTTGGAAAAAGGACGGTCGTCCCTTGATGTACCAAACACCTGTAATTGGTGAATCATAGCACACAATATACCATGGCATCTTTGATTTTAACTTTTCAAATTTTTGTCTCAAATCTTCTGTCCATTTCAACACAAATGGAACCCACACAATTTTGTAGTAATTTTCTTCTTTTATTTTCACGTAGATGTTTAGAAAATATGAAATCCTCTTAGTGTCTATATTTAGGTTAGAAATAAAGAATATGACAGCTTTCTCCTTTAGCACCTCTAAATCAACCTGTTTGACAAGAGAAAAGAAAAAACAATGCATCTCAAACTAATATAAAACTACCATCCAAATTTAAAGTATTCAAAGTCAAATAAATTGTATGCACTGTCACTTCTCTTTTTTTTATCTTTTCTTTCTGAAACAACAATGTCATTTCTCTTTTCTGAATAGTTTATAATTGCAAAACCGCCACTTTGAACATATTTATGCACTTCAATAGTTCATGGCTACAGATCTATCATCCATACGAGGATGAATGTAATTGAAACAAAAACAAATAAGCATTATATGTAACAATTTAAAAAAATGAATGTCAATTTAATTTACCCCACTTGGATGAAATGTTTTCTTAGTCCAATATCAGTGCTTTTATTAGATCCTAGTTATATAACTAAGTTTAATGGATCCTACTAAAACTTTGACTTGAAAACACAAAATAAAATACTATGAGATTGTGTAGGATATATAGTACGCACCAAGTATTTAGCTGTCTTTTTTTTTTTCTTTTCTTTTGCAAGAACAATTTCTATCAATTTCACATAATATATATATATATATATATTTGGATTTATGCTATCAGATTTTGAGCACAATATGCATGGTTTGAGGGTTGTTCATTGAAGTGCTGGAGCTCAACAAGTAATAGATGGAATTTATGACATACAATGATATGTCTACATCAATTAAACTAAGGAAATACTTCTCATGTGTGAATTCAATTTTTAAAAAAATAAAACACCTAAAATTAAAACTTTTAAACAAGAGTGCTTTATTTTTATTTTTTTGATCGAAATATATATTCAACCGCAAAATATAAATATTAGCATATACTAACCATAGATTTAGTTGAACCATCAATGAATGAATGCCATCTTTAGAATACATGAAACTCTTCATTAACTCTGACATTTCAGTAGGTGTGTCAGATATTTGTTTTTTATTGCTAAAAGCATCTTCAAAAAGTGCAATGTGCTTCAAATGAGCCTCCATCTCCTCTACAAAAATCAATTAATAATAAATCTTCAGTCTAATATTAAGTTCATTCAGTTTAAACTAAAATTGGGTTGTTGAAAATATTAAAAAATATCAATTTTATAAAACAAGTACACACATTGTACCTATTTGTGGTTTGCAAATTGTATAGTGATGCTTGAGGTCGTTCAGAATGTGGCTAAGATTGGATATTAAGTGGGACGCCTCTAATGCCACTTCCCTATAAAGCAAAACAAACTTTATTTAAATAAAATAAGACAAATCATTTAATATCCAGTGGTTTAGATGGTTAAAAATTACAAAGAGAAAATAAATATCACAAATCTGTCTTAATGAGCAATTTACGATTGTTACTTATAAAAGAGAGACAGCTTACAATGAAAGTCAAACTTAGGCCTTACAAAAGAAGTGCTTCAACCCTTATCAGCTAAACCAACAATTATAATAACAAAATCAAGACCCTAAAGTCTAAAATATATTATCAATATATGCTTAGGCCATCTTAATTTGTCTCAATTAATTATACTTTATTTTATGACAATGTTCAGGGCATCTTAGACATATTGTTAAATTACTTTTAATTATCTAATGTTGCTTTCGATAATTTAGACTATAACATAATAATTTGTTTACAGGATTGAGATTTGTGACTACATGGGCACAATTATGATAAAAGTGCGTGTATGTGTATATATAGCTTGCCCCTTGTTTTACATATCGAGATCAAACTTAGTTATGAGAAATAATATCTAAATATAGGGTTGAAAAACAATACTAAGATATAGCTTTGTTATTAGACTTTTATTTAGCTTTCTATAAAGATGTGCATGATTTGTTTATTAATTTACCTTTATCAACATCCACCAAGTATTTAGATGAAGTGGGTTCTCACGGGTACAAAATCTACGAGGCAGAGGGGCATTTGGGTAAGCCACTCTATGAATAGACTATGAGTTTGCAAATTGTTAATGTGGGCACCAGCACCCACACCCAACCACACATAACTACACCATTACATCACCTTTAAAATTTTCATTAGACCCATTAAAAAAAAATGAATAGCCATATTTAATTAAGGCCTAGTGTAACATAGAATGATATAAAATTGAGGTATATGTATAACATTTATCATTAAATAAGAAGTATAATTAAAGAGGGATAGGGAATGATGTGTGTGATTTTTATCGAGTTAGTTGCAAGTGATTATGAGAAATTTTGGAACAATATAATATATAAGGAATAGGAATATTAATCTAATTAAGTCTTTTTCTAATAATATGGGAGTTTTTGGTAATCTATATATTCTCCCTGATTGTTTCTAATTTTCAATTATTTTATTATTTTGCTATGGGAGAACAAAGAAGACAAATAGATTAGCAAATAATATATTGAAATCAAAAGATCAATAGGAAAAACATAGCGCACTACTAGATTAAGCAGTTCAATTACATTCCTACATTTTTTCATGTTAAAAATACTTAAATATGGGACTTTTGAAAGTCGGAACTGAAAGAAATAAGAACTTACCCATTGTGCATGAGCAAAGTAATTTGAATGTAGCAAACTACCACACTTAGAATTGCCCAATATGCACACATTGATAAGAGGTCTTCCTTGTTGTACTCTGTGTCGGCCAACAGTGTAAATTTAGAGATGTATTCAATCACTTCTAATGTGAGCCTGATGAGATTGTTAAGCTGGTCAAGTGGTACTTGAAATTTCTCAAGTGGGGAGCCCACAAGAGAAATATGGTTTTCCTTTAAGGTTGCCATTGATGAGGCTAAATCAGTTATTGGTTGGTTAGTACCATGAAGCAAGAACCCCAAGAACTCCAGAAATTTGAAAACAAAACAGCTCATGGTATTTACTGTCTTTGCATCCCATGATAAGTTCGATAAGAATTTAAGTAAATCCATTGACGCCATATGAACATTAATCTCATTAGACATCTGTACAGCATTGTTTGCAATCTTTTCCATCTGATAGTTGACAAAAATAGTAAGTAATTGATGTTTTGCACACTAGGTGTAAGAAGTGTTAAGAATCTATATCATTTAAAAAAAGATTAAGTGGGTCTAGTAAGGACCATGAGAGTAGGAATCATGAAATAATCATGTCCCGCCAATGTTTTAAGCTCAGATATGGTTGAAAACTCTTGCAGAATAGAGGCTCCTGACTCAATATCTCTATCGACTACTTCCCTATCCTGCATGTACCCATTCAAAAGTATCAATGAAGTGCAACACACCTTTTAAAACATGTGATAAAACAACATAACCGAAGTAGATATAATATATCCCTTGTTCTCATCAAAAAAATTTAGAAGTTAACTAAGTTTAAATAAACATGTTCATATTACATTCCTAAGAATATAAGATCATTTTCAATTGTCATATCAAACAAAGAATTTAAATAACCTTCAATGTCATACACATATGTTTCCATAAAAATAGTTTAAGTGGATACATCTACTATTTAAATTTCAGGTAGATTCAATTAAATAAAGTCGTCGTACTGAGTGTGTAAAGTTTGTAGAAGCATAACTATGATACATAAAGCAATGAATGCAAGGGTATATGGAATATTGCCGGAAAAATAAAAAGAAAAAACTTTGTTTGGAGTACGCACCAGAAGAGTGCAAGTGCTGAAACATCGACCACCTACCAATGCATCCAACTCTGAAAATGTTGAGTTAAGCTCTAAAAGTTTATTGGTCTCTAACTTAGTCCCATTTTCGGATATTCTGTTGTCCTGCATAAATGCATTTGAAAGTCAGAATTTTCTAACTCAGAAAAGTTCATTGAAAGTGAAAAAAATGTGTATGAGTGAAAAATAAAAAGTTATTTGAGAGAGAAATTTTTACAAACTACAAGTTATTTGATTGTGTAAGCTTTTGCCAAAAAAAAAGAAAGAAATTGAAGCCCGAGACCTCATTGAGGTGGCTGTGTATGAATCGATTTCATTTTATTGAGTGGCAAAATAGCAGCTGTACGAACTGACCAAAATGAACTGCTACTCATCGATTGAAAGTATTTGTGAGGACTAGATCTAATTTACCCATTTAAAAAGATATTTATAATATTTTGTAACTATAATGGAATTAATATTAATACTTCTCCTTTAATAATTAAAATCATCCATAGACTTTAACGATAATTTACAACAATGCTTAAAACATTGTTTACCAAGAAAAACTATTAGCAACAGATTGTAATTTCTTACCAGCAATATTGAATCAACAAAATTGGTGGCAGGCTCCAGGATATGGGAAATGGAGACAAGAAGTGGTTGACGTAGCACCAGTGCGTAATGTTTTGCATGGGTTTGCTTCACTTGGATTTTGATTTCCTCGTCGTTCAATCTGGGATGTTTCAGATCAACTAACCGAAACTGCTCTCCAGAACTTGAACTCACCGATGATTCACCGTTAGCCATCTAGATGTTCAAGCAAAGCAGGGGCAATCCATTTAGGTTGGGGGGCTGAAATTTTAAAAAGTTAATGCAATAAAATTCTTATATAACTAAAAAGTCAATACAACAAATTTTCATTATACTTGAGCTCGATGAGGTACTTTCAATACAAGAAGACAATTGACATTCAGGATTTGAAGATAGAGAAACTTCAATTTCAGGAGATAAACTTGAAGGAATTGGTGTAAATTCACTAGATTGATTTTGCACATTATTAGTTGAAGTACTTTCACTAGTATGATGATCTTTTTTTTTAAAAAAAGATAACAATGTTTTTCCTTTCTTCGCAGAAATAACATAATTCAAATATTTAACTCTAAGATACACAAACAAAAAATAACATAATTCAATAATCGAACAATTAAAATATTTAACTCAAGATTTGAGGCAAATGCAAGGCCAATATAACAAATTAACAATTGACAATTGTATTCCTAATCCTAACCGAATGCAGCAATCAAACAACCAACTCTAAGCAGACATAAAATTAGCAAAAAAATCACTTATAACTTGCTCAAAAAAGACAACAGCTTCAACGAATCAATCAACAACAAAGTTGAAACCCACAAACAAATTGAAACAATTTATTTTACCTGTTAAGCAGAGGCAGAGGCAAAAAAAATTACCTAGCTCTCAATCGAATGAAGCAAGGCAGCGAGCAAGGGCGAGGCCGAGAGGCAGAGCAGAGGGCGAGACGCCGAGACCCGAGAGGCAGCGTCGCAGCAGCTAGGGCCGGCGAGAGCGAGAGCAAGAGAAAAGGGCGAGGGCGAGGGCGAGCGAGGGCAAGCGAGAGGCGAGAGCAAGAGGGGCCGAGGGCGAGCGCGAGCAAGAGAGATGAAGAGAGCGAGGGGCCGAGGGCGAGCGCGAGCAAGAGAGATGCAGAGAGCGAGGGCCAGCGCGAGCGGACGCCGGACGAGGAAGAGAGAGGAGGCAGAGAGCGAGAGGCGGCGAGGGTGAGAGAGAGCGAGAGTGAGGTCGAGAGAGGAAGAAGAAGTGGGGAAGAGAAGGGTTTCTAGAGGGGGGCTGGGGGTGGGCCGGGGTCAAACAATTGCAAATTTAAGTCTACCTAATTCAATTTTCTTGTGGGCTGAAGCAAAGCAAGATTGATCCAAAACTTTAATAATGTTTGGACTCAAATCAGTTTGTGCCCTATTTATGGCCATTCTGCTGAAGGAGATTTAAATGAAATAAATGACTTAGCATTTTGATGAAGCCAACGTGCCTTTAACGTGCTACCAATTTTTACTTCTTTTGTCTCTTTTTTAATAAGTTGTCAAACAGAAATAGATTGACGTTTTCTCTGGGGATAGAGCGGGGCATTTAAAATAAAGCAAGGACTTTTAATATTTCAAATATAGACAAGTCAGCAGTCATTATCTTACAGTAATTTTAAGTTGAATTTCTGTGTGAACTGTATATATATACTATAAATAAAGAAAAGATACTCTACCAATGTGATGCTGGTCTAGTAGAAGTTGGCTAGCACCCGAAGGCTCTCTCGTGACAATGTCTTGAGTTCGGCTCCTTGTAGCCACACTCATTTGGAGTAGAATATCGTTTATAACTCTTCACCAAAAACAGAAATTAATAATCCTGTACAAATGAAAAAAAAAAAAAAGAAGAAGAAAATACGTACTCTAGGATCATATCACTGACAAATCACAACTCTTTTATCAATAAGGGTATTTCTTGGGTGCCTGAAAATTACATATTGCCAGATATTCATAACCCTATATATGGAAACAATAGAAAAAGCTAATTATGCAAAAGTATTCTTTTCTTGATGGAATTGGAAGCAAAACTAGACCAGTACTTAGACGGCATGTGGATGTGGGTGATTGGAAAACAAAAGTTAGTGGAACAACATGTCTTATGTCTTTTTATTTATGAAGGTTGATTAGGGAGGTGTGTGATTGATATTTTTTAATTAATATACCCATGTAAATTTTAATTGGATTGACACTGGATTGATTTATTTTTTTCTTATATGATGATTTAGATTTTCTTACTTACACTTAGCCTATATATTGTCAATGGATATACTTCAATGCCTAAAGGGCAAGGCTGTAATTCTGTAACGGTCATGGCTCATGAGTACTTTAGGTCAAAAAATTTAAGAAAGCATAATGGGTATACTGTATAGGTAGTTGGATAATAAAAGATTGGCATGATGGATATTAAAGAAGGGAGATATACAGGTTGCAATTAATGTAAGTGTTTGGATAAGAAAAGATAACTGGGCCATGTTTCTTATCAATATATACTTAGCAGTCATGGTGGACACCAGCTACTTGTATACAGGTCTGGAAGAGTGGGTTCTCTGTCCTACCGTTGCTTCCCAGTATTTATTTTGTGTTAGGTTTCCACTCTCAACTTCCTGCTTAATTTTAAGTGTTTTTCATCAACATTATGTTATAATATTCGAGGTATATACAGAAAAAAAAAAATTAATTTGATCCAAATTTTATTAAGGTGATTGCTATGCTGCCACCGGTAGTAACGCTACTCTCTCCCCTAAAATGTGAGAACTAGTTGGAGTTACAGTTTGATTTTAGTACCATCGTGAAGCTCTAGAAAAATTGAGTCAGATGGTATATGCCAAAATACACAATTTCTTACCAAATGCCAAAAAAAAAAATCTGGCCATTTTTTATAAGTTTATTTTTTGTTATGCACAGTTTCTTAATTATATTCCATTTTTGTTAGTTACTTCGTGTTCTGGCACATACTTTGTGAGACCCACCTTTTTTTGGAGTGAGTATTGCTACGTACTTCCGTTTTCTGGAGGTGAATAACGTAGCAATTACCTTTTATTAATTGTATTAATATATATGTGTTGGGAGCTAACAACAAAACCTTAGGGTTTTTCTCAATATTTCAACCACAAACAGAACAAAACTGGAAGCACATATAAACATACACAAAACAGAAACGAAAACGAAAAACGAGACACAAGAGATTTACCGTGGTTCACCTCAAAACGAGGCTATATCCACGTTGAGTTTTGATGAAAAAAGCTCATTGAACTATGAATAGAATCAGATATTACACCCACATATAAAATCTCTTGATCATTCTGTACATACGATGGTTCGAGAAACAAAACTTGCCCTATAATCACTTAATACAGATTAAAAGCAACCTAATCGAACCATAGAACATACACTATACAAAGCATTTACAGAAGAAAAGAAAATAGAGAGCAAACCAGAGAACCCTAGCCCGAAGACGAGAGCCTTCAACCCAAAAACGCTCGGATCTATCTTTTCTTCTTGCTTTTCTTCTTCTCACCTTTTTCAATTTTTCGTCTCATCTGAACACATCCCGAGGCGAGATTAAAAGCTATGAAGAATGGCTGGGATTGAGCCTCATAAAGCACTGAAGGACGGCTGAGATTCAATCGTGCAAGCACGATTGATTATTCCAACAAAAATAGCAGGCGAGCAGAGAATAAGATCGAGCAAGAGAGAGAACAATCGGGCGCCATCAGGGGCTGCTAATGGTTACCACGTGTTGCCATCCAATAGCTACCAAATGGCAAGCTGCAATTACAACACGTGGCCCTCTAACCAGCTAAGAGCAACGATGTCGTTTGATGCTTCATATCCAACAATATGACATAGTGTATAGGTGAAGACAACATATATAATTAAACCTCATAAACATGACATCTCTTGAAATTGTTGGGAGTTGCTACACATGACCGACCGTTCTACGTACAAGAAAATAGCCACATGGTTTGCTCTATCCACAAGTTTCTTAAACTTAATTAATAAAAGGAATCCTACAATGTTATATAATTAACGAGCTATTAATGCTCCTATAATTATTATAATTTATAGTAAGAATAAAAGTGACCATATTCTCCTCTCAATATATATAGATATAATTCATCAATCATGCAAGGCATCAAGCCATCAGAAAGTTGGTCAATATCACAGTCGATAGTATGTAATTTGATTTTTCAATTAAAAATACTTTTGGACTAGTACTATCATATTGCAATCATAATTTATTTTGTGAAATTAATGTCATCATTTCATTTATTTTTTCAAATAACCTTAAACTAAGTCAATTATAAAAATTTTATTGTAATCGTCAGTTATTCATAACATATGAAAAAAGAAAAAAAAGAATTTTTCATTCTAAAGAAAACACTTATTCAATGCAGAAAAATTAAAAAGAAAAAAGATAAACATTTTTCAAAAAAGCCCTAACTACGAGTATATATATATACTTTAAAAAGCCTTGGCCATTCTTGACCCAACGCATAAGATCATCTCACCATTGACCCTCCACAATCAGCCATCCAAGCTATATTGAGGAAAAGAGAAAGAAAGGTTAAAGCCTAACATTGAAATGTTGGGACTTAACCAGTGCCCTTAAATCAGTGTAATTAATTAATAGTTTTTTTCTTAATAAAAATGCACAACAGTACTTGAACTCTTTGACGAGCACACCAACATTCAACATCAATTCAAAGTTGAAAGTAGAAGCTATCTAAGCCTACAGTAATGAGAGGACAGAACAAATGGTTTGAACAAGGGTAAGTATAAGTAATACAATAGCAGCAATGGAAGTTGCTGTTTTCACAGGAGTGTCGAAGTAATCATGTATCATGCCTGCCTTCCATTTATGAACAGGTTTCTCGTAGAAATCATTCAACTCTTTACAGATGGAGAGGTATTTAGAATTCATATTTGCTTGAATAAGATTTGAGCAAAGACGATTAATCATAGTAGCCACTTCACTGTTGTCACCCAATAAGGTAGTGATAATTCCCTTATGAACTAGTACATTCACATCTTTATCGGTATTGACAAGGAAATCCAACACTTTTAAGTAATCGGTAATATAGGTCTCGGAAGGATAATGACCTTGCTCAAATGCAACTATATTTCTCAAATGAATCTCAGTCCTATCAGATACATCAAGGCGTGGCATTGTTAAGACACCTTTAACATATTGTAACTCAAGTAAGCATTTGTTTATTTTATTCACCCTGAACTCCACTCCTGACTCAAGTAGCTCACTTGCACAATATAGATGCTCCAATATGCTGCCCACTTTTGATCTTTTTTGAAATATTTGGTTTGGTGATAAGTAAAATATCCTTAGTAGATCAGTGAAATGCCTCACAATTACACCATCATGTTGTATTGCTTGCTGGTTGAGATCCTCAAAGTACTTGAAAGTAATCTGAAGAAATGAGGGAAAATCAGGATCATTTTTAGTGGCAAGGTTGTAAAGTCCTTCAAGAACAAAGAATGGAAGCTGATTCTCAAGCAAGATCAAGTCGTGGGCAACATCCTCTGCGAGCCACGGTTTTAAGAACAAAGGGTCTCTTTCTACCCAATTGTTCACGTCATAATATCTAAGGAAAAGCTCAATTATGAAGCCAGCATCAATTAGAATCATCTTCAGAAAAACATCACTTTCAAGTGGAATGCTCTCAGCATAACAGTTCCGAATTCCTGGTTCCCACTCTTTGAGTTCGCTAATACAATGCTGCAATGTTAGCCCAGTCCCGTTGAGAAAACTCTTAAGGTAGCCCAATTTAAGTGGTTCCATTAATTTCAATCTCTCTTGTCCATGGTGAAAGGGACCAATTGAAACGACACGAGGTGAATATGCTGCTTCCTTTATTTGACGAATTTTTTGAGGTACTCTATAGATACAATGCTCTTTGACACTAGACTCTTCCGGAAGCTCTGCGCTTTCTATCAACAGTGCCAAATCTTCTTGTTCAGTTTTATGTTCAAATAAGTTATTATTCCCCCGTCTCTCCATTTTATTGATTCACTATCTTAATTAAGCAACCTGAAGGAAAACAAAACAATTCACTATCTTAATTAAGCAACCTGAAGGAAAACAAAACAGGACCAAAATCCACAACATCTTCTAAGTATCCAAACAAAATAACCACACTTGGATTTTTCGTTTCTTTGATCCGTGATTAACCCATATCTTAAAGACGGTTTATGGAAAATATTACAATAAATTTAACACTAATCATTATGAAAAAGCTTTGTTTAGGGAATTCTTAAAAAGAATTATGAAAGGTGTTCAGCAAAATAACGAGCCAACCAATTAATATTACTTAAAATCATAGAACCATATTCAAATAAGTAAAGAGTTTTCTTTTTGGTCATCTACGTACCTTGAACTGGAATGCTTTTGAAGGAACCTGGCACCTTTGAAGGATGTAGAACTCAAAGCAAAACCCAGAAATCACTGATCTTCAAAGTCCTAAGAGCAGGTCTCTGCTTTGCTCTCAATAATGCTATTTTTGACATATGAAGTGCTCTAGATCTGTGTATTTCTGCTCGAAGTGGTGTGTTCCTGCTTCATGGCAGCTGTGAAAATCAATACTAGCTCTCTAGTTGATAGGTAGGTTGAATTGATTTGATTTCAGATATAAGTGGAAACGATATAGAAAGGTAGGTTGAAACTTGAAAGTCCTTCAGCGAGTTTAATGATGGAGTTTCTGTGGGGTCCAGCCCATTTGTATTTCTTTATGATGATATATATCTCATATCCATTGGATGATATCTAAGCAAGCGCTGTTGGAAAGGTTTGAATTACCACACAAGTTACCATCAACAACAGCCACAAATTTACCACGTGACCCATTATAATATATATCACTAATGAAGCCATTATTTTGTCTCTTCGAAATAGGAAATTCTAACATATTCCAGGGATATCACATGCACGTGACAGTACTATATAAAAAGCAATTAATATTGATCATTAAAAATGAACGGCTAAGATTAAATACTTTTAAATTAATGACTCTGATATTTTCAGAGCGTATCACATACTTCCGAGACATGTAATCACTCGTCCTCCAAAACTGCCTCAAATTTTATTTAGTTCTTTAAATATTTATGAACCAGTGTATACCTATATTTAAATGTACAGTGTAAATAATATTAAAATTAAAATATAATAATATTTACTAATATTGTAAAAAAAATTATAAACATTAAACAAAAAATTAAAATTAAAATTATTATATACTTATTAATATTTTATAATAAAAAAAAATGACTAAATCTATATAATAAAACACATCAGTAATTACTCTACAACATGAACAAATTAAATTAAAAATTAAATATTAAATAATACATAATGGAACAGTAAACAGAACCCAGAGCTAGAACTCAACATTGGACTATATTAAACACGAAAAAAGTAAATAAACTAGAATCAAAAAATAAAAATAAAACAAAAGACAAATAAAAAAAAATATAAGTTTCTTGTAAATTGACAGAAATGATCCCATATAACAGTATAGGACAGAATAGTTTATTATGTAAATAAGTCAGAACAGATGAATGTGCCAGCTAAACCTGCCTAGTAAAGTGTAAATTGACAAACAAAGAAGACAAATCACAAGTTAAACAGTCTTTGGCAAATCAAAACAAAAAATGAATTCAAATAAACAAGTTAAACATTTTTACCGAAGGAGATATGGCATCTGGGGATATGTTACAGGTGGATGGCTACAAAATACAACAAAAAATAAGAACATTGTGACGGCCATTTTTACTCAATCATTTTGTGATGTGACACTAACTGAAATTACTAGAATATCCCTACGCGTTGATAGTCTCATCTGTCACGCGGATCACCTGAGAAACCGACACATGGTAAGTCAACACTCCGGAGCGGAGCCTGAAAAATTCGGGCCGAATCGCAAGACCCGTTCCAACTTGATCGGGATTCTCGTGAGTCGTGCCCACTCATCTCGGGTACCCCAAAACGGGTTCGCCTATAAAAGACAAGGACTCTCGTCAGGTACATTCAAGCTCTACAGCTCTCTCATTTACTTCTACTCGCATTTACTCTACTGATTTGAGTATCGGAGTCCACCCCGGAGGATCCTAGTCCCGGCCCTCCATTGTCTTGCAGGTTCTACACCCGAGGTCCGACATCCCCAAGTCCGAGGTTCCATTCCCGAGGTTCAGTCGCAGAGGTGACATGTGGTGATCGATCCCAAAAACCATCATCATTTTGTATTCTAGAAGGCCTACTATGACGACCATTTTTACTTTAAATGGTTAAGGACGAGTAAAATGCATGTAGCATACATCTAAAGAAGATGCTTCCAATTTTACTTTCAGAATATGCATTTTTCTGGTCTAATGGGCATAGAACAACACATCATGCCTTAATCCCACTGGGTGAGTCTTGTCTCCAATGTATATAAATAGTTTTCTTTTTCTTTTTCTTCTCCCAGAATTGCTTCTGTCATTAAACTATAAGCAAGTGTAGAGTGAACTCTTTTATGATTCAGAATAAACAGAATCTAAACTCCTATTGGCAGTTATAAAGAATTATGCTTCTAGAATTCATGTAACCTATCCCACCAAGTGAGATTAAGACTTGTGATTGTTGTGCTTGTTGTAGAGCTTTCAATTGCACCTTTTGGTTCATACATTTTTGAAACCTAAGAATTTAAATATGGTATGCAAAAAGAGTCCAGTTGAACAACAAAAATATTCTAAAAATCACAAGAAAATCTTGTGAAAAATCAGAACACTTAATTCAAACACTGCTAGTATTCTCTTCAACAACCCATAACATGAAATCTTTCATATTGGTAACCTAATACATAGCATTTCAAGAAATCCTAAACTATATTCAGTTTCAAGTAACGTCAAGGATTTGAATCAATTCTCCCATTCATAGAATAAATTAAAACCAAAAATATATTCATGCCAACAAGAACAAAAACGCAAAGATTCGTCCAAATGCAGTCATGTGAATAGAAATTAACAACCAGCTCTCATTGTCTCAAACGTAGAATAGTGATACAGAATTACCTGGTCCCTAAATATGATATCATGCCTCTGCATTGTCTGCCTCAACGGGTCCTTGTCATTGACCATAAACAGGTTTGTACTTGGTGGTGGCAAGGAAACATTATATAAATGCCCAGTTGTCGACAGGGCCGGCCCTGGGCTAGGGCTACCAGGGCCACAGCCCAGGGCCCATAAGTGAGGGGGCATAATTTTCTTTTTTAAATATATGTATATATGTGTATAAAAAATTAAAAAAAAATTAACAAAAGAAGTTGTCACTTACACCCTGTCAAAAGAAGATTTTATTGCTATTTTTATTTTGTTAGTATATGTGATGATTGTTTTTACTTCGATTAATTGTAGAGGATAAAAGTAAGGGTGTCAATGGTTTGAATTGATCCGGTTCTATAAGAATTCAATAACCGAACCATTTTTAAAGATTCCGAAAAAATAAGAACCGTAAGCAAACCATTACATATATAAAACCAAGCCATGATCAATTTGTCACTCTGGACCGGTTTCGGTTCGATTTCGATTCTATCCAATCAACATTTAACTTCTAAATATTTTCGCAAAATATAAAATTACAAATAAATTTTTTAATTAAAATAAACTCATAACTTCATTAATGCTTCAAGTCTTGAAGTAAAAGTAGAACAAAATAATTCATAGACTATCTCATCAAATGAGATTACATCAACCGTTTAGTATAGCAATAGCGCATAAAATGTTAGCAATAGAAGAGTTCATGAATCTCGTTAGTTTCTTAAGAAGTGATACTATTTATGCATATGTATATATATATACTCAAAAAATTATAATATATATATAAGTATAATATCGGTTCTGGTTCGGTTCGAAACATGGTTTGAAAAAAAAAAAATAGTAACCAAACTAAATATATTAGTTCTTAATTTTTTAACACCAGAACCTAACCATTGAACCAATTCAAAAGGTATTGTTCGATCCGATTTGGTCTAGTTTATCGATTTTTGGATATTTTTTGACAACCCTAGATGAAAGGAATATTGATCAAATCAATAAATGCTTACTGAGATTCGGGAGAAAGTATGTAGACTCAAATATGTTGTTTTCGATTTTTAATGCAATATTTACAATGCAAGGTACTCTTTTTCCTTCATTTGGGGTTTTGTACTATTAGATTTTCTTCAAATAAGGTTTTAATAAGGTCTCAAATTATTTTTTGTAAATTCTTATCATTTTAATAAAATTAATTAATTAATAAATTTTTTATTTAATTTATAAAAAAAGACACACTTGAAAAAATTTGCCCTGAGCCTCCGAAAACCTAGGATCGGCTCTGGTTGTCGAGCTCGTATAGCCATTATATAGCCATGCACCATTGTTAGCAACTACAAAATACAACAAAAAATAAGAAACCTCTTAGATTCTAGAATCAACGATACGATTACAGGTGGATGGAAAAGATGATCGGAATAATACCTGCAAGTGCAAGAGCAAGAGGATCTGAGGCAGTGGCCACGAAAGGAGGTGGTGCAACGGCGGCGACCGGAGGTGGTGGCGGAGGAGGGTGGGTCGACGGCGGGAGTGAGTTCACATAAGAGAGAGAGAGAGAGAGAGGGGGGGGAGGGAGGGAAGAGAGGTGACTTAGGGTTAAATATTAGGGATTTGGGGAAAGAGGAGGGTGTCTCTCCCGCCCACATTTTGGGTTTTTTTAAATTTTTTAAAATATTTATTTGTTAAATAAAAATCAAATAATTTATGAAAATAATATTATTAATTATATTTCTATAGTTTAAAAATAGAAAGATGGAGTATAATATCAATAGTAAATTATTATATATTTAATATATATTTTAATTTAAAAATATTGTTTAGATTTAGTTTACATTTATATATATTTAATTTTATATTTAAAATTTTTCTCTATTATCTTTACATTTTATATTATTTATATACAACTCTTGTGGTTAATTAAATTGCTATATTAGGAT
Source organism: Diospyros lotus (assembly GCF_014633365.1). Taxonomy (NCBI): domain Eukaryota; kingdom Viridiplantae; phylum Streptophyta; class Magnoliopsida; order Ericales; family Ebenaceae; genus Diospyros; species Diospyros lotus. The sequence goes on along the minus strand of NC_068344.1, from coordinate 10,921,390 downwards.
CATATATGTGTCACTCTATAAGAATATAAAATGTTAACTTTAATGTATAATTTGTTTCATAATTTCATTCAATTTCAAAAAATAATTTTAACTCATTTATATTAAAATAAATTTATATTATATTTTAAAATTTTATGTCACCTTGACCATATGAAATTAAGTGTCGACGTTCAATTTCAGCCCGCCGTGATTTCTTTTTGGGCTGCGGTGAATAAGAAAAGGAAAAACCAAAGTCCAGACACGAGTCAACACGAGAATTTTATGTGATTCGGCCGAAACGATGTCTACTCTACGATCGCACTCTGATTGTTCTTTTAGAATGGCGATACCTAATTATTCTCTTTTCTCTTTTTGTCCCTCTAACTCCTATTTATACTGATGGGTCTTTACAATTTAGATAACATATAGAAATATAAAGATTATATAGTGGGGGACAAACAACCCTTATCGTCTACACAAAACTGGTAGTACTGGGATCCCCATTACGAGGAGTATGGGCAGTTGCAGATAAAGCAAAAAGACCCCATCCCTGACTTCTCAACGGCCTTACCACTTACGCAAATTGGAGGTTTTAGGCCAGCGATCTAGACGGTCCAACGAACTGAAGGTTTTATTGAAAGCTTGTTAGTTGATTGTTTGAGAGTTCACTAGGGGGCTTTACCAGGAGCTCGCGAGGCGCTTGCTTTACGGCTTTCGGACTTTGGTGGTGTATGAATTTCCTTTGACGAGGTCGTCTGGACTTACTAGGCTTTGGGTGATTGGGCCAGCCCATTGAACCGAGCCTGACCCATAAGGGGTGAAGCGAGAATAACGTATAACATTAAGTTAATTCACATATTTTATAATTAATCAAACAAACATTATAATGTTTGATTAATTAAACGCAATGTAGATAAATATAAAAATATATAAAATTAAGTTAAATATGAGACAAGGATGAAGACAAAGAGAAGACAATGGATAGCTTCTATATCAAAAACATTTTTCCAAAGGCCCAATAGAGCTTCAGGCGACGACTGCGTATACTAAATATATTATTAAATAAAAAAACAAAGAAGTGATCATACTGCTATGAAAATTATAAAATATTTACATTTATATAGCTGTTCTAATAATACTTTATAAGAATATAAAATGTTTTAGTACGAAACTATATTTTTTGACAATCAACGTCTATAGTTGTTCTACATCTGAAATGATTCCAAGTAACATTAATTCCTATTGTGAAAAAAAGAGTGATCATGCATTAATTCCTATTGTGAAAAAAGAAGCGATCATGCTTCAATTTAAAAAAAAATGGATTTAGTTTACATTTATATATATTTTATTTTTGATTTTATATTTTATATAATTTTGTATTTTATATTTTTTCGTGTTAATTAAGTACTGAATAAATATATTACACAATGGAGATATATTATTGAATGAATAAATGTATTATTAAATAAAGTCGTGTTTGATATATACTATATAAGAAATATACATTCTGATTATTTTTTTATGTATTGTTTTTTTTAATTCAAAAGGTTATTACAAAATCAATATTTTTATTTTAAGTGCTAACTCAGAGTAAATTATTATAATAGAAAAAAATAATGTGTAACATTTATTAATATGTGTAAATAATATAATTTAAAAAACTGTCACATCAGCCAATACATGGATACCCATAAAATATAACATTTGTAATTATGTGTGAATAAGTTTATAAACAATTACCCGCACATGCGTAATATTTTTTAATATGTGTGAGCAATATAATCCAAAATAAATGCCACATCAGCTAAAATTTTACCGCGATATTATCCCACCAACCTCTAAGAGTGGAGGAACTTTTTTCTGTCAAAATTAAGTGTAGGCATATAAATTTACTCACACATAATAAATGTGGATAATGTAATAGGTTTGTATAATTTAATCACCCACACATATTACCATTATGTGTGGGTAAATATCTACGTATAATATGCGTGGGTAATTTATGTGTGAGTAAGTTTATAAATAATTACCCACACATACATAACATTTATTAATATGTGTGGACAATATAATCCAAAAAATTGTCACATTAGTTAATACTTGGATACCTACACAGATATAACAATTGTAATTATATGTGGATAAATTTTTAAACAATTACCCACACATGTATAACATTTATTAATTTGTGTGGGCAATATAATCCAAAATAAATGCCACATCAGCTAAAATTTTATCGAGAAATATTCCACCAACCTTTGAAAGTGGAGGAAAATTTTTCCGTCAAAATAAGTGTGAGTATATCAATTTACCTATACATAATAAATGTAGATAATATAACTAATTTGTCTAATTTAATTACCCACACATATTATTATTATGTATAGATAAATACCCACGTATAATATGTGTGGGTAAATCCCCCAAATTCTTGCAGTGATACCAGCAACCATCAGGGCCCCTTGGAGCCCCGGACCGACGCTGGTCGGGGGTTTCAAGGGCCTCGACAACGGCTAGTCGGGGGCCGTGCGAGTCATCTCGGATAGCCATCACCCCCCTACTAACCCTCACAACGCCTTGCCCCCTATTTTTCGTCATCCCTCCCGCCCCCCTCATCGCCGTCTCACCTACTAGCCCCCCTCACCCACTGTCGACCCTTCCTACCCCTTCACTGCTGTCACATCCGCCAATGGCGTGGGTGGGTGGGTCTGGAGAGAAAAAAAGAGAGAATGAGAGAGAAAGATAGTGCGTGAGGGAGTGGGAAAAAGGGTGCAACAAATGGGGAGTGTAACGGCCCGCCTCCCGGAGCCCTGTGCACAAAGAGGATCCATGAGAAGGTCATCACTTTAGTGATATAGAACAAAAACACCACTAGAACTCACACATAACCTATATCTAAACCATATCCTTTTAATCATATAATATCTTATAATCATCCTTACATAATCATTCACCCTGTGGGCCCACTTGGGCTTACATAACATACACTTGACTAGAAATATAAAGGCATTTCTCTGACCCAGACACATGACACCCAGGATCTAGTTTCTGGAGAGCTCTGCACTTGCTATCATGAGTCGACGATCTAGACCCCACTCCGTCGAACGAACCTGATACCTTGAATAATTCTCTTACTTGGAATGGTAGAAAACAAACATAAGTCGCGAGACTCAGCAAGCTCATGAAAGGAAAGCTGTAAGGTACAAACAAAACTCTTCCCATAACACCCCATGCAATTCATGCCAATGCAACGTCATGTCATGCAATACGTGCCTTATTTCTAAATGCATAACATAAAATCAATTGCACATAAATGGTTCTTGGGGCCCTACATAAGCCAGACATTGGCACCCAAGTCCCGCATACAAACCTGTTGGCAGTCTTCTATAGGCTACCATATCATCACTATTCCAAACATACTCTCTCATGTCATCATATCGTCTTATTCTGCCGTTGCCGTGAGACTCTAACCCCCGGTCTTGTTGTTGCTGTGGGACTTTAACCCCCGGTCTTGCTGTTGCCGTGGGTCTCACCCCAAGATCTTTCCCTCGGGCTTCCCCCAAGCTAATCTCTAAACCGAACCGAAACTCCCCCGGGCCGGTACTCCCAACACCTGGACTGGCACGGTACTCTCCGCCTAGAATAATAGTAACAACAAAACCATGCAATGCAACACATAAGAAATACAATGGCTTCTATAGCATAAACGTGATGTCAAGGCCCCCATAAACCAAATATCAGGCCATGCTACGTCCACATAAGAATTCACACATGCGATATGCTCTAAATGCATATGTTCACCTATGGTACCCAAATTGGCTCTTAGACCAACTGGGTCATGCAAATGCTTACACATCCCATCACACTCAAAGCATGTTTCCAAATGAATGCAACACAGCCCCTTGTAGCACACACATTATGATATGTACAAACTAATGCGGGAATCTAGTAGTACTAGCTCTTCTGGAATATCTTAAGCTTATCGTAACAGCTGATGACTAGCGCCCATACATCCAGTCATCAAGTGCCACGACCCACGATCGACTGTCAGTGGCTTGTACCCCATACCCTTAGACACCCATATAAACCACACTAAACTTTTATACTTTATACTTATCATTTTGCACCCTTTATTCATGACAACATAGACATCATTATGTCATTCACATTCTCATCTCTTCCTATACCCAGAAAACCATCTCCACCTTCACAACAATCTATTAACATAACCTCATAGTCTTGACTATAGCCATTTTCTAAGAACCTAGCCCCAATGGGTTCTGCATCATTCCCAAAGAAAACGGGGCGATATAAAACCCCTTGATGGACGAACTGAACGACACCAAATCATCATTTGCTTAACTCATTCCATTAACAATAAACCCATTTAATAAAACGTAAGTCATAGGGTGGTTGCCACGTGGATTATAATTATTAATGCATATGACCGAGTCACGATGAGAGAGTGAATAAAATACAAGAAACCACATAGACTCTCGCGGGAAATAAAGAACATGAGGAGAGGGTTAGGAATTTGCCTTTACTTAGCTGATTCTTGACCTTTTAGCACTCTCGCTGCGAAGTAAAACGTTTAACAGAAAATAATAAGTCTACGGCCTATATTAATCAAATCTAACCGTATAAAACACGACCGTGTAAAACTTATAATCTAAATATAAAACACTTACACTAATTTTATCCACGTACCTGACTATCTTTACTATGAATTAACTCCAAAATTCTCTAATTTTATTTCTTTCCGAAGTTAGTCGCGCCTCTTCTCCCTTAATTTTCTTCCCTTCCATCTCTCTTCTCCTCTCTGCTTCATGCATGGATTCTAGACAAAATGGCCTTAAATTGGCAGGCAAATCTTGGTGCCCAACCTATTCCCACATTCCTAGGCTAACATCCCATTTTACTTAATTAAAAAGAGATTGGATTTCAGTTTGCAGAGGCTGGATGTGGCTCCACAATGCCCATATGTTAACATATGATAATATTATATATATATATATGTATTATGCTATATAATATATGATAATATTATACATGTATATAGTTTACTTATTAATTTTGAGAGTAAATTACGCACAACAACTTGCTCCAATTTGTAATCTCTTCTTTTATTTAATTATTTTATTTTATATATATGCATATTAATTTTTATAATATTTAATTTACCTTAACACTTAATAATTTAAGTCCTTGGAATTCTACAAACTTTCGATCACTTCCTCATTTAGAAATATAATAAATTTAATATCCTTATTTAAATTTCTTTAATTCACAAGTATTCCATAGTCACCAATCACTCTAAAACGTTGGAATTAATAGTTATTGTTTATCTTCAAAATTTCGAATATTACAGGAAGAGAAAGGTAGTGAGTGAGGGAGTGAGTGGTCGTCGCCCCATCGCCCTGCCCCCCACCGCCATGGCACCTATCGGCCCTAATGTGTGATTTTATGCACAATTAATTCGGGCAAGTATATCCTAGTTAAATATGCAAATAGTGATAAAAATATGTTGATCCTACGAGAACTAGATCACAATACCAAAATAATTTTAACTTAACCTAAGTTAAACTAATTAATTAATCGGATGAAAAAAAATAAAAATAAATGAAAAACTGAATTCTTTGTGAGAAAAATTAATTAATAAATGCACTAGGGTTTAGATTTCATTTAATCTGGGTTATCTAATTATCCATTCAACTCGATTCAAAACCACAAATACCTTTACAGTATTTTATAATTCTTTGCATGTGATGGTGGATTTCTCTCAATTAATTAATAAGCTTTCTCAAGTCATATTAATCTTTTATTAATTCAATTTTACTGTCAGATTTCTAAACAGATATCAACGAAATAAATAAGCATTAAGTTCTTTGGAAATCTCTAATCACGAAAGGGGATTTGACTCACTAAGCTTCCTCGATTCTCACACATGAGCTAATCATCTTTCGATCTCATAGTCAAACATGTGATCTATATTGCCTATGAATCTAATTTATAACAATTCTTTAGTCAATCATGCATAAATTATTGAACTATTAAAAGGTGGTCAATCTTTTAAAGCATTAAACGTAACAATATAAATTCTTCACACAAATAATAATCGAGTTTTGAATCAAACTAAACAAATAATCACATAATTCCATAATTAAAATTCATCCAAATCCTAGCTAAAATAAATTAGCTAGACATTATTAAAATAAAAATAATAACAAAAAATTGAATGAAGAAGAGAAAATGCTCCCTGCCGAGATCTGAAACAGATCTGAATCACAATAAATACGCTTACGGCGTCCTTGTGTTATGCGCCGCGTTTCAGATCTTCAATTCCTTGCTCCAGTGTGCCGCTCCCAAGCCTTGCGACTTTTGTCGCTTTTCACTGTGCAACTCCAAGCCAATCCCAATTTGTCCCTGTATGTTGCAGAAAACTCCCCTTTTTAAATCTTCACTGTGCCGCGTCCTCCTTTTCTCCTCACTGGCCTCCCATCCTCCTCACATATTATTATTATATATATATATATATGTGTGTGTGTGTGGCGCATGGAGCCCTAAGGCCCTTCACACGCCACAGCCACCATTAATATATATATATATAATAGTTATTTTTATTATAATATTATATATATAAATAATATAAGATAAAATATAATATAATATATGAATATTATAATTTAATATATAATATAATATAATATTCAATATTTAATATACTATTAAATATAATAACTTTAATTATATTATAATATTAATTATTTAAAATATTTATTTATTTATTTTAAAATTAATTTTATAATATATATATTTTTCCTTTTACGCTCAAATCTTCAAATTAATTTCCTTTGCCGAGTTCCTACAAAAAGAGATTAAAATAATATAAAATCCATATAAACACACATTTATGTAGAAAAATTAACACAAGGTTAAGATAAAAATTAGATAAAAATATGAAAACAATTAAGCCCTATCAGGCCCCCCCATCCGTCGTTGATGTAATACCTAAGAAATTAGGATTATTGAAAAATAAACACTTTATTAGAAAAATAAAATTTCGGGAAAAATTAGTATCTAAATAGCCTAAAAAATTGACCGAATCGATTGCAAAGAGTACCCTGAAATCGAGATGCTAAAAGAAAATGATGTGACATTAATGAGCATCTCAATATATGATTTATGACATCGAAAGAATTTGGATCGGGAATAGTTTTCTATACAGCAAAAATACAGCTATGGAATAGGCTGTAAAACTGAATAATCGTAGGAGACTCCCGAAATGAAAACAAAAGCATTAGGAAGCTTCGATTCATCGAGAAAAGCAACCCTTCAGCGATTTTTGGAAGAAACGAATGGATTTACGGCCAAAACGAAGATTCGGGCCTAAGTGTAATTTTTCAAAATTATCGAAGAAAGATCGAAATGATGTTTTTTCAGAATCTTTGGGGGTCAAATGGATGTTTTAGGGCTTGAGGGTCTTTGTAACATCCCGATCGAGCGATAAGAAGAACCGGAACAACTTATTCTGATGGGCCTACATGAACTTCCCAGGGGGTCACCCATCCCTGGATTACCCCAGGTCAAGCACGCTTAACTTGGGAGTTATTTGCCAACATTCAACCCAAAATTCCAAGAAAATTTTAGAATGTTAAAAGTATTAATTAAGAAATATTAGTGAAAAGAAATTAAATAAAATGAATGATTAGATAATTATTATGTAATAATTATATATTTAGCTATTAGGAAATAAGGGAAAAATAGGAATTTAAGTTGTAAAATTCCATGAAAATTCCAGAATGATAGAAATATTTTATAAGGGATATCAGTAAAGATAAATTAGATTTTATGAAATACTAGATAATTTTTATGCAATTCTTGAAGAAATAAGATTTAGAAATAAAGAGAAATTATGAAAATTATGAAAAAAAAATAGTAAAGTGATATTCTAAAAAAAAGTTTAATGTCTATGAGTCTTTGAGGGCGAGAAGTAGCCGCTCAACACGAATTTCGAGAGTGACACGTCTTTCGAGGCAACTTAACTGTAAGTGTACTGCTTTGTATTTATTTTCTAGTATAGATATCTCATCTAGCACTAGACACGGTCTTAGGGAATTTTGGGATAAGTAAATAAAAAAATATATATATAGACCAAATTTTCTAAGACATAACACGCCTGAGAAGGTGGGCTGTTACAGTTGGTATCAGAGCCCAAACCAAGTAGAATACCTAGGAAAGGAAAAACTTAGACTAAGCCTAGCAGGATGAGAATACCAACATGAGGATAGTTAGGGGTACTAACGGGAGTTGTGGTGACAGGATGACTGAAAATTTTTCAGAGCAAATCTTAGTCGACCATTGGGCACACCGTTTGGAAAATCGGGTCCCGCTACCGAATGAGGGTATCATGGAGCACTTAGTTCAGATGGAAGAAATCCTTGAGGATGTACCACCAAGTTATCGATTTTGGCCCGACCTGGTTCAACTTCAGATCGACATGATGGTCGGTGTTTTGGAGGGAGACCTGCAAGATTTCGCAGATTGGGTGCGACAAGGAGAGCAGTTTCCTGAGTTCTGACTTTATTGCGCACGGATTCGTGAGCTTCTAGTAGAATTATACGAGCCAGTATTAGCAGATGAGCCCAACGAAGAGATGGAGGACCCGCTCGAAGAAGAAGAGGTAGCAGATATGGAGAACTCGATCGAGCCTGAAGAGGTGGCAGATCCAATTGAAGTAGAGGAAGAAGACGACATACCCATATTTTGGGCTGAAGATGACCTTCTCGAGTTTGAGGACACCGATTTTGACGACGAGGAAGAGACAGAAGTGATGATGAACGACCCTGAGGCACCCCCGTACGAATCTGAGGATGAGAAGAACGGTTGGATTTGGAGGTCATCGGGACCGAAGTAGATTTAACGAGAAATGTAACGACCCATAAATCGTAATTTAATTGAGTTACTAGTTTATTGTATTAATTTAATTTAAAGTAGTCATTCACATATATATATATATATTGGTTGATATTAACAATAATACTATTAAGTATAAGAATCATAATATTAATAAACATAAGAATAATAAATTATTTATTAATAACCCTAAGACTAAGGGAGTTGCGTGAGTGCTGAGGTGTTAAATTAGCTAGCTCAAGTGAATATATAGGTTTAAAGTGATGCATTGCTGTTTGCTGACTTATGGCAAAAAAAATCATTTTGTTTTTAGTAATTGAGAAGCGCCAACGGCGCCGTATTAGAAGAAATTGGGGCAGCAACGTGGCTGCCCCTCCTCCAAGCATTTCCCTCTTAATTTAACGTCTCTAATCAGCCAATTAAACAGGCTATTGGAGCAATTAGTTGGCAGCAGCGGAGGAAATCGGGAAGAACAGCGACGTGAATTGGGAGATTTTGGGTGCTGAAAAATTGGATTAAATTAGGTTTAATCCGCGATTTAATTATCCAGGTATGTAGAGCAACTAGTGATTAATATTTTGTACGGTCAGAATTTTGTTATGCGTCCAATTTTATTAATTTTGGCAAATAATTGGGATATTGCAGTTTGTATAAGTTTTACTGCTTTTGGACCAAACGAGCCTAAGGATATCTCTGATAAGGCAAGTTCTTCTTACCTATCTCGTCGTTTCTTTCGTTGGCGATTTATTGGACCTCCCTTCGTTTGTTTTGGCTATTAATTAATTATGAAGTTTTTAAACGGTTAGTTTAAGATTTAATTTATTAAATGGACCTCGTGGGTTTTATTCGTTGGTTGCCTACGGGAGTTTGTGCCACCCCCCTGCCTGTTGGGAATGATTCCGTACTCACCCGGGACTAGGTTCTTAGCTGTTGGGTATTGTTATTGGATTTTTGGTTATTTATTGGTCAGAGCAGTTGTGCAGTGGGGGCAGGGATTGGCTGTTCGGTGTAGGTGTGACTGTCGTACGGTCTGTCTTAGGCCGTCAGATGGTCTCTCCTAGTCACTGACTGCTGACCGGTGCCAGGCACTGCTGACTAGCTCTGCCATTATGTGATCATAGCATGCCTGTTATATTTTATTCTTGTTGCATAGTTTGATGTGCACATGGGTACGGGCTACATATTGGGATTATCATGATTTGGTTATGCTTGGTCACGGACATTCTAGTTGGCTAGGTTGCATCCAGCACGGACATATGCATTGCGTGTGATTTACTATATGGGCGGAGCATGGCCTGATGCCTGGATGTATGGGCACCTTGTATCATGTTGATGCTCAATACGCCATTGCATTTTATGTGCATTGCATGGATACTGGTATTATTTAGTTCTCGGACAGGAGTACCGTTCCGAGGGAGCCTTTGGCTCGACTGTCGGGAGTACCGGCAGGGATACGGGTGACGGGAGTACCGACCTGGGACAGTGCGCACATGCTTATGGAGATATATGTTGCCTTTCAGGACAGCGGCAGGTTGGTATGGGACTTGGGTGCCAGGTGTCTTATGTGGGCCCCAAGGACCGGTATGTGCTTTTATTACGCGGCGCTATTGTTTGGTTGCGTCACATGGCTTGTGTGTACATGTGGGTTTGTATTTGGGGTGATCTCTTCTTCGATTCATGTTATAGCCTTCCTTTTTCATATAAACTTGCTGAGTCTTGCGACTCACCTTGCTTTCCATCATTCCAGGTAAGGGTAAAGCGAAGGCCGAGGGCGAGGATCGCGCCACCTAGCAGCCAGCTGTGTTGGTAAGGTGTACAGCTAGCTGCCCCCGTCATCTCTGATGTTTTGCTAGAGTCGTTGTCTTTTATTTTTGACTGTACCAGGTTGTCATTTGTACCTCCTATTGTTGGCACAGGGTCTGTATGTATTTTTATATACTCCATGACGGCTGTATCAGCGGGGTACTTGTGGGCATGCATGTTTACCGTTTTGCTTCCGCTGTTAAATTTCTTATTTATGCATGCCAGGGTATTTTTGTCTTTTGTCTATTCCTCTTCCCTTCTATGAGCGCACTCGTTCGGATAGACCGGGGGGTTAGGATATCCGAGCGAGGGTGCTTACAAGAAATATCCTAACTATCTACGTGACTTGTATAGTGTCTAAAGATCTATGTGGCTTATGTAATATCTATGACGTTTTGCAATCGAATGTGTAATGTCTATAGAATTAATGAAGAACCTACTTTATCGGATGGCAAAACCCCGTTATCTAATCCGGAATGTTACTTTCTTTCAGATGGTGAATACCCAAAGGAGACTAGCAGTAGGGCCTAGGACGCCCGTCCAGCAAGGAAACACAAGTGAACATCTAGAAGGTAACTCCAGCCAGAAGGCCAAGAATAGTCGGTTGGATCAAATGGAGCAAATTTTGGGAAGTATGGTGGGATTCATGCAAGAAACTCACTCTCGAGACAGCCATGCGGTCAGCATGCTCGATCTTTATCGTATGCAGAACTCTCCCATTTTTCAAGGGAAGCTTGGTGCGGACCCCAGCGAAAGGGAATTTTGGATCGAGCAGATAGAGAAGCTACTGGACCACCTGCACTGCAGAGAATAAGAGAAGGTCAATTGTGCCACCTTCATACTGCAAGACGAAGTAGACATGTAGTGGAAGGGAGTCAAGAGGGCAATGACCCCTCGGGCCAGGGCTCCCTACATCACTTGGGAGCAATTTAAGGAGCTCTTTAATAAGAAGTACTTTTCCCTAAATTTGAGAATAAAAAAGGAAAGAGAATTCATGGAGTTAAAACAGACCGGGGACATGACTGTCGCCCAATATGAAGATGCTTTTAGCCGATTGTTTCGGTATATGCCCATTTATGAAGGAGACGAAAGGATTAAGGCTCAAAAGTTTTTGGGGGGGCTGAACCTGAAACTTCAGAGAGTGTTGAGTAGTATAAATACTCAGTCCTATTCAGAAGTGATGCTGCAAGCTTTTACCACTGAGGCCAACCTAAGCCGAATCGAAGCTGTCCAAGGAGAAAGTCAACAAAGGAACAGTCATAAAGCAGGTAAGAAATTGGAACCCCAGAGGCCAAAGTTCAAACCTAGTACTCCGTGCCAGAGATGTCAGAAGTAACACCATGGAAAGCCGTGCCGATTTGGAATGAAGGGTTGTTACAATTGCGGGAGGAAGGTCATCTCAAACAAAATTGCCCAAAGAAGGGAATCACTTGTTACAACTGCCAGCAAACTGGTCATTTTGCAAAGGACTATCCCAAGCTGCGACTGGCAAGTCAACCTCAAGGGACGACCGGAAATGCTAGAGTTCGATAGGAAATGGTGTTTCATCTGACACGACAAGATACTGCAGAAGACCCAGCCGTAATTGAAGGTACCATGTTATTATCAGGTATTCCCATGCATGCATTAATAGATTCAGTTGCAAGTCACTCATTCATTTCGCATGCATTTGCTAAAGTATTAGGAGACAAACCAAAAAATTTGAATTGTCGCATGATTGTCGTAACCCCAATGGGGAAGTCTCTAGAAACTTCATCAGGATACAAAAATAGAAAGACTCGGATAGGAGAGGTTGAGTTCCTGGTGGATTTAATCCTTTTAGAATTTCAAGATTTTGACGTGATCCTAGGAATGGGCTTCCTAACCAAGTACAACGTGACATTGGATTGTAAAGCTAAAATAGTCTGTCTTAGGAGTAGGGACTTGAACGTCAAGTTTCAAGGGCAAAAGAGGGAAAGTGATCGGAGGTGGATCTCGGCTCTAAAGGCTGAGAAATTATTATGACAAGGAGCACGAGGATACTTGTCTTGTGTCTTAGAGAAAGGCACGGAGCCGTTGAAGATCGAGGAAGTGCGAATCGTCAGAGAGTTCAAAGATGTGTTTCTCGACGAATTGCCTGGATTGCCACCTAAGCGAGAGATCGAGTTTGCAGTAGAAATCGTGCCAGGGGCAAGACCGATTTCAATACCCCTGTACAAAATGGCCCTGCAGAGTTAAGGGAACTAAAGACCCAATTACAAGAGTTGCTGGACAAAGAATTCATAAGACCAAGTATGTCGCCATGGGGAGCACCAGTACTCTTTGTTAAGAAAAATGATGGGAGCCTGAGAATGTGTATCGACTATCGACAGTTAAACAAGATAATGGTTAAGAATAAGTATCCACTCCCTAGAATCGAGGAGCTGTTTGACCAGTTACAAGGAGCAAAAGTTTTCCCGAAAATCGATTTGAGATCAGGGTACTACCAACTGAGAATCAAGGTAGAAGATGTACCCAAGACAGCTTTTCGTTCTCGATACGGGCACTACGAATTTCTAGTAATGCCGTTCGGACTAACTAACGCCCCAACAGCTTTTATGGATACCATGAATCGAGTCTTCAGGCCATTCTTGGATAAGTATGTGATCGTGTTTATAGATGACATATTGATATACTCCCTCAAAAGAAGAGCATGAGACACACTTGAGAGTGGTCTTACAAACATTGCAGGAACATAAGTTGTATGCCAAATTTTTGAAATGCAAATTTTGGTTGTACAAGGTGGCATTCTTGGGGCATGTAATATCGGCTGAAGGAATATCGGTCGACCCAGCCAAGATAGTAGCTGTGTCGAATTGGAAGCAACCTTGGTCGGTTATTGAAATCAAGAGCTTCTTGGGATTAGCCGACTACTATAGGAAGTTCGTGGAAGGGTTTTCCAAGATTGCAACACCCCTCACCAAGTTAACTCAAAAGGGGGTGAAATTCGACTGGAGTAAGTGGTGCGAAGAAAGTTTTCAGACACTTAAGGATAAGCTGACAACCGCTCCAGTACTAGCTATGCCAAATGGATCAGGAGGATTCATGGTCTACACTGACGCCTCGAGAAATGGTTTAGGGTGTGTGCTGATGCAGCACGGTAGGGTCATTGCCTATGGATCTCGGCAGCTCAAGAACCACGAGCAGAACTACCTAACTCACGATTTGGAGTTGGCTGCAGTGGTGTTTGCCTTAAAGATTTGGAGGCATTATCTATATGGCGAGAAGTTTGAAATTTTTACTGATCACAAGAGTCTGCAATATGTCTTCTCGCAAAAAGAATTAAACATGAGGCAACGGAGATGGATGGAGCTGTTAAAAGACTACGACTGTACTATTCAATACCATCTCGGTAAAGCTAATGTCGTAGCAGATGCCCTAAGCAGGAAAGAAACCCCATGTATGGCCAGAATGATGATGGCAGAGTGGAAGCTAGATGAAGCTTTCAGCTTGATGACTTTCAGCTTGATGACGGTAGGAGTAGTTTCTCGAGGAAACTCAGCCTACGCAGCCAGTCTCACGTTGTAACCAGAATTAATGGATCAGATACGACAAGCCTACTCAGAAGACTCTCAAATAAAAATGTGGGTTGACGAACTCGGGCAAGCAAAGAAACCAGAATTTGAGGTAAGAGAAAACATCCTTCGTTTTCAAGGGAGAATATATGTACCTCGGGTGAGGGAGTTACGACAAGCAATTTTGGGAGAAGCTCACCGATCTAGATATTCAATACACCCCGGCGCCACCAAGATGTACCAAGACTTGAGGGCTGTGTACTGGTGGCCAGGAAGGAAGAAAAGCGTGGCAAGATATGTAAGTCAATGCGACACGTGTCAGAGAATCAAGATCAACCATCAGAAGCCGGGTGGAAGTTTGCAACCGTTAGAAATTCTGGAGTGGAAGTGGGAACACATTACGATGGATTTCGTAACTGGGTTGCCAAGAAGTCCTAAGGGAAATGATGCTATCTGGGTGATAGTTGACAGACTATCTAAGTCTGCTCATTTCTTGGCCATGAAAGTAAGCCAACCAATCAACAAATTAGCTCAATAGTATGTAAACGAGATTGTCAGGTTACATGGAGTACCTGAAAGCATTGTGTCAGACCGCGACCCGAGGTTCACTTCTAGGTTTTGGGGAAGTCTGCAAGAGAGTTTAGGTACTCAACTCAGGCTAAGTACAGCCTATCATTCCTAGATAGATGGACAATCAGAAAGAACCATTCAAACCTTAGAAGACATGCTGCGAGCTTGTGCTATTGATTTTCCAGGTAGTTGGGAGGAGCATTTGCCATTAGTAGAATTCGCTTACAATAACAGCTACCACAACAGCATTGGGATGGCACCCTACGAAGCCCTGTATGGACGAAAATGTAGATCCCTGATATGCTGGACCGAGGTAGGTGAACGTCAAATTTTGGGACCCGAGATAGTTCAGAAAACGACAAAGAAGATAAAAATCATTCAAGAAAGAATTAAGGAAGCTTAGAATCGCTAGAAGTCCTACGCAGATATAAGAAAAAGAAAATTGGAGTTCCAAGTAGGCGACAAAGTATACCTAAAGGTATCTCCACTAAGAATGGTGACTAGAAGCAACAAGAAAAAGGGCAAGTTAAGCCCTCGGTATATAGGACCATACGATATAGTGGAGAAAATTGAGCCAGTTGCTTATCGACATGTACTACCGATAGCCCTGTCAAACCTCCACGACGTGTTTCATGTATCGCAACTCCGTAAGCACGAGCCAGATCCCTCCCAGGTAATGCCAGTTGAGGCTATCGAGATTCAAGAAAATCTTTCGTACATTGAGAAACCGGTAAACATTTTGGATCGTAGAGATCAAGTTCTAAGAAATAAGTCAATTCCCTTGGTGCAAGTTTTGTGGAGAAAATCGGTAAGTGAAGAGATAACTTGGGAGCGAGAAGAAGACATGAGGCTCAATTATCCATACCTGTTCGAAGACCCCATAGTTAGAATGAGCGAATAATCAAATTTCGAGAACGAAATTTTTGTAAGGAGGGAAGAATGTAATACCCTAAGTTCTATGAATAAATTTAATTCAATAAAGTATGTAATATGATATATATATATATGCTTAGTTTAATATGATAGGTAATTAATTCAGGTGTATGCCAGAAATTAATTTATTAAGTGTGTGTATAGATAATTAATTTATATAAGTATAAGTAAGTAAATATGTAAATATAAGTATATAATTAAGTATATAAGTATACATGAAAATAAATATATACATAGCTTACTGTATATAATTTGGTATGTATGTATGGTATGTATGTAATCTTGTAAGTATATATATATGATATGCATATATATATATATCCGTATATATGTAATAAAAAAAAAACCCGAAAAATTCAAATTTTTGCAGAAGCAGCGCACGGCCAGAGCATGGCCGCGCCTGCAATCGATGGTCAGGGAGTGGGGGGGCATTGATGGCCGAGATGACCGGCGGTATGGCTTCCCGGCCACGTGGGGTTTCGATTGGACGTTGGCGGCAGGGTTTTTGGCTATAAATAGTCGAGTTCGCGCAAGCCCACTTATTCGAAAAATTCAAAGCTTAGACCAAGTGTTTGGGTGAGTGTTTGAGAGATTTGTGAGTGGGCTCTTGGTCTTTGAGTCGTGGGTATCGTTTCTGGTCATTTTGGTGGCTAACGGAGCAACCAGGAGAGAGAATCGAAGCTCGCCGGAAAAGTCGTGATTCGCCAGAGCCGAGCATTCAAACACAAAATTAAGGTATTTTGAGTTATTTTTCCTCAATTTTGATGCTATATTTGGGTTCGAGAAGTCGAGATTTAGGGGGAGGGAAGCTTCTTTCGAAGCTTGGGGCAGCTGAGGCATCGTCGGCGGCGGAATGGCCGCTGGAGAAGACAGCTGCAATCAGGCGCGTGGTGGCACGCGCCCGCGAGTGGGAAGAAGGCGCGTGCCTTCCACGCGCCCGCTAGAAAAGAAAAGAAAAAAAGAAAAAAGAAAAGAAAAGAAATAAAAGAAAATAAAAATAAAAGAGATAAATTTTGTAAATTTTTTTTATTAAATCTGGAATGTTGTTTATGATTTATTGGTGAAGAATTTTCTGGAAATGCTAAATTTATTTATTATTTAAGTAGATTTTTCTATTATGAAAATAAAGAAAAATAAGATTTTAATTCAAAAAAATTCCAAGAAAATTTCAGAATGTTAAAAGTATTAATTAAGAAATATTAGTGAAAATAAATTGAATAAAATGAAAGATTAGATAATTATTATGTAATAATTATATATTTAGCTATTAGGAAATAAGGGAAAAATAGGAATTTAAGTTGTAAAATTCCATGAAAATTCCAGAATGATAGAAATATTTTATAAGGGATATCAGTAAAGATAAATTAGATTTTATGAAATACTAGATAATTTTTATGCAATTCTTGAAGAAATAAGATTTAGAAATAAAGAGAAATTATGAAAATTATGAAAAAAAAATAGTAAAGTGATATTCTAAAAATAAGTTTAATGTCTATGAGTCTTTGAGGGCGAGAAGTAGTCGCTCGACATGAATTTCGAGACTGACACGTCTTTCGAGGCAACTTAACTGTAAGTATACCGCTTTGTATTTATTTTCTAGTATAGATATTTCATCTAGCACTAGACACGGTCTTAGAGAATTTTGGGATAAGTAAATAAAAATATATATATATAGACCAAATTTCCTAAGACATAACACGCCTGAGAAGGTGGGTTGTTACAGTCTTGAAAGAAATTATGAAAAGTTTAGG
Source organism: Diospyros lotus (assembly GCF_014633365.1). NCBI lineage: Eukaryota > Viridiplantae > Streptophyta > Magnoliopsida > Ericales > Ebenaceae > Diospyros > Diospyros lotus. The sequence goes on along the minus strand of NC_068344.1, from coordinate 10,903,908 downwards.
GGCTATGTGAAAATGAGCCAAAGTGAGAAACACAAACTTGGAGGGGCCAAAGTGCAAAATCAGCAAAGTTTGGCCATAGGATTCGATCAACCCACTGGCAGTCGCCGACCGACCATCTGGAGTGCCAAGATCGAACGAGGAGTGGTCAAGGCAAGGCTAAGACAAGTTTCTTGGCCGACAAACAATCAAAAATGGATCAGATTTGGCCAAATTTCGGTTGAAAGATTAGCTAGTTTGATCGAGCTCTTGAGAGCTCTTTCAGTGGTTTTTGGATAGACCTGGGGGAGGTAGAAGCTCCTAAGGAAATGGGTTGAGTAGCCAAGAGAGTTTCATCGCTCGATTTTGGCTATAAATAGCCAAGAAGTGGCCGAGAGTTTTAAAAGGTGGGAGCTTCAAATTGAGGTCGTTTTTGAGCGAATTGGTGGTTCAAACCATGGGGCTTTTGTTGCCCATGGCCTAAGGATGATTTCTGGAAAGTTTTAAGAGTTTTGGTTGAGGTTTGGTAGGGTTTCGAGCTTCGCCGAGGAAGGAAGCGGTTTGCCTAGGGTGAACTTCAAATGGCTGATCGGAGGCTCTTCTGTGCTTCTTTTGGGCTCAAAATTGGCCATCTGGATCAACTCAAAGAGGGCTACAATATGGCCTCAGAATCTCCAATCTCCGGTGTGTCGTGGCCGGGAAAGATGACCGGCGCGTGGCTGACTGCACTCTCACCCTGTAATTAAAACACAAAACAAAACACAATAAAAATTTTATATTTTATTTATTTATTTAGGCGAGAGGTTTATACTCGTCAGTGTACGAGTACAGTTGTAGTTCAAATTTAAATTTATACTTTCTGGATAAGTCCAGGTCGTCCACTGAGAGATTTATTTATGGCAAAAGAAAAAAAAGAATGTCACACACACGCACACGCATTTAGATGGATTGATAACATGATTTTTTATGATTTTTTTAGATAACAAATACTAGAAAATAAAGCAAGACAGAAGTTGAAATAAATACTAAACGTGAGAATATGAAATTGGAAAGTACTTGAGTTAAGACAATTTCAGTGCCAACCCGTTGATTCCCAAATATTAGCATAAAAGATTAGCAACATTAATTTAATTTCAGATATGAGGATTTGTTATTAAATGCAATTAAAGATAATGATAGCTCTAGTTTAAGCAATCCCCATACATGATATGCGGGATTCTAATTTAAGAAACTACCATAAATTCAATTACAATTAATACACAAAACAACTAAATTAATCATCCGGGTTTGGGTATGATAGCGTTTCCAGTTCTAGTAACTCTCATGCGTGACATGAAAGCTCTAAGTTAGGCTTACGCTCCAATCCAAACCTAGTGATTTTTCAATAATCAAAACACACTCATATTGAAGTTTAAACCAATGTTACTCATTTAAAGCGTAGCTTTCTTTGGGAATCATTGGCGTTAGACACTGTCCTTGCCTTAACCCAAGATTAGATTTAGCTACTCATCTCTATTAAATTAATTGACAACAATTTAAATGACATAATTTAAATAACAGAATTTAAATGACAGGAATTAAAATAGAAGAAACTAACCGGCCATTTAGGCGGTAGATAATTAAAATACAAGAATTAAAATTGCAAGAATTTAAAGGCAAGAAACTAACCGTCCATTTAGGCGGTGAACAATTAAATGACAAGAATTAAAATTGCAGAAATTTAAAGGCACAAATTAACCGGCCATTTAGGCGGTGAATAATAAAGTAATAATAAATGACATAAGAATTTAAAAGAAGAAAGGAAGGAAGTAAGATCACAAGAGAGAATACTAAAGAAAATGGGAAAGAACAAGAACAATTCTCAAAGAGAGAATTATAAGGAAACAACTAAACTTTGATTCAAGAATAATAATCACACTTACAAATGCAATCAAGTGATCTATTTATAGGCCACAAGATGCAATACAAACCACACAATTTCAATTATTCAACTAGACATAATTATATCTAATGGGCACTCACACACTTAAAGTTAAATGGATTTTAGCTATAATACACACCTAATATTAAATGGATTTTAGCTAAAATACATACCTAATAAAGCACTCATAAAGTTAAATGGATTTTAGCTATAATATCCACCTAATAGTTAAATGGATTTTAGCTAAAAAACACACCTAATAAAGCTCTCACATACAAAATAAAAATAGATTTCTATAAATTGGTTTTTAATCTTCATTAGGATTAAAAATAATCCTTGGGCCTTCTCCAAATAATATTCTCCATGGGTTGCTCAAATTGGGCCTTAATTCTTCATGGGCTTGAATTCTTCATGGACTTGATTTCTTCATGGATTTGATTTCTTCATGGACTTTAATTTTTCATGGGCTTTATTTCTTCATGGATTTGAATTCTTCATGGACTTTAAATCTTCATAGGCTTTAATTCTTCATGCCTAAAAAAAAAAAAAAAAAAATAATTTAATATTATTAATAAATTATATATTATATATATGTATTACACATGGCACATATATATATATTATATTATATTATATATATTACATGAATGCATATAATGATGTATATGTATTATATATAATTTTATATATTATTATTATTATTATTAAATTTTACTTTAAAATTTCATTTCATTCATTTTTCAATTTAAACTTGCATATAACCATAAAATATATATTAATATCTAATTTAAACTATTTTTAAGATCAAAAAAAGGATATAATTATAACAAAATTTTTATAAAATTAACCACTAATCATACCCCCCAACTTAAACATTGCTAGTCCCTTAGCAATCAGATTATACACCTGCCAAACTTTATTCACAATAACTGTATGAATGTAAAAATTTCAAATTCGAAACCGAAATGCATAAAATTAAATAAATAATTTAGCATTCTAAAACAGATTTTTGGTTAAAGGTCATACAATCTCAGGAATGGAAATTAGGATAACCAACACACAGACTTACTCCCTCGAAGTTTTGACTTCAAATCTTACTATGGATTTTCTCTCCAATAAAAAGGATTCCTCAGGTGTACACACAAGGGGGTGCACCGTTATAAGAGTAAATGCAGAACAAGTTCAAAACTCGGTGCCATCCCAAATACAAGGAACATATTTTCATGAAAGAATAAGGAAATTGACATAACTTCATGATTGGAATAATGCTCTAGATGAGTAACTTCTGAATTTAAACATGATTCCCTACTCCAAACTCGAATTCTGAGATCACATGATTTATAGCATCAAAAGGGACCAGACTGGGTTGTAATGGGGCTATAAGGTTAATACGGGTTGTCAAAGAAAAGGTAGAGTGTGCAAAGGGTGTGTCGGGAATTTTTTTTTTTTTTTTTTTTTAGCATTCATTTTGAAACAGTTATGCTGAATAACTAAGAGAATTTGCCCCCTTTTTTTTCACTTTTTTTTTTCTTTTTTTTTTCTTTTTTTTTTCTTTTTTTTTCTTTTTCTTTTTAAATATGAAAATAGATAAACAGACTAATTCCCAAAATCACACCAGATTGGATAAAATTCATATGGTTATGGGTTAAACAAGGGTAACGAAAGAAGTTGTACTACAAATGGCTCAAATGGGCTAACAAGAGGTTGATTTAAAGAAAAAAAAATAAGCTCAAAATGAAAGAAATTGATCCCCCTATCATGCTTCTCAGTCATCTAATTCATAGTTTGAAACCAGTCAAATTCATCCGCTATCATACTAGACATTCAAAGCGAATTGATATTTTGAAGCCATTGAAAAGATAAGATAAACAAGAGAGCATATTTAGAGTAAGTGTTATTTCACTCAGAATTAACGGTTATTAGGCTCAAACACTTGCTTGGGTAATAGTCTCCACTTCTGTTGAGGGATCATACAGTGTACTAATCAGCTAATTACTGTTACCTTTGACTTTATGACCGATAACCAATTTCTAAATTTTGAATCCCTGATGAATGTAAATTACTTATTCTCATGCATAAACGTTTTCAAATGAGAAATCAATGCATTCATGTTTCGTATTGCAAACTTAACCGGCTATCAGTGCATAACTTTAAAGCTTTAGGAATAGCATTATTTAAAACACATAATAATTTTTTTTTTTTTTTATAAGAGTAGATAAAGACAATCAATTCCCACAAGACTACAAACTAGTAATTACTAACTCACAGTTAAATATAAACCAGATGATTCATGACTAGACCTTACACCCCCCAACTTGAATTGCAGTAATAAATCAGGGTTGTTAGGAATACCTGTAACTCCACAAGTCCATAGATTTGCTGTGAACTGCTAAAACTTAAACAACAAATGAGCACACCATATAGATATATATTTATATTTTCACACCAAAATAAAAATTTCATGCAAGTCATAAGATAAGCAAAATGCGTCTCAAGAGTACAAAAAGTACTCCTTACTCAGCCATCTTATCAAAGACTTTGCTAACAACATTCCACAATTTTGTTTTTTTTTATTTATTTTTTTTTTTTCAAGAACACAACCAAAAAAATCCTGCAAGTTGTACAATAACTAGATGCGTCTCAAGAGTACAAAAAGTACTCCTTACTCAGCCATCTTAATAAAGAGCATTTCTCACAGTGATAAATCTAAATTAATCGGACCCCTTGGGCGCTTGTTACTAATTGCCTTAGACCAGTCTATCCGAGGCTCATGAGGATCGTACTGTGGAACATAAGCATGTAATTTCTCTAACAGCTTATCAATGGTGGATGCAGAAATGAGAATCTTTCTTGCTGAACGAGAAATGAACTGTTGGTCCACAGCCTGATCAAGAAAAGAGAGTAACCCATCGAAAAAATGGTTAACATTTAAAAGTCCAATGGGTTTGGTATGGAGATTACTCTTGGCCCAGGAGATTATACAAAAGATTTCTTCAAGTGTTCCAAAACCTCCTGGTAAAGCAATGAAGGCATCTGACTGATAAATCTTACAAGCCATGCGCTCAGACATAGAAGTCGTTTCTATAAGTTGACCGCGTGTAATCCCGGAAATATGTGGTTCAGCTAAAGGGATTGGCATTATACCTACCACAGATGAATTTCCAAGATGTACAGCTTGTGAAACATAACCATTCAATCCACGACTTCCCCCTCCATATACCAAATTAATTTTTTTTTCTCCTAATTTTTTACCAAGTTCGTTCGCTGCAAGTGCGTAACAAATATCACTCCCAAGTTGAGAGCCACAAAGTACACATATGGTTTTAATTTGACGAACGAACTGCCCTTCCATGTTTGTTTCTTTTGTATGTCCTGAAAAGAAGTTTGGAGATCAAAAGTAGCTATACAACAATTCAACAAGAAATAAATACAAACAAAAATCTTGCGTATATATAAGTAGTTGTGATTGTGGCTCACATCTTCCTCTGGTTTTACGTCCAGAAACGGCTTAAACACTTTCTATGAAGTGGGGATAAGCTTCCCATCCAATTTTCTTATAGATTGGCAAACAGGGTCGTTTTTAGTCAGATTCCCAAGACTATAACGTTGGTGGTCACTTCTGAACTGGGTCCATAAAGCAAGAAGTTCTCTTTGCACTATTCCACACGGATGCGTCTCAAGAGTCAATCGGATATCATCCAGAGACTCCTTACTCAGTCCATCCTTTATGAAACTAATTTTATCTTCTCGATTTATGGACGTAAACCCCACAGATTTGCATCGTGTGTTACAGGTCCATCGAGCACATTTGTAACAACCATTCACTCTTTTCGCTCTTCTTTTCTTCGCAAAACTACTCTTCCCTAAGCCTGGAAAATGCTTAAAACTAGGTGAAGTTTCACCAGCTAATCGAACTTTTGCTTCGATCAGCCAACGAATATCTTCAGGGATGTTATTAAGCATCAACAACCTAAGTCTTTCACACCTAGCAACATAAATTTTTTTCAAATCATTCTGCGGGAGAGATGGATAGTACTTGTGAATTTTTGAGAGATAAAGATCCATTTTTTTTTTTTTTTTTTTAACTATACTAAGAAAAAAAAGTAAAGAACTATAAACTTTACAAAAGGGATGAGAGTACCTGATCGGAGAATAACACAAAAGAGAGAAGACTGAGCTCAAGAAGGGTGGCTTGCCTTATACAGATATGGAGTCTCTTATAGAGCAATGACCATCACTATTTTACACTCGGCTCGAGGCATGCCATAATTACAGGGTTATGCTTGGCGTCTCTTTTTCAACGCTTGGTGCCTCATTTTTCAACATTTGGCAGTGTGCCTTATCCTTTATAGGGCAGTGTGATTGCACTGTCCAAGAAAAGATAGCTACCACCAGCATCAATTCTGTCTCTCAATTCAATTTTTTTTTTTTTTTATATTATTATTTTATTGTTTTTTTTTTTAATTTTTTTATTCTTATTCTTATTATTATTATTAATTATTTTTTTTTATTTTTTTTTTTTATTTTTTTTTTTTTTTTTGCACAATGGATCAGTTTCAAACACCAATAAAATCAAGTACACCTTACCCCCCAACTTAAATTGCGCATTGTCCTCAATCGACAATAAAAGGATAGAAGATAGGCATACCTGGTGGTCTTCAATGCATGAACTTGTATGCAAAAAATTTTTATTTAGACTGCACACAGAGAAACACTATTTGAATCAAAGTTAATTAAGTAATGCAGAAAATGAACAACTTATATATATAATTCTTTATTATTTTATTTTATTTTATTTTTTTCTTTATTTATTTATTTTTTTTATTATTTTTTTTTTAATTTTTTTTTTTCAGATCTATAAACATCCATTTAACCTAAATGGAAAGGTGGTCTTTTAACGTCAGATTCCCAGACGATAGGAAACTTTCCCTACTCATCAGATGATGATGGATCATCTAAATCCACAACTCCTTCATTCTCCTCAACACTACCCTGGTATGGTTTCAACCTATGACCATTGACTGTTAGAAGCTGTCCTGACTCCAGATTTTCTATCTCAAATGCCCCATATCCTGAGATGGACTTGATTACAAAGGGGCCGACCCATCGAGACTTCAATTTTCCTGGGAATAGATGCAATCGAGAATCATACAACAGTACCCGTTGCCCTACCTGAAAGCTTTTTCGAATGATGTGCCGATCATGTAACTCTTTCATGCGAACCTTGGCCAATCTTGCATTTTCAAATGCTTCATTCCGAATTTCCTCAAGTTCATTCAATTGGAGCTTCCTGGATAAGCCTGCTTCAGTTAGACTCTTGTTGATCTTATGAATTGCCCAATATGCTTTATGCTCAATTTCCACCGGCAGATGACAAGATTTACCGTATACTAGTCTATAGGGAGACATTCCCAAAATTGTTTTGTAAGCTGTCCTGTACGCCCAAAGAGCGTCTACTAGTCTTAAGGACCAATCCTTACGATTAGCAGCAACAGTCTTTTCCAATATGCGCTTAATCTCCCTATTGGCTAGCTCGGCTTGACCATTGGTTTGGGGATGGTATGGTGTTGCAACCTTATGCAGTACACCATATTTCTTCATTAATCCTGCCACAACTTTATTACAAAAATGGGAACCCCCATCACTGATGATTGCTCGTGGCATCCCAAATCGACTGAATATGTTTTCTTTCAAAAATTTCACGACAGTCCTATGGTCATTTGTTCTGGCCGGGATTGCTTCTACCCATTTGGACACATAGTCAACAGCAAGTAAGATATATTCATGACCAAATGAATTGACAAATGGGCCCATAAAATCCATACCCCAACAGTCAAAAACTTCTAACACTTGGATCGGATGTAATGGCATCATGTTTCTCCTTGACAGACTTCCTAACCTTTGACATCGATCGCAATTTGAACAGAACTTGTACACATCCTTGAACAGTGTCGGCCAATAAAATCCACTCTGAAAAATTTTTGCAACTGTTTTCTTGACAGAAAAATGGCCTCCACATGCAAGAGTATGACTGAAATTGATGACACTTTGTTGCTCATGATCGGGTATGCATCTACGGATGATTTGGTCAGGACAATACTTGAAGAGGTAGGGCTCATCCCAAAAGAAGGTTCTGACTTTTCTGAAGAATTTATGCCTATCTTGCTTACTCCAATGGTCTGGGATCAGACCAGTTGCCAGGTAGTTCGCAATGTCGGCATACCAAGGGACAACAGATGATGCACGAATAACATTTACTTTAAACAGTTGCTCATCAGGGAAATTGTCATGAATTGGTTCATCAAATTGTGTGAGATCTTGACTTGGAATCCTTGACAAATGGTCAGCCACCACATTTTCTACTCCCTTCTTGTCTCTGATTTCAATGTTGAACTCTTGCAGGAGTAAGATCCATCGGAGCAGACGGGGTTTTGCATCTTGCTTTGTGAACAAATACTTCAGAGCAGCGTGATCAGTAAAAATGATCACTAGTGACCCTACGAGGTAAGATCGAAACTTGTCCAGGGCAAAGACAACTGCTAGTAACTCTTTTTCTGTAGTGGTGTAATTCTTTTGTGCCTCATTAAGAGTTTTGCTAGCATAATATATCACATGAGGTTTCTTATCCTTTCTCTGCCCTAACACAGCTCCTACCGCATAATCACTAGCATCGCACATAAGTTCAAACGGGAGGGACCAATCAGGGGACTGAATGATAGGTGCTGAAATGAGTGCATCTTTCAATTTATCAAAAGCATTTTGACAGGCAAGACTCCATTCAAACGGAACATCTTGAGACAACAAATGGCACAAGGGTCTTGTTATAGTGCTAAAGGAAGCAATGAATCTCCTATAAAACCCTGCATGTCCCAAAAAACTTCTGATGTCTTTCACATTCCTAGGGATGTGGAGTTTTTGAATTGTTTCAATTTTTGACCTGTCTACCTCCATCCCCCTAGATGAAACGATGTGCCCCAAGACTATGCCCTGTTTTACCATGAAGTGACATTTTTCCCAATTGAGTATCAGATTTGTTTCCTCACATCTTGCTAAAACCTTTTTCAGATTCTCCAAACAGGCCTCAAAGTTACTTCCATAAACAGAAAAGTCATCCATAAATACTTCAACAATCTGCTCAACCATTTCACTGAAAATGCTCATCATACACCTTTGAAAGGTGGCTGGAGCATTGCATAACCCAAATGGCATGCGCCTGTATGCAAATGTCCCAAATGGACATGTGAAAGTTGTCTTCTCTTGATCTTCTAGTGCAATTTCTATCTGATTGTACCCTGAGTAGCCATCTAAGAAACAATAGTAGGCTTGGCCTGCTATTCTCTCCAGAACTTGATCCAAGAAAGGCAAAGGAAAATGATCTTTCCTTGTCACAGAATTGAGCTTTCTATAATCAATGCACATACGCCATCCTGTCTGGATGCGCGTGGGAATCAGTTCATTGTTCTCATTTTTTACAACAGTGACTCCAGACTTTTTGGGTACTACCTGTGTTGGACTTACCCACTTAGAATCAGAGATTGGGTAAATTATTTCAGCATCCAATAGCTTAAGCACTTCTTTTCTGACAACTTCTTTCATGTTGGGATTTAATCTCCTTTGCATTTGCCTAACTGGTTTTGCTCCTTCTTCCAAAAATATCTTATGAGTACATATCAAAGGGCTAATACCTTGCAAATCTGAAATGGTCCATCCTAATGACTTCCTGTGTGCTTTTAGAACTTCTATCAATTGTTGCTCTTGCTGAGGTGTCAAACTTGAAGAGATCACCACTGGGAATGCTTCCCCTTCTCCTAGAAAGACATACTTCAAATCACTGGGCAATGGCTTTCTCTCAGGCGTGGACTGATGGCTATCAGGAGCCATGAGCTTACTGTCCAAGTTTCTTAATGGCTTTAAACCAGGCATCCATGTAGGCTTCTCACTTTCTTTGCTTATGACTTCCACTTCTTTTATTTCTTCAAGATCTTGATTTCCTTCTTTGGGTCTTCTCATGAACTCTTCAAAACAGTCATTGGTCAGTGTTTGGATCAAGTCTACCTCCTCCACTTCACTCTCAGTGTCCTGATGTTTGGCTACCCTGAAGATATTCATTTCTACAGTCATGTTCCCAAAAGATAGCTTTAACACACCATTCCTACAGTTGATGATGGCATTTGATGTGGCAAGGAATGGTCGACCTAAGATGACTGGCACAGGAGGTTGAGGCCCCTGATGCGGCTGGGTGTCCAAAACGATGAAGTCCACTGGAAAGTAGAACTTATCGATTTGTACCAGAACATCCTCCACAATTCCTCGTGGAACTTTGACTGATCGATCAGCCAGCTGAAGGGTCACTCTAGTGGGTTTAAGCTCACCTAATCCCAACTGTTGATACACACTGTATGGCAACAAATTGACACTAGCTCCTAAATCCAAGAGTGCCCGATCAACCTTTTGACTTCCTATGATGCATGTAATGGTTGGACAACCTGGATCTTTGTATTTGGGAGGAGTTTTCAATTGGAGAATGGCGCTGACTTGTTCAGTCAAGAATGCCTTTTCATGCACATTTGTTTTCCTTTTGACAGTGCACAGATCTTTCAAAAACTTTGCATATGAAGGTGTTTGTTTGATTGCATCCAACAGCGGGATGTTGATTCTCACTTGCTTAAACACTTCATATATATCTGCATTTTGTTGCTCTTTTTTCAAATGATTCAACCTTTGTGGAAAAGGTGGTTTGGGCCTGTATTGAATTTCTTTCTCATCTTCTTTTTGTTTTTCATTTTTCTCATTTTTTTCATTTTTCTCATTTTTTTCATCGGTGGATTCATGATCTTTTGGTTCTTTTTCTTCATCAACATGTTGGTTTATCCTAGGATCAGTTGGTTTCTCAATTATTCTTCCACTTCTTAGGGCAGTCACTGCTTGCACTTGTTCATGAGTGTTGGTTTCACTATTTGAAGCTTCTACCTGGTTGGTTTGCCTAATTGGGTTAGGATTAGTTTGGGATGGAAACCTTCCGGGTTCTCTCACACTCAATGTTTGTGTTATCTTGGTCAACTGGCTCCTAATGTCTTCTATGGCTTTATTTGTTTGGTCTTGATTTTTGACAAGCTGAGCAACCTGATTGTTGATACCTGTTTGACTTTGGATGAACTGGTGCAAGGTATCTTCCAAAGATCTCCTATGAGGAGGTTGGTAAGTATTGGATGAAGAACCTTGATTTTGTTGAAAGGTGTGTTGTTGTGTAGGGAAGGGAGGTTGAGAATGATTTCCAGAATCATTTCTCCAAGAAAAATTGGGGTGATTTCTATTATTGGGATGGTATGAATTGTAGTTCTGATTATTCCCATAATAGGCTCCACTCTGATTTTGATTTTGTCTCCCCTCAAAGTTGTGTGAATGATCTTTATTAGTCTGCCCATACAATACCTCCTTGAAAGCAGGTAGGGTAGGACATTCTTCAGTTGAATGATCTGTTGCATCACACACAGCACACTTTACTTCCACTTGATTAACAGATTGCACCTTTTTGGGTTGCATGTTTTCAACTTTCTTTGTTAAAGCAGTTAATCTTGCATTTAAATCGTCACTCTCACTCAGTTGGTATCTCCCTCTAGGTTGTGGATTTTCTCTTGAATCAAGAGCAGATGTTGGACCAACTTCCCAGTTCCTTGTATTCTCAGCCAATGTGTCAAAGAAGTGGAAAGCTTCTTCTGGAGTCTTCTCATAGAATTCTCCATTGCACATTGTAGAAACTAGCATTTTCAATTGGGGAGTGAGTGAATCATGAAAGAAACTGACCACTCTCCATTGCTCAAAAGCATGGTGCGGACAAGTGTGAAGAAGGTCTTTAAACCTTTCCCACGCTTGAGCAAAATTCTCATTTGGTTTACAGGCAAAGTTCATGATTTGTCTTTGAAGAGTAGCAGTTCTGTTGGCAGGGAAGTATTTTTTTTAAGAAAGTTGTTTGCATTTCTCTCCAAGTTCCTATAGATCTAGGTGGGAGAGTGCTTAACCATATTTTTGCCTTATCTTTCAGTGAGAATGGAAAGAGTTTTAATCTTATGACATCCTCATTTGCTGTATGGTCCATGCAAGTGCTACATACTTCCTCAAATTCTTTCATATGAGTATATGGATTTTCAGAATCCATGCCATGAAAAGTTGGTAACAATTGGATTGTGCCAGGTTTGAAGTTAAACCTATGATGGTTGATGGGAAGAATAATGCATGAGGGGGTTGTCTGCCTAGGAGGATGAAGATACTCCCTAAGGGGTCTGATCATCTCCTGATCAATGGGATCAGGGTCACCGTGGTCACTACCACGTGCAGACATGTTCTGTGGAAGTGGCATGTTCTCATTGTGTTGAGACATGAGTGACTGATTTTCTATAGTTTTACCTGACCTAAGTATCATACACTATGCAAAAATAAAAATAAAGTAAAAAGAAACAGAGTTACCGAATTTATCAGGAGATGCTTCTTCTTATATTTTGTTTTTCCTTTTTGTTTTTGCCTCAATCTCCCCGGCAACGGCGCCAAAATTTGACTGCACTCTCACCCTGTAATTAAAACACAAAACAAAACACAATAAAAATTTTATATTTTATTTATTTATTTAGGCGAGAGGTTTATACTCGTCAGTGTACGAGTGCAGTTGTAGTTCAAATTTAAATTTATATTTTCTGGATAAGTCCAGGTCGTCCACTGAGAGATTTATTTATGGCAAAAGAAAAAAAAGAATGTCACACACACGCACACGCATTTAGATGGATTGATAACATGATTTTTTATGATTTTTTTAGATAACAAATACTAGAAAATAAAGCAAGACAGAAGTTGAAATAAATACTAAACGTGAGAATATGAAATTGGAAAGTACTTGAGTTAAGACAATTTCAGTGCCAACCCGTTGATTCCCAAATATTAGCATAAAAGATTAGCAACATTAATTTAATTTCAGATATGAGGATTTGTTATTAAATGCAATTAAAGATAATGATAGCTCTAGTTTAAGCAATCCCCATACATGATATGCGGGATTCTAATTTAAGAAACTACCATAAATTCAATTACAATTAATACACAAAACAACTAAATTAATCATCCGGGTTTGGGTATGATAGCGTTTCCAGTTCTAGTAACTCTCATGCGTGACATGAAAGCTCTAAGTTAGGCTTACGCTCCAATCCAAACCTAGTGATTTTTCAATAATCAAAACACACTCATATTGAAGTTTAAACCAATGTTACTCATTTAAAGCGTAGCTTTCTTTGGGAATCATTGGCGTTAGACACTGTCCTTGCCTTAACCCAAGATTAGATTTAGCTACTCATCTCTATTAAATTAATTGACAACAATTTAAATGACATAATTTAAATAACAGAATTTAAATGACAGGAATTAAAATAGAAGAAACTAACCGGCCATTTAGGCGGTAGATAATTAAAATACAAGAATTAAAATTGCAAGAATTTAAAGGCAAGAAACTAACCGTCCATTTAGGCGGTGAACAATTAAATGACAAGAATTAAAATTGCAGAAATTTAAAGGCACAAATTAACCGGCCATTTAGGCGGTGAATAATAAAGTAATAATAAATGACATAAGAATTTAAAAGAAGAAAGGAAGGAAGTAAGATCACAAGAGAGAATACTAAAGAAAAGGGGAAAGAACAAGAACAATTCTCAAAGAGAGAATTATAAGGAAACAACTAAACTTTGATTCAAGAATAATAATCACACTTACAAATGCAATCAAGTGATCTATTTATAGGCCACAAGATGCAATACAAACCACACAATTTCAATTATTCAACTAGACATAATTATATCTAATGGGCACTCACACACTTAAAGTTAAATGGATTTTAGCTATAATACACACCTAATATTAAATGGATTTTAGCTAAAATACATACCTAATAAAGCACTCATAAAGTTAAATGGATTTTAGCTATAATATCCACCTAATAGTTAAATGGATTTTAGCTAAAAAACACACCTAATAAAGCTCTCACATACAAAATAAAAATAGATTTCTATAAATTGGTTTTTAATCTTCATTAGGATTAAAAATAATCCTTGGGCCTTCTCCAAATAATATTCTCCATGGGTTGCTCAAATTGGGCCTTAATTCTTCATGGGCTTGAATTCTTCATGGACTTGATTTCTTCATGGATTTGATTTCTTCATGGACTTTAATTTTTCATGGGCTTGATTTCTTCATGGGCTTGATTTCTTCATGGATTTGAATTCTTCATGGACTTTAAATCTTCATAGGCTTTAATTCTTCATGCCTAAAAAAAAAATAATAATAATAATTTAATATTATTAATAAATTATATATTATATATATGTATTACACATGGCACATATATATATATTATATTATATTATATATATTACATGAATGCATATAATGATGTATATGTATTATATATAATTTTATATATTATTATTATTATTATTAAATTTTACTTTAAAATTTCATTTCATTCATTTTTCAATTTAAACTTGCATATAACCATAAAATATATATTAATATCTAATTTAAACTATTTTTAAGATCAAAAGAAGGATATAATTATAACAAAATTTTTATAAAATTAACCACTAATCAGTGGCCTGCCCGCGTTGGTCATCACGCGCAGACCACGTGCCAGTGCATGAAGGCGCGTGGGTTCATGAAAAATTGTGTAAAAATGTCCCAAAAATTGAGAAAAATGTTTTATGGGGGTTTGTGCAAAAAGATTTGGATTTATTAATCCCAATGTCTCGGTTTTTGCATCGAACAGCCTCATTTTGTGTCAAATCACAACATCCAAGTAAGTCCAGTAATTTTCTCTTGATGTTCATAGGTTATTATGAATTTTTGTGGAAAGAGATTTCAGAAAATAATCTCGAGAATATTTATTCGGATTTTTAGAAGGAAAAATGAGAGAAAATAAAGGAAAATAAGAGAAAATGGAATATTGAGATATTTAGTGATTAAATATGCTTTTTATGATTTATGTGCTCGAGAAAAAGTGATTGGTGCAACTTTCGAGAGTTAGCACGAAAATCGAGGTCGGACACACATATCGAGGCGATGCGCGTCTTTAGAGGTATTCTGAATCTCGTGATAAGGTGAGTTGTCATATCCTAAGTATGGTTTTGTGTGTGGTTTTATCCCAAGAACTTATATGTATGATATGATTGTTTATATATGCATGATATTTATGAATGCTATGATCATTTTGTCATATTGTATGGAAAGTCGTGATATAGCATGGCACAATATTTTTGGCATATTGATATTTGTGCATGGGATTGAGATGTCACCCTAAGAGTGTAGCCGTAATTCCCCAATGGCAATTGATGGAACAACGTCAGGCTTATCCCGTAAAGGTTCGGGATTCTGACTAGGGCTCCGTGCCTGGCTGGGCCTGGGAAGTTACACTAGGGCAAATGTTTGTTCATGTATTTGCATCCTACATTCACGTATCATGTTTTTAAACCCTTACTAGAAGATTCATCTTCTAATCTAGTTATCCCCCTAGAACATTCAAATGTTTCAGTTAGAATTTGCAGATATGGTAAGGAGATGATTGAGACGTAACGGCACGTGATGACGTGGCCGATAGGTTTGGCGAGTTGTCCCAGTATTTGCTTCCTCATGAGGATTCAGGATATATTATTATATTGATGATCATGTATAATTGTTATGGTTTAATGTATTTTCTTGAAGTATCATTAGATTGTATCATTTGAGGTACTTAGTTGTTATCTCTTGATGATGAGTCTCCATGTAATTAAGTATTTGAAGATATAATGGTACGGATTCTTATTTTATGATTAAAGTGGATTTCGATTCCGTACCATATCAGGTTTTGATTTTAGCTTCCACATTTATGATGATTACCTGTCTTAGCTTATTGATTCTTATTCTATGCTGAAGAGGTAACACGGGATTGTCGGGAAATGATTTTATAAAAAATATATATATTCCCAAAATTCTTTAGTTATTTAACGCTCGGAAAAGCAGGGCGTTATAGTTGGTATTAGAGCTTAACCCTATTTGGTGATTTAGGGAAAAACAACTTGGAGACTTAAGAGAATCTGATATTGTTAGACCCAATTAGTAGAAACCCCAAGTGGTGGCTTAAAGAGAAAGAGACTAATGGTTCGTAGGATAAAATCCCTACTTAGAGAGTTGGGGATTATCGGTTGAAGTTGTAAAGATTACTAGATTTAAGTATGGTGTAGTGGATGTGCATGTCTAGGAAAGTTCTGGCTAAGGAAAGACTTGGTATTTAAGTGTGTCCGTTTGTGGCCCACCTCTCTTTCCTAGGAACTTATCTGGTGTACTATTCACGTACATACACTATTACAGTATATGGTTACTATTCATAGTGAATAGTAGAAGCATGATGAAAGCTAATGCAAGCGGAATGATCTAACCATGATTATGAATACGAGAGACTTAGAGACTGTTGATTTAAGGTCGTTAGTCAAAATCCTTACAATGAAAGATCTATGGTTATTGAGGATGATCGAATCATGGATAATTAATCTGATGTGACAAGACCTAGCTAATGAGTTAGGAGCGAATGATAAGGATTTTCAAAGAATCATTTAGTGTCTCAGAAATAAGGTGAGTAGATCAGAGATCCAATTGATTGGATTGAACGAGGGACCAAAGATGGCCAAGTGATGGCATATGAGTTGCGTTAATCGATGAGGCGACAGTGGTGCAACTGATATGAGTCGCAAAGACGGGATAAGGAACCCTAGCAATATAACAGCACTACTGGTTCAATGTTCGCAGTGACAAATCTGGATCTAGGGACCCGCAAACAGATGGTTGAGGGATGGCTTGTGGTAAGGTACAGGACACCCGTCGACTAAAGCATTATAGTGCCTGGGAGACGATTAGATGTTGAAGATCTAAGAGAACCCAGTAGGGTCTGTACTTTGTATAGGTTCCAAGTTCCAATAGTCTCGGATGTGAGGTGTGCCACTAACTAAGGTTAAAAGAGGCCAGAAGCCTAGAGAATCAACCTAAGATGAGATGGATTGAATATGAACTGAGTGTCCTATTTAAAGAATTGCATCAAGGATTTGTGGTCATCTTGGGAGTTGGTGACACGATAAACAATGCGAGACACAAGAAGTAGAATACCTCAGTGTCTAGTATGGCAATGGGATCATGAGATGGTCGTGTTTGTAATTGCCTCAAAGAAAGAGTTGGGTTGCAAAGGAAAAGCTACCTGACGTATGAAATGGACAGGAAAGATGCATGCTCGTGAGTCGTTTAGACTTTACCTATGAGGTGAGGAAATCATCGACTGCGAAGAAGGCCTAGAATGAATGTTCTTGGGGAAGGAGCTAGACTCGTGGCAACAACAACGAATGATAGTTCTTAGAGGACTACGACGAGATCGTGCGATTTTAACCCAGAGCGTACCCGTTTGAGGGTCGACGCTTAGTGTAGGGGTAAGCCTACCATGTGATCGGGGTGATGGTGACAGCTTGTGTGCTGGCTGACGATAAGTGTATTGTCTAGGAAGAACTAATTTGATGGTCGTGTGTCGGTAGTCAACTGGATCCGAAGAACGAAGTACGAGAAGTAGTAGATTCTCGATAACTGAGATTTCAGGTAGTGGAGCATGGCTAATCCAAGAACTTGACGATAAGTTGTAAGATGGGAACCTCAGTTCAAGGTAGAGTTCGGGTACTGAAAAGGAAAGAGTTGCTTAGTAGGTCGTATCGACCCTAAAGGAATGATGAGAAGACCTAGTCAACAGAGGTTGTGACTATACGGTTCAGTGTGCTAGATGGACCTGCTAAATCGGGTAAAGTTGTCGGTGGTCAACCCAACAAGGTGAACTTGAAAGCACCATGATGAATGGTGGATTGGGAGTCATGATTGTAAAGAAATTAAATCACGGGAGATAATTGGAATTGGATATTGTGATATAATTCAGGATTTTCGAGGATAAATCAGTTTGAGATTCTTGAGGAATTTCTTGAAAGAATTTGATATTTTACTCTTGGTAATAAAATAGTTTTGATAATGACTATATGAAAATTAATCTCTACTATATGGATTATATGTATGAGAAAATCAATCTTTAAATCTCCTTGAAGCAAAGTTATGAAAATTTATATAGGAGAAATGTTGAAGTGTGGTTAAGTGTGTTTAGATTCAAAATAAATATATTTTTAATAATCTCAACTTGCTTTCAAAAGAATCAAAAAGAGAAGTTGTTAAGTTTTAAATATTTTCAAATGGATAGTCGACTATTTGGTTCATTCTGTTGACTATGCCTGAAAATAGTCGACTATGCTGATTTGATCTGTCGACTATTTAAGGCTTCTGTCGACTATTTTTGGATCTATCGACTATCATGTAAGGATAGTCGACTATGGCTTTTCATCTATCGACTATATTTGTTCATAAAATTCAAAATCCTCTTCATATTTTTACATCTGTCAACTATGTCTATGTGTCTGTCGACTATGGAAAAATTGTGTTATAAGATAGTCGACTATGCTTTCTTGTCTGTCAACTATGTCTTGTTTTACTTGTAAAAATAGTCAACTGTGCATTTTCTTCTGTTGACTATATCTTTTACAGAAAGCTTCCAACGGCTAGTTTTTCAAACTCCAATGGTCACAAACGGCTACATTTCTCTTCAATCTTTTGGGAAGCCTATAAATACAACTCAAGGATGATCAAGAGAAGACTAATGGATGGAAATGAGTTGATCTAGAAATTACAAATCATTTTAGTCGAGCTTACAGTGTTCTGTGCTTTCATTGTTATACTTTTCTTTCCAACGCTTTGTTATATTATTGTTGATACATTCATTTAAGCCTTGTTTAATCTTGAGAGACATTGTAACTAAGAGATTCATCTATTAGATTCTCTCCAATTGTACACTTCTTGTATTTCCTAGCTTGTGTAGCTAGAGGGCCTACTTGTATAAGTAGGAGGTTTTAGTGAATTGGTTCAAAATCCTTAGTGAGAGCTAAGGTAGTGGATTAGGTTTGGTTTAAGCCGAACCACTATAAATCCTTTGTGTTATTTATTTTTCTTGCTTTACATTTGTCATTTTATATGTTCTATGTTTTAAATCACTAAAACCTCAATTGGGTCAAAAAGTTTTCAAGTTCTATCAAGATTTTTAAAATATCCAATTCACCCCCCCTCTTGGTGTGTGCCATAGCTCCTCCCGGTCCAACAGAATTGATTGAGGATCTAGGGATTCATAATGGAACTTTAGAGTTTTCAGGAAGAAATCCAGTGAGAATTAGAGTACAGTAGGTGACGTAAGTACCTACCTACTCTAGTTGGCAGTATGGTTATGAATTGTGGTCTTGAAGATTATGCGAATCTTTGGCGTGAGTGAGAAAATCAAGTGAAGGTAGAAGTGTCAAGATGACAGGTTATAGTAGGGGAAGCTGCAGACCTAAATGGATTAAGAGATCCAAGATTTTCAATTTTGGAGAATGGAACTCTCATATGGCTAGATGGTTAATCTAGGTAGCTCTAGTAGGCAAATTGAGAGATATATAGCTGGACAATTGTTAAAATGATATCAGCAAGTTATGAAAATAAGGAGCCTACTGATATGAGGTATAGGCACTTGTGGTCCAAAAGCCGTAAGAAAAAAATGAAAAATACCAAGATATATTCTCGGAAGATTTAACGAGATTATTTCTTAGTGATGAAATTGCCAATGATAGCTTGAGGTTATTGGATGCTTAGCTATGTGTGACTTGATTGAGGATGTGAATTATCAGGTGATAATTAAGAGCCGATATTTTTACCTCGATTTGATGAATTATTAAAACAGCTGCAAGAGGCTGAGATATTTTATGACCAATATACAATTGAGGGTAAGACAAGAGAATGAAATGTTAAAGTATCCAAAAACATAATATTCATTCCATATGTTCAAAATAGTTACAGGAGATCAAACCATACAATTATTCAAAAGAAAAAGGCAAACCATAGAACTAATAATGATTGTCGATGCTCAGTAATGACGACGGTTGCCAAACATGACGAGTCCTAACTCATCGATGTCATCTGGGAGTGGCATTTGGCTACTGCTAGTTTTATCAAGGTAAGGTAGAAGAGTAGCCTCTGGAAAATTGGGATGAAGGACGTCCTCTGGGATGATGGGAAAATCGGAGCTCTAGTTTGAGTTTTGATCAGGTTGTAGGAGAGACCAATTTGGGATAGGTTCGGAATGTACATGATAGGTTGTAAGGAGTAAATCCTGCAAATGAGCTCGATAAGCTTGCAAATCACTAACCTGCTGTTGAAGGGAAAAAATGTAAGATACACATCCATAGACGGGATCCTGAAGTTGGGCCTAAGCTTCAACGAAGAGTGTATCAGTAGCCCAAAACCAGTCACTTACCGGAAGCTGAGCTAGGAGGTTGGAAACATTTTTAACACCAAAAACATCACAGATGGCGGCAAAACGAGTGGTACCATCCTTACGAAGGAAGTAAGGAGCAAAGATACATTGTGGACTACATCCTCTATTTAAGACTAAGCAGGGCCCACAGTGAGACCAGACACTTGGCATGATAGATCTGGATCTGACTAAATCTAAACAAATCAGATATGGGTCGGATCTAATGGGTCGAATCAAGGATGGGTCAAACCTAAATCGAGCCAGGTATGGCCAATCGAGTTGAATCAACCCAGATCTGGAAGCAGAGACAAAGGCAGCGATGGTCGCGATGGCGGCCGAGCGATGGCCGGTGGTTGCGCGAGGGAGCAAGCAGGGGTAGCAGTGTGGCCAGATCTGGTCGACGGAGGGCTGTGGCCGGAGGTGATGTTGCAATGGCTGGGGACGCTGTGAGCAGGAGATCAGAGCTGTAGGGGTGTCGCCCGGTGGTGCAATCACGGGGCCGATAGATTTGGTCAGAGGTGGGCGCGACGGAGGCCAAGGAACAGCTAGGCTGTGCACGGGTGGTAGACGTTCACGGGGGAGGAAACCAGAAGAAGAAGAAGAAGAAGAAGAAGAAGAAGGAAGAAGAAATAAGGAAGAAAAAGAAAAAAAAAAGTGTAGAATTTTTTTTACGGGAAAACGTGTTTTATTATTACGGAGATTTTGGCAAGAAGAAAAAAATTATCCAGACACGCGAAAATTGAGTTCGAGGCTTTTCGAGTATTTATAGTCCCGACCCTATGTTCGAAACATGGAGCAACGTAGGGTTCGAGATGAAATATTTGTGAATTAAGTTTCGAAATAGAATGTTAAGATGTTTCGAAATAAGATGTTTTGACAAGTTATTGTCAAAAGGTCGTGATTGGACACTTCGAAATAATTGTGCTTATAATAGGACTCATGAGAAGAGTCTAATGAGAATGATCTGCCAAATCTAGTGAAAGCTTGTGATAGCTTAAAGGATCGGGTTGTGTGTTAGTGCAACATAAACAAAAGATTACGTGTGGATTACATCAAGGCACAAAGAGAACTAACCGATGTATGATTTGGAGTTGTCAGCTGGGGTATGTGCTCTTGAGGATATGGAGACACTACTAAAATGGTGGGACATTTGATGTGCTCACGAACCACGATGAGTCTAAGGTATGGGTTCTCGCAGAAAGAGCTAAACGAGAGGTAGCGACGGTGGATGAAGTTCCTTGAGGACTACGTCTGCACTACTTCGTATCACCCGGGGCGTGGCAAAGAGGTGCCTGACGCATGGCCTGGGTGGATAGCTGTGAGTGTCAGATGTTGGATGCTTGTTGGCCTGCTGACTATGAGTATAGTGCCGAAAGGATCATCTGTTTTTAACGCTAGTCTGGTTGTTTAAATGGATCTGGTGAACGAGATACGGAAGGCATGTGTGGTTGACAAATGTACTTGTCTATGATTAATGATCGTGGCCAGCCCAAGGGTTCTGATTTTTAAAATGTGAAATGGCATTCTCAAAAGTTTCTGGGTAGAATGTGCGTGCCTAAAATGTTGGAAGATGTGTGGTCGTCTGTAAAAGAGTCACAATAGGAAATTCTATAAATGACACAAAATGCTTGTAGGCTTTGGCTATAAGCACCCCTGCCCGGATATCCCAACCACCCGGTCTATTCGAACGAAAGTGCTTACATAAGGGAAGAGAAAAAGACATAAGACAAAAATACCCTGGCATGCATACATAAGAAATACAACAGCGGAAGCAAAAACGGTAAACACGCATGCCCACAAGTACCCCGCTGGAACAGCGGTCACGGAGTATATAAAAATATACAGACACCTGTGCCAACAAATAAAAGATACAAGGAACAACCTGGCACAGTTAAAAATGAAAGTCAAAACTCCTAACAAAACATCAGAGACAACGGGGGCAAGCAAAATGTACACCCTACCGACACGGTTGGCTGCTAGGTGGAACGATCCTCGCCCTCGGCCTTCGCTTTACCCTTACCTGGAATGATGGAAAGCAAGGTGAGTCGCAAGACTCAACAAGTTTATATGAAAATGAAAGCTATATCATGAATAGAAGAGGAGATCATCCCAAATATAGACCCACATGTACACACAAGCCATGTGACGCAACAATACAATAGTGTCGCATAATAAAAACACATACCGGTCCTTAGGGCCCACATAAAACACATGCCACCCAAGTCCCATACCAACTTGCCGCTGCCCTGAAAGGCAACATAGATCTCCAACAAACCTATGCGCACTATCCCGGGTCGGTACTCCCGTCACCCGTCCATGTCGGTACTCCCGACACCCGAGCCATGGGCTCCCCTGGAACGGTACTCCCGTTCGAGAACTATATACGACCAGTAGCCATGTAATGCACATAAAATGCAATGGCGTAGTGAGCATCAACGTGATACAAGGTGCCCATACATCCAGGCATCAAGCCATGCTCCACCCACATAGTAAACCACACGCGATGCATATGCCCGTGCTGGATGCAGCATAATCAAGCTAGAATGTCCGTGACCAAGCATAACCGAATCATGATAACCCGAACATGCAACTCGTACCCATGTGCACAACAAAACATGCAACAAGAATAAAATGATACCAGTCATGCTATAAACACGTAACGGCAGAGCCAGTCAACAGTGCTTGGCACCGGTCAACGGTCAGTGGATAGGAGACACCAGCCGATGGCCTAAGATAGACCCTACGACAGTCACTCCGTCACCGAACAGCCGATCCTTGCCCCCACTGCCCAACCGCTCTAGCCTATAAACAACCAAAAGCCATAATAATACCCGAATAACTAAAAACCTAGCCCCGGGTGAGTACGACATCATTCCCATAGGCTTGGGGGTGGTACAAACCCCCGTTGGCAACCAACGAATAAAACCCTCGAGACCAGTTTAATAAATTAAATTTTAAAATAAACCGTTTAAAATTTCATAATTTATCAACAGCCGAAACCAACGAAGGGAGGTCAAATAAATTGACAACGAAAGAATCGGTGATGAGGGTATAAAGAACTTGCCTTTCCGAAGATATCCTTAGGCTCGTTTTGACCAAACGCGGTAAAATTTATATAAACTGCAATATCCCAATTATTTGTCAAAATTAATAAAATTGCACCCTAAACAAAATTTTGACCGAACAGAATATTAATTACTAGCTTGCCTACATATTTGGAATATTAACTCTGGAATTGAACTTGATTTTATCTGAATTTAGCCCCAAAATCTCCCACTTTAACGTTCGCGAGCGCACTGAAATTTCTCCAAAATTACTGCTGTTCATATGCAAAAAGAAACGCCCGAATTGGGCTTTAAATTTGGCAAAAAATGAGCGGTGAAGGGGGTGCCACGTGGCAGCACTGGAGCGGTCGCTGGGGAGGCCACCGCCTCACCAAAACGGCGTCGTTTCGGACGCCTTTGGCTGATTAAAATCAGCCAAAATTCAGCCCTCGCACGCGCCTGCCCGCGGTTTCGAACCCGCGTCCACTGCCTGGCCGCCTTGTGCGCGACCGCCCGCGCCCGCACGCCTCCTTCAACATATATACAACTTATATTATATTTGAAGTGATTTTTGGCCTTTTCTGCAATTCGCGCCAGCACCCCCAAACTTCCATTAATTACACTCTCACCCCCTATATTAATTACACTAACGCCCAAAACTTCTAAAAAATTCCACAATTTAATTTATTGCAATTTTTTTCTTATTCCAGGAATTTTCTAAAATACCATAATTAATTATCCTAATTTCTTATTTCCTTAAAATCACATAATTTATTTTTATTTATAACAACAAGTTAGTTTAATATTCCTTTTAAATTAAATTACCCCAAAATTAAATTAAATTGCTATTTACGGGGCGTTACATTGGCCGTGTAAAGAATACAAACTCAGGGTATTTGTTAAGGATCGAATTTATATGTGATCGAGGTGTTCAGTTAATAAGCTGAGCTTTGTCTTAATTACTTGATCGGTCAGATGCAAATTTTGAGGACGAAATTTCTTTAAGGAGGGGTGAATGTAATACCCAAGAAATTAGGATTATTTGAAAATAAACGTTTTATTAGAAAAATAAAATTTCGGGAAAAATTGGTATCTAAGTAGCCCAAAAAATTGATCAAATTGACTGTAGAAAGTACTTTGAAGCCGAGATGTCAAAGGAAAATGATATGGCATTAATGAGCATCTTGAGGTATGATTATGGCATCGAAAGAATTTGGATTGAGAATAATTTTCGGTATAACAAAAATATAGCTATGGAATAGGCTGTAAAACTGAATAATCGTAGAAGACTCCCGAAATGAAAACGGAAGCCTCAGGAAGCTTCAATTCATTGAGAAGAGCAACCCTTCAGTGAGTTTTGGAAGAAACAAATGGATTTATGGCCAAAACGAAGATTCAGGCCTAACTGTAATTTTTTAAAATTGCCAGGGGAGGTCGAAATGATTTTTTTCAGAATCTTCGGGGGTCAAACGGATGTTTTAGGGCTTGAGGGTCTTGAAAGCAATTATGAAAAGTTCAGGGGTTATGTGAAAATGGGCCAAAGTGCAAAATCAGCAAAGTTTGGCCATAGGACTCGATCAACCCACTGGTGGTCGCCGACCGGCCATCTGGAGTGCCAGGATCGCACGAGGACTGGTCAAGGCAAGGCCAAGACAAGTTTCTTGGCCGACAAACAGCCAAAAATGGATAGCTTTTAAGAGCTCTTTCGGTGGTTTTTGGACCAACTTGGGGGGGTAAAAACTCCTAAAGAAATGGGTTGAGCGGCCAAGAGCGTTTGATCGCTCGATTTTGGCTATAAATGGCCGAGAGTTTTGAGAGGTGGGAGCTTCAAATTGAGGTCGTTTTCGAGCGAATTGGCGGTTCAAACTATGGGGCTTTTGTTTCCCATGGCCTAAGGATGATTTCTAGAAAGTTTTAAGAGTTTTGGTTGAGGTTTGGTAGGGTTTGGAGCTTCGTCAGGGAAGAAGGCAATTTGCCTAGGTGAGACTTCAAGCAGCTGGTCAGAGGCTCTTCGGTCCTTCTTTCTGGCTCAAACTTGGCCATTTGGATCGACTCAAAGAGGGCTACAATATGGCATCGAAATCTCCAATCTCCAGTGTGCCGTGGCAGGGGAAAATGACCGGCGCATGGCTTGCACGCCCTGATCATCACCCGTAGACCACGGGCCAGCGCATGAGGGCGCGTGGGTTCTTGGAAAATTGTGTAAAAATGTCCCAAAATTCAAGAAAAATGTTTTATGGGGGTTTGTGCAAAAAGATTTGAATTTATTTATCCCGATGTCTCGATTTTGCATCGAATAGCCTCACTTTACATGAAAACGCAACATCCGGATAAGTCTAGTAATTTTCTCTTGATGTTCATAGGTTATTATGAATTGTTGTGAAAAGAGATTTTAAAAAATAATCTCGAGGGTATTTATTCAGATTTTTAGAAGAAAAAATGAGAGAAAATAAAGTAAAATAAGAGAAAATAGAATATTGAGATATTTAGTGATTAAATATGCTTTTTATGATTTATGTGCTTGAGGAAAAGTGAATGGTGCAACTTTCGAGTGTTGGCATAGAAATCGAGGCCGGACACGCATATCGAGGCGATACACGTCTTTAGAGGTATTCTGAATCTCGTGAAAATGTGAGTTGTCATATCCTAAGTATGGTTTTGTGAGTGGTTTTATCCCAAGAACTTATATGTAAGATATGATTGCTTATATATGTATGATATTTATGAATGTTATGATCATTTTGTCATATTGCATGGAAAGTCGTGATGTTGTATGGCACGATATTATTAGCATATTGATATTTGTGCATGGGATTGGCATGTCACCCTAAGAGTGTAGCTATAATTCCCCAAGGACAATTGATAGAACAACGTTAGTGTTAAGCTCAAGGGTAAATAAATATGATTTTGATGATAACAAAAAAAAATTATGATATAAATATATTTCTTTCTCATATAAAAAGTAAATTTATTTTGAATTAAAGTGGGTACAAAAATTAAATTTATTTTGAATTAAAGGTAGATTATCTTTAAACATGTTTCCTTGTTTTAATCATTTATGTTTCAAAAGTTTATTTTTAAATTTTTATTTATTAATAAATGGATTTTTTACTTATGCAAAAAGTATATTTATTTTGAATTAAAGTAGAATTACTTTTAGATATGTTTTCTCTTTTTCATACAAAAAGTAAAGTTATTTTGAATTAAAGAGAATTGGTTTTAAATATGCTTTCTCTTACTAATGCAAAAAGTAAATTTATTTTGAATTAAAGGAGAATTGCTTTTAGACGTGTTTTATTGTTTTAATCATTTATGTCTCAAAATTTTATATTTGAATTTTCAAATCTTGAATTAAAGGAAAATTATTTTAGACATATTTTTTCTTACACATGCAAAAAGTAAATTTATTTTGAATTAAAGGAGAATTACTTTTAGACATGTTTTCTTATTTTAATCATTTATATCTCAAAAACTTATATTTAAATTTTCAAATCTTGATTTCTCATGCAAAAAGTAAATTTATTTTCAATTAAAGGTGAGACATGTTTTCTAATTGTTTGAGAAACCTTAAACATTTTTTGAATTTCAAATTTCATATTAACCTTTTCTTTAATGGCTAGTGTGTTTGAAGGATGTATATATATATGGTAAGTATGGAGACTCAAAATAGAACAAACTTGATAGAGCATTCAAACAAGAGTGAAAAGGTTCGAAGTGCTGGAAATGTGCTGGCTGGTGGAATTCTCAACCGTTGATGACTTGTTTGTAATTGTCTCTGGTTGTAAGTTTGTTGTTTTTACTCACTTGTTGTGTGAGGGGATTGTATTTGTTAGTAGTATGCTAGTGGTTCTTGCTTAGGCAAGGGATTGTATGTTAGTTCTAGTTCCAATGAAAAGCTAGTATTGATTTTCTCTAGTGGAATCTTAAGCTAAGTCTTGAGAGAGAAAAGTAGACTCTTTAGAGCCGAACCTCTATAAATTTCTCTTGTTCTGTGTAGTTGTATGATTTTACTATTTTTAATTTTACTACAATCACCACATATTAAGATCACAAATTTAAGAGTTTTCAAAAGAAATAAAATTATTAATTTTTGAAAAACCCAATTCACCCCCTTCTTGGGTATTTTTCTGGGCAACAGTTAGGCTTATCTATAGAGCTTCGGGATTTTGCCTAGGGTTCCGTGCTGTGCTGGGCCTGGGAAGTTACACTAGGGCAAATGTTTATTCATGTATTTGCATATTGCATTCACGTATCATGTTTTTAAACTCTCATTAGAAGATTCATCTTCTAATCGGATTATACCCCTGGAACATTCAAACGTTCCAGTTAGGATTTGTAGATATGGCAAAGAGATGATTGAGACGTAACGGCACATGATGACGTGGCCAATGGGTTTGGCGAGTTGTTCTAGTATTTGCTTCCTCGTGAGGATTCAGGATATATTATTATATTGATGATCATGTATAATTGTTATGGTTTAGTGTATTTTTTTAAGGTATCATTAGATTGTATCATTTGAGGTACTTAGTTGTTGTCTCTTTATGATGAGTCTCCATGTAATTAACTATTTGAAAATGTAACGGTACGGATTCTTATTTTATGATTAAAGTGGATTTCGATTATATACCATATCAGGTTTCAATTTTTGATTCCGCATTTATGTTGATTACTTGTCTTAGCTTATTGATTCTTATTCTATGATAAGGAGGTAGAATGGGATTGTCGGTAAATGATTTTATGAAAAAAAAATATTCTCGAAATTCCTAAGTTATTTAATGTTCGGAAAAGTGGGGCGCTATAGTTGACCTTTCCTTCCTCCCACAGTTGTTGCACCTACTGATAGCATGGGTGGGTGGGTCTGTGAGAAAGAGAAAGAAAGAGAGAGGGAGAGAGAGAGGCAATGAGTAAGGGAGTGAGTGGTTATCGCACCCGTCGGCCCCCCACCTACAGTCGGCCCTTCCTTCCTCCCATCGCTGTCGCACACACTGATGCGTGGGTGGGTGGGTTTGTGAGAGAGAGAAAGAAAGAGGAATAGAGAGAGGCAGTGAGTGAGTGGTGGGTGGGTAGATCTATGAGAAAGAGAAAGACAAATGAGAGAAAAAGGCAATGAGTGAGAAAGCAAATGGGCGGGAACATAATTCATCTCAGCCAATCTCAACCATTGATATATATTTAAAATTCATCTCTGAAATGTGTCTCTGAGTTATTTTACATATTTTTAATTATTCTTCTGCTTTATTATATAGAGAATAATAATAATAATAATTTTATTTTTAACATAAAATAGTAACATTTTAAATTTGAAATAAGAAATCAAAAAATAGAGAAATCGTTCTATAGAAATTATAAAGTTTTTTTTATATTTAATTTTATCTTTATTTTATATAAAGACTGTTTTTATTATTTACAATCGTCTTGCATGATAAATTTAATTTTTTATTAAACAGTAAATTATAGCTGAACTCAGTATCATATCCATTCTCTTTGCTTCATCACTAACATATTCCACCATAAAATTTGATAGACAGTTTACATGATACATTATAGTGACATAATAAATTAAATATTTTTCTATTGGGTTAAGTGGTTTATGGGCAAATTGAGTCTTGATAGAGGATTTGCTTGGTTTTGGACTTGAAGTTTTTAAAGTATATAAGGACAGATAATTACAGAAAATTTCATAGAATATATAATGATGATAATAATAATAATAATTTTATTTTTAACATAAAATAGTGACATTTTAAATTTAAAATAAGAAATAAAAAAATAAGATTGTTTTTTGTTGTTTACAATTGTCTTACATGATAAATTTAATTTTTTATTAAATAATAAATTATAGCTCAACTCAATGTCATACTCATTCTCTTTACTTCATCACTAACATATTCTATCATAAAATTTGATTGACAATTTACGTAATACATTTAATTAATAGAATACATTAACATATATTCCATACACAGAATACATACATACATACATAGAATAATCTATAAATATACATACACACACAAAAAATATTAACATACAATTAAGTATTGATATTTAAAAATTAAAAAATTAAATATTAATTTTTAAAAAATTAAAATTTAAAAAATTTAAAAAAAAATTGGAGTCCTAACCACCGTTGGTTGAGGGCTCAAAGGTCCCTCATTTTCAAGCCTTTGGCACTTTTCTCAAGATCCAAATTGATTTTTAATTTTTTTTAAATTTTTTTGATATTTTCTCCCTTATCCTATTTTTTCAGCATTTTTTTTCTTTTATTTTATTTTTCTCCTTCTCCCTTCATCTTCTTCCTCTTGCTTCTTCTTCCTGCAATGCACGGCCACCGCCCGCGCACAGCACCGGCCACCCATTGGCCTGGCCTTCGCTACGGCCAATGCCGTCTCCGCCAGTTATCCTCGATCGCCACCCCACCGTCGTCATCAGCCATTCGCTGCTGCAGGCCACCTCCTGTGTCTCTACCTGCTCGCATGAACCGCCATTGCTGTTCGACCCTGCTACTTCTGGTAGCCAAGCGTCGCCGCATCCAACCGCCATTAGCCGAGCCTCCGACCGCCGCAGTTAGCTGCTGCATTGTCTCTCCACCGCTAGCCCACCTGTAGCCACTCTTTGCATCGTCCGCCACCTTTGGCCACTTGCTGCTTCAGGCTCCATCGCCACTGCATTCGACCCTATCGGCCTTCAACTCCCTCACCCACTACTTACTCTCTGTATATAGAGAAAGAGAGTCGGCCATGTGGGTGGGTGGGTGGGTATGTGTGTGTAGAGAGAGAGAGTCGACCATTGTGTGTGGACGGTTGCACTGTGGGCAGGAAAATTTTTAATCTCAATCATCAAATGTATTAGAAATGATCTCAGACGTCATTGAAATGTTTCTCTTTTGAGATATTTTCAAAAACCTTCTTGCTTTATTATATAGATTTTATAATAGACCAAAATACATTAATATTTATGTAATTTATTTTAAAATTTTAAGAAAAAAATAGGATCATTAATGTATGAATTCGATCTAATCAATTAGTTCAATTTAATTAAGGAATGTCAATTAAATAATGTTACATAAAATGATGATATTTACTATTTATATATTAAAAATACTAAAATAGTTCAAATTGTAGAAATGAGCACAATGAAAATATTGTAAATTGTGAGCACAGTTTTAGCTATTTCAAACTGTAAAATATATTTGTATTAATATTATTTTAACAAATATAATATCACTTTTTTGTTAAAGAAAACAGTAAAAAAATCACTATATTATATGTTTTCCATTAACAAATCACTATATTAAGATTAAAATCAATATATATATATATATATTATATTAACAAATAGTAGTTGTTGGGTTAGGCATGTGGGTCGTCACTAAGTTAGAGTGAGCATGAAGGCATTGGACCTTTCAGTGAAGTGTAAATAGTGGACTGTGGGCTGAGGATTGTGGGTTGCAGAGGTAGGGGTGCCTTCACAGAATAGATTCCCACCACCCAATAACTTATCTCTGCTTTTAAATTAATTAAATATTATAGCTATCAATGTACTACAACAATTATATGAACTAAAACTAAATGAACTATATGCACGAACAAAATGACTATATACATACATACAATATATACATACACACACAGGAACTAAAACTACAGGAATATACACACACACATAGGAACTATATACACAGT
The DNA here is from genome assembly GCF_014633365.1 of Diospyros lotus. Taxonomy (NCBI): domain Eukaryota; kingdom Viridiplantae; phylum Streptophyta; class Magnoliopsida; order Ericales; family Ebenaceae; genus Diospyros; species Diospyros lotus. The sequence goes on along the minus strand of NC_068344.1, from coordinate 10,872,864 downwards.
GACTATATACATACAATATATACATACACACAGTGATGAGCGATACATACACACAGTCGCGATAGAGTTTTAGGTGGCGGCGAATATATATACACACACAATGAGGAGAGAGAGATAAGGGATGAGAGAGAATGAGAGATACATACACATGCAATGAATGAGAGATACATACAAACGCAGTGACTTAGAGCAGCGATGGAGCTTCATGCGTGGCAACTAACTTCAGTGGACAGTTGAGGGAGTGGGAGAGAGGGAAAAAGAGAAAGGGGGGTAGTGAGTGACGGAGTGGGAAAGAAAGAAAGAGAGAGGCAGTGAGACGACGGGTGGGTGGGTGTGTGAGAAAGAGAAAGAGAGAGGGAGAGAGAGGCAGTGATGCATTGAGCCGCCCACATGTCCATCAATCACATATAAATTAAATTTTTCATCAAATGAATCTCAGGTATACATTTCATTTGTGTTTGGGCGGGAAGTGAAATTCATCCTAATCATTGATTAACATTTAAAACTCATCTCAATCATAGGATCTTTGATACATTTTGGACATTTTTAAAAATTGTTCTACTTTATTAGATAGATTAATCAGACCAACTATAGGTTGTCATGATTTGAGTTTAATTTAGTCCTCTTTTGAATGTCCAATTTAATCAAATTGCATCTCAATCATAATATTCAAAAATTTAATTAACAAAAAAAAGTCATTTAAATCCTACACAAATATTTGAGGCTTCCTTTTTTTTTTTTTTTTTTATTCTTATAAGATATTTGAGGCATTTTTCTAAGGACAACTAAAATGATAATTTTTCTTTTAAGTACTTTTGATTATGATCTTAGCTTTGATTACATATCTATTAGGAAAAAAAAAGGTTTAATTACCAAACCTATAAACTTTAAGGACATAATAGAAATTTGCTCTTTTATCATTCCAATCTCGCTAATTAGTTATTTTAACATCAATAAAATATGTGTCTATTTTTTTAGTGGAATAATTAATTAATGAAAATCTCCAAAGACCTTAGTGGTTAGTTCAAATTTAGTAAAAAGATGTTAAGTGCAGAATCATAAAAAGAATTTTATTACCAAAAATATCTTTGTTTTCTGAATAAAATTCTTATATATATTTTTTGCATGATTGGACTTTTCTTCTCAATCATTGCATGGATGAATGGAAATAAAGAATTCAATGCCATTTTGTTGTGATCAGTGTCGTACTTGAAATTTTGAAATTTTGAGGTGAAATGTAAAAATAGGCGCTCGAATTGACCACGAGAGCGAGTCGGTGAAGACAAGCGACGGAGGGCGAGTTGGCGAGGGTGCGAAACTGCGACGAAGTGACGGAGCGAGAGAGAGGTAATGAGTGACGGAGAGCGAGCCACCGGCTATGAGGACAAGAGCGAGCGACCGAGCATAACAGCCAGAGGCGAGAAAGCGAGGGCAAGTGCGAGAGGGTGCGGGCGAAGGGTGACGGAGCAGCGAGATGAGAGAGAGGCAACGGGAGCGAGGGCGACGGAGTGAGAGAGACGGGGCAGCGAGCAAATCGACGAAAACGAGAGAGGGAGAAGAGTAGGGGCAAAACTTTGCAGAGAGGGTGGGCGACTGGGGCTAAGCAGCGAACTCTTATAAAGAAAGAGATTTCTAATTTATGAGTCTCGAAATAATTAAATTTTTATGAGTCCTGAGGCAGTTTTGCCCCCATGGGCCTCATGAAAAGACTAGGTTGTCCGTGACACACAACATTAACATTATTATTATTGTCCTCTCTTTCCTCGTGATACACAACTACTATTTGGATGGTGATATATAAGATATATTAAAACAAAACCAAGAAATCATTAATTAATCATCTAAAAGCGCGTCTTCTAAAACCAATAAGAGAGCAAATCGCTTGGCTGTGGGAAAATGGTTTGATCCGGTGAAATTGATGCAAGAGTACATGGTGTTTCTTTTTTCCTTTAATTAATAACACTAAGACTATACTCTCTTATTTATTGCATAATAATACTTAGGGGAAAAATTATACGTACCATACCAGCTCATGCTAGCTACCATAAGAAAGTGCAAGATTATATATAAGATTTATCTTTATATATATATATATATTGTATAATAAATTTAAGAATCTTATATATTTTGAGATTATTTATGTTTTCTTGTTTTGAATAAAAGATTAGAATTTATTTGACATATATTTATACCTATGTTTGCTTTTAAAGCTAAATTAGTTCAATTAGGAAGTGGCATCGATCTAAGGTAAGGGTGTTCACAGTGCGGTTTGGTCGGTCTGAATCATTTTTAGCAAGTCAAACCGTTAGTGTGGTTTTCTGATAAAATCAGACCACGGTCTGGTTTGGGTGCGGCCAAACCGCACCGCATTTGTGGTCTGATTTGGTGCGATTTACCGCGGTTTGAAAATAACTATTGACAACATATAATATATTATAAAAATATTAGAAAGAATAATTATATATTATTATAAACTTGTTATATATTATTATAAAAATATAAGGTAATTTTTATAATAATAAGGGTTATAGGGGTTGTTGGGGTGAATTTTATAATAATATATTTTTTATATTTTTTTTTATATTTTTTTGGACAGTTTGGTTTTAAACCAAACCGCCAACCATACAAACCGCAAATCGTGCGGTTTGTACAACCACCAAACCGTTTTGGACCGCAAAAAAAAAAAAAAAAACCGACTAGTTCGGTTTGGTTTGGTTTGGTTTGGCCGGTTTCAGCGGTGCACCGATTTTTTTGAACACCCCTAATCTAAGGCATAAAAATGATTTATGGACAGTATTCTCCTAAATTAATGAAAGTGTAATTTGGCGCTATTTTGGTCAACAACAATAATATATCCAATCTTTATTTCACTATATGGAGTTGGCTATACATGAATTCTAGACTTCTATGTGGGTCATGTTAGGAAAATTGGCACTATTTTGGTCATGTTAGGAAAATTACCTAAAATAAAAAAAAAAAGTAATTAAGCATGCAGAGGGGCAGTGAGTGACAAGCTACAATCTATTATTGTTTGCAAAGTTGCCTATATATATTATATACACGATGAGAGAAGAAGATAAATCAATTCATATATATATATATATATATATATAACATTGTCTATCACCACTAGCACAGACCTAATTACTTGCTATCCTAAAAATATCTGAACGTATGTAATAGGATCATCATTAAGACCTAATTATCTGACCTAATTATCGCCCTCATCTCTCAAGAAATTTTCCCAACATATAAGTATTTGTAACTAGCAATATTAACTTAACTAGAAACTACTTGTACACTATTAAAATTTGAAGCCGTAATTAAAAGTAACAAAGAGAAATAACTACTCGAATAAAATTAACAATTTGAAGGACTTTTCAATGCCAACTACTCCTTTGTGGGGGCCTCTTGATTCTTAAACAAGCAAATTAACAACTTGCTACATTCAAATTACGTACATTAATCAAGCGCAATGGGTAAGTTGTTTTTTTCGACCCTGACTTCTCAAAGGTTATGTTTGGAACTATCAATTGTTAGGACTCCCATTAGGCTCACCTATCAAAGGCATAAAATGAGAGGAATAATAGGGGCAGCCAAGGGAATTGAGTCAGGAGCAAAAGAGTCAAAAGTTGGTTAGAGGAGAATATTCATTCAGGTGGTTGAAACAGAATGGGTGAGAGGTATAAAAGGGGAAGGAGGAGGGGAGAGAAGGGATCTGGAAAATTGTTGAAGACGTTGTGGGAGAGGAGGCCCTCTCGAATAGGCCTATTTTGTTTTCTTTCATTGTTTTCACTACATCTATTGTTGAAGTTACTGTAATTGAGGAATTCCTACTATTTTTTAGTTAAAGTTCAATCAATTGAGTAAGAGTTCTATTATTTTGTATCAGAGCATCGATCCATGGGGGTGACCATCTTTGAGAGAGTGGGTGAATTGGAGGGAAGATTGGAGAGTTATCAAGAGCAAATCGAAGGGAAGATGGAGGGTCTAGAGGTCGATTTGGAGTCGATGAGAAATGAGTTCCAAAGGGTGCAAAATATAGGGAAGAACATAGTGATGATGTTGGACCAATTGAATTTACTAAGGGAGTTAAAAATGGGAGGACCAGGAGAAAGAGAGGAAGGGAAAATAGAGTGAAGAGAACCTACATGTGGGCTCGTCCCTCACTAGGGATGCCACGTCGAAACTTAGGGAATGGAGTAAGGAAGTAAGCAGTGAGTTCGAGATCTTGGGGAGGCTGGAAATGAGAAGTCGATGCTTGGTGATACTCATGTTTAAGGGAGATGACCTTGATGGTTGGGTTTTTAGGGCCGAGCAGTACTTCTTTGTGAATCAATTAACGAATGCAGAAAAGCTAGACTCAGCGGCTCTCTGTTTTGAAGGAGCTGCTCTTTCTTAGTTCCAGTAAGAACGAAGACAACGACGGGTGAGGAGTTGGGAGGAGCTCAAGGTGATGGTGAGGAATAGGTTCAAGCCCACGTAGGAAGGCACGATGGAAGAGAGGGTCCTTGCGCTTCAACAATGGGGGTCCGTTAAGGACTACCGCCTCTACTTCGAGACTCTAACCTCAACCGCTCAAAGGCATGCCAAAGGCGTTGCTGGAGGGCCACTTTATCAATGAATTGAAGCTAGTCATCTGAGCCGAAATGAGGGCATCGAGGCTGATGGAGCTGGAGCAGATAATGAACCTAGCCCAACTAATTGAGGTGAGGAATCTGGTGATTAGTGGAAGCATTTTTTGACCCGGCCCAAACAGAGGTCAGGCCCCTTGGTCCCCAATTTTGAATCACCAGTGGGTAGTGATATCACCTTCTCCGTTAACGGTACAAAAATCGGTGACGCCCAGCCCCGCCTCCTCACACTAGCCCCATGTCGTCAGTAAATGGAACAACCCCCCTTTCAAACGGTTGAGTGAGAGTGAGTTGTAAGCCAAACGAGCTAAGGGCTTATGTTTCTATTGTGATGAGAAGTATTCGATTGGGCATAAATGCAAGAAAAAAGAGTTGCAGGTAATGGTAATTTATGAGGAGGAAAGGGAAGACGAAGAAAGAGGCATAGAGGAAGCTGAAGTAAGGGAGAAATTAGGGGAATTGGGGGGACATGGTCAAAATGGGAGAGAGGGTGGAGCTATCCTTAAATTCTGTAGTGGGCTCCTCAAAAACATGCCTGAACTCCGCTAGCAGCTCTTACAAGCTGTCAAGGGCTACCCAGCCAGCATCTTTTTCTTGGGTAGTTGAGGATTTCTTATTGTTAGAATGGGGGAGCTCAGATGTTATTCTTGGAATGAAATGGTTAGCCACCCTTAGGTTGACACAGGTGGAATGGGGATCGTTGGTTATGAAATTTTGAGTAAGGCGCAACCATAGTATCACACTGCCTCCTGGAATTGCAGAGCTAGAGATAGTGGAAGAACCAGAATTCCTACTGGGGGTAAGGATGGGAAGGGGAACAAAATTGAAAGGCCTTGATGTTCTTATTCAATAGAAAAGGTTGCCACCCTTGCCATACCATCATATTCGGCATCGATTTCCAGAATTTCACCTTGAGGACAAGATAAAACTTATGGGTGGGAGTACTGTTAGGACTCTCATTAGGTTCACCTATCAAAGGTATAAAAGGAGAGGATCAATAGGGGTAGCCAAGGGAATTGAGTGAGGGGCAAAAGAGTCAGAAGTTGGTTAAAGGGAAATATTCATTCACATGCCTGAAACAAAATGGAAGAGAGGTATAAAAGGGGAGGGAGGAGGGGAGAAAAAGGATCTGGAAAATTGTTGAAGAAGTTGTGGGAGATGAGGCCCTCTCGAATAGGCCTATTTTTTTTTCTTTCATTGTTTTCGCTACATCTATTGTTGAAGCTACTGTAATTGAGGAATTCCTACTATTTTTTAGTTAAAGTTCAATCAATCGAGTAAAAGTTCTATCATCAACATTACGAAAAATTTCACACCCAATTTAAGAGCATATAAACCTGAAATGCTTTTTTAATGGATGCTGGTTTAGCTAGCTAGTGATATAAAAATATTTTTCTTGTAAGGTTTAGGTTTTAATCTCACTATTAGTAGTTCTTCTTTGTTAGGCAATCTATCTACAAGTATCCTTGTAAGCTCTCATTGAAATTTGTTGCGTACTCTAACCTTGAAATGGGATAATCTCCCATCACTTTGAACTTTTTTGTACCAAAAAAGATCTAAAATCCTTTAGTTGTAAAATCAAACATAGAACATACGTTTGACAAATAAAATCTAATATTTATTTGAAACAAGAAAAATTCACGTTCTTCAAGAAGTGTCACTATAAATTTCTACCAAAATATTCAATAAATACGTATTATATAGAGTCCTATTTAATATTTATCAAGAACCAGTTCAACCCAAAAGCTTAAGCTATTAGGTGAAGGCCCAAGAATGGTTTTATATCTAACACTATTATAGGAAAAAAAAAAAAAAAAAAGGATACATAGCCATCATAGTATTGCTCTTTCTAATTAACTTGCTAGTACCAATGGCCATCCATGGAATCGAGAACTCCCTCCTTGGTTGTTTCCTGCAAAAGATTGAACGTTGTATTAGTTCATTACAGTTTAATTTATTTAATTTGATGAAAGAATAGAAGCATTCATTTTGAAGTAAAATATGATATGTTATGATAACTACCTCCTATATTCTTAGATTTGGAAAGTAAACCTGCAAACCCACTAGAAAGGTTCTTTTGTTGAACAACTTCTTCCTTTCAATGTTGTTCTATGACTTCTGTTCATGCTGAATACAATTGTTGAAGCACTAGTAGAGTGGAACGTCGCAAACAACGTGTTGCTACTTAACCCTAGGATATGGGTGAATGTTATTCGATCTAATCGTTTGAATATATTCATAACATTATTTAACCAATCAATTACGCAATTAATTGTGTGTGTGTGAGTTTTGTGTGATAATCTTATTACTAACCAATTATCAAGCGGCCTCCACTGATACATAATCTACTTGTGGTAGCTGGGTCCTTTCTTTCTTGATGTGGATCAATCAGAACCACGAAAGGTTCTTTAAAGAACCATCGTCCTTTGATATACCAGAGACCTGGAAATAATGATTCATAGGATACTATGTATCAGGGCATCTTGGATTTTAAATTATCAAATTTCAATCTAAGCTCTTCTGTCCATTTCTGTTCCGGAAAATCATTACAAAACAAATGAGTTAGTGCAATAAAATTGAACCAGATTTAGATCAAATGTAAAGAATGCAAGAAACATGAATGAAATCTCCTTGTTAAATAACGTTCAAGGCTTAGATCTGATAGTACCGTTCTCCACTTTTGATAACTCCAACGAATAAGAACCACAAGTCACAAACGAAGCCCTCAAACAGTAAGCCTAGAATGCCCCAACACCTCTCTATCGAACTCAAAACGAAACCCTCTCTCTCACCCAAATGATCAAAACCACACAGAATAGGTTACCACAGAAGGTAGATCGGTCACAAAGATGGAGGGTAGAAAGCACAAAGCAAAGAGAGAAAGTTTACCCGAAAAGAAGAGCTCAGACTCGAATATGTAGAGGTTTCAATCGACATCAAAGGACCATATTTCACACACAAGGAAAGGCGGTTGCACACATGGAATGATGGATCAACCATAGAAGGCAAGAAGACCTCCATCGCAATTGGATGAACAAAAAAGGAGAGATGGAGCTATCGGCCAAGAAAGAAAAACACAAGGAAGAGATAGAGGCTAGGGTTTGGCCACAGGAAAAGGAGACGCCAAAAGGAAGGACAAGTAATGGCCTTTTATATGAGAGCTAAAGGGCTAAGATAAGTGGGCTTCCTCCCACTTGAGCAAATGGGTTGAGGCCTATTTCTCCTCCAAAGTGGGGAGTGGGCTTGTGGCCCGACTTCTAAAATTGGTTGCTTAAAAGTGGTGACGGACTTGGGTTCTTCAATCTTGGGCCGAAGCCTATGAAGATAAAACCCACCCGAAAAGTCGTCATAGCCTTGGGCCTTGTTAAGAAACAAAAGGCAACAATTTCAACACAAATGGAATCCAACAATCTTATAATAATATTCTTCTGTTATTTTTTCATAGATTTTCAAAAGATTTGAAATATCCTTTGTGAATATATCTAAGTCCGAAAGAAAAAATAAGGCAGCTTTATCATTTAGCACCTCTAGATCAACTTGTTTGCACCCAAAAAAAAAAAAAAAAAGAATGAAGAAGAAGAAGAAAAAGAAAAGACTACATCTGTCATGAGATACTTCACCAAAAACCAAATGAACCTAAAAATTTAAGCTTTTAGGTCAACATCCAAGAAGTTAAGAGTGATTTAATACATAATACTTGAAATATTTCAAAATCTTAAGAAAAAATAGATATAATTTTATCAAATATATAATATCAATTAAATTTTGAAACCAATCTCAGCTTTGCATGCCAATCAAATTCTTATAGGGTTTCCTTGCTTTGCCACAGAAACTGAAATTAAAGAAAATTCTAGTGGTTTTCCTAGTGATTTATGTGTGTATATTAAATGATTATTTGCTTACTACATTCTTGGACCCATATATATACATCATTGTCTTGTAAATCATAGGTATAACATATGTAGCAGTTTAACTCTAATCTGATATCATAAGTTGAAGTATGAGGGATGTAGCGGGGGATATGTCTCTTTTCTCTCACTCTCTCTTTCTTCTTTTGTTTTGTTTCCCCCAGATTTTCTTCTTCTTTTTTTTATGAATCTCAGCTTAGAAAAAGAAAAGAGGGATTTTGCATCAATTTATGTCTTTCCAGTTTTGTACAAAATCCAAAGCACAACATGCACTGAGGGATCGTTCGCTGGAGCTCACTCACCAAATGGTGTTTGTGACCCATATATAATGATATGTACTCATCAACTAAACAATTCAAAAGTTGGATGATGAGATAACTAAATTGAAACCTAAAATTGAAAATTTTCAACAATAAATTTTTCAGAAAAATTCTTGAGAGCCAGACAAGTTGACAGACAGACTTACAGAATGGAGATTAAAAGACTAAAATACCCTTGCCCACATTGCATTGCACTTTTTCTAATGCAATGTGGATGAATGTATTTTAGTCTTTTAACCCCTATTTTGTAAGTCTGTCTGTTAACCTGTCTGGCCCCGTAGAAGAATTTAATTTTTCCTTTTAAGATATATATATATGTAGGTCATGAACTTATCTTCTTCTTTTTTCTTTTTTTTTTTTCTTTTGGTCATAGATAGATAAAGCTAAATTTTCTAATTAAAAATATGAGATAATAGTGGTTTGAACCTAAGACCTCAACTTTTTTAAGAGATCTTAAAATAGTTATGCTGTTTGCTCTCGTAATGTCTATAATTGTATACTTAATCAGAATGCATCTGAGAAAGAAATATTCTAGAAGAACATTTTTTTACAGATACTTACTTGCCTTAGATATAGTAGAAAACCATCAATGATTGAATGGTGACCATCGATCTTTAGAGTACGTATGTGAACCTCTTCATGAGCTCCAATATGTCAATATGAGTGTCAGAGAATCTCTTTTTATAGTAAAAAATATCTTCAATCAATACATTAACAGACTGCATGTGACCCTCTTATCTCCTCTGCACCGATTAGTTAATAATAATTTTGAGAAAACATATATATGGTGTATTATACATTACCAATACTTGATTCAGTTTAAATTGATGATTGGGTAGGTTAAAATATTTGAAATTGAAGGAATCAATGAATTTGAATGATAATATTTCTCTGTACATATTTAAAAAAAAAAAAAAGATGTATATACTTCCCTATTTGTGGTTTACAAATTGTGGAGTGATGCTTGAGGTCATCAAGGATGTGGCTAAAGCATGTGTGACAATTCCAATGCTGCTCCGCTTTAAAACAAAATAAATATACATTACTTAAACTAAATAAAACCACACAATATTGAATAGTTTGGTCTTCAAAAACCCAAAAATAAAGAGAAATAAAGATACGATGACATAGAGATTTCAACTCCTAATATCCATTAAATTATTTAGATTTCTCATCACCATTAAACCATACTTATTTTCATTTACGCCAATTTGGCGTCCAAGAGTGATTTACGCCAATTTGGTGTCCACCATTTTGGTGTTCTCTCCAACGTGTAACACCAAATTGGTGTAAAAGAAAATTTCTAAAGAATATTTTATAAATAAATACTTAATAAATATTAATAGTATAATATAATTAAAAATAATTAGTCATATTTTATAAACAAATTAAAAATTACAGTCATAATTTTTTTATATTTTTTTCAAAATATGTTATTCTAATTAATTTTTTTACTAAATTTTTAATTAGTTATTTTTGCCTAACTTTTAGCAAACTAATTGTTTATCCACCTAATTATTTATCCATCTCATTTTTCAACTAATATTTTAAATCAAAGAAACTATTTTTCCAATAAATGTTTTTTTCACTTAATATTTCAATTAATTTTCTTATCTTCTTTTTTTTCACTATTTTTCCAATAAATGTTTTTTATTTTTAAGTCATGTTGTTGTTGTTGTTTTTATTTTAAGCTTCTTTTTTTTTTTCTATTTTCATCATGTATTTTTAATTTAAGTTAATGGAAATGTTATTTCTTTTTATTATATTATTGAATTTTTACATTAAAAATATTTTCTTTCTATTAAGTAATTATTAAAATAAAAAAAATCATATACATAAATAAAAATAGTTCATTTTATATTAACATAGTATTTATAAGATATATTAAATATTTTAAAATATATTCAATATTATACTCATTTTATAGATTTTAATACAATATTTTCATCGGTATATATTTTTTGTAATAATTTAATTTATATTTCTAATTATTAATCAAATATACAAATATAATAAAAGTGATAAAGGATACAAAGGGAATAAATTGTTTTGAAGTTATATAAAGAGGGGTAAGATTGGAAATAAAATAAAAATAAAAATTTGGTGTTGATGAATAGTGTAACATCAAATTTGGTGTTATACTATTCATTCAACACCAAATTTAGTGATTGAAACTTGTGCCCAACACCATTTTGGTGTATTCATTAGAGATGATTTTGCGCCAAAATGCAATTGAACTGCATTTGGCGCATTCCTCGGAGATCCCTAAAATTTCCTATTTAATTATATAATGGAATAAAGTGTATAAACAGAGGACAATGTGCACGGTTCACAAGGCCAAAAAAAAAAAAAGGTAAATTGTATGGAACCCTTTAATTTTGGCTCACGTGCACAAAATTCCTAAGGTGTAACCAACACCTTAAACTTTATATTTTTTTGTGTAAAAGACCTTCCATCTATTTGACTGTTAGTCTATGAACGAAAATGACATGTGCCATATTAAAATATAATTTAATCATATAATTCATACTTAGAATTTAATTTGTATGAAAAGCTTTAATCCCCCATGGAACCTAGTCCTAATTCATCCAAAATAGTGCTAATTGGGGATTAAAGTGAACACATTTTAATGACATTACATGACTGACACATGTTATTTCTGTTCATTGACTAATAGTCAAATGGACTTAAGTTCTTTAATTTAGGCACAAAATGTAGAGTTGAGGCTGTTGACTACACTTTTTTTACAACATTTGAAGTTTTGCACACAGTGACAATAGTTGAAAGGGACTTTATATAATTTACCCAAAATATTAATATGCTTCCAAACAAGCTTCACAAAAGAACTCATTACAAATCAAACCGTAATTAATGTTGATAGTTGCATGTATAACCTTTGAGAAGGCAAGATTGAAAGAAACAAGAACTTACCCATTGTGGTTGATCAATGTAATTTGGATGTAGCAAGCTGATACACTCAGAATTGTCCAATGCGCACATGTTGACAAGGGGTCATTTTTGCTGTGCTTTATGTCAGACAATAAGGTTAATTCACAAATATATTGGATCACTTCCAATGAGATATTGATCAGACTATTAAGTTGATCAAGTGGTTGTTGATACTACTCAAGGGGTGAGCCCATAATGGAAACATGGTTTTCCTTTAATGCTGCCATTGATGGTGTCAATGCAGTTAATGGTTGGTTTAAACCATGAAGCAAGAATCCCAAGAACTTCATAAATTTGAAAAGGAAACAACCCATGGTATTTACTGCCTTTGCATCCCATGATAAGTGTAATAGGAATTCAAGTAAGTCCATTGAAGCCAAATGAACATTCATCTTGTCTGGCTTGCTCCTGGATTACCTGTTAGCATAGGAAGTTCGAGAGAAGATTTATTTAAAATGGATATAGATACAATTATCACTCAAAATTTGTCAAAAATTCTTTCCATTCCCATATTTGCTCACTATCAATAGGAGCCAAAATAAATATTATACATCATAAGCTCGGGTTTACAACCCATATATTTTAAAAATAAAAAGGCATCAAGGCTTTAAATACAAGATGAAACCCTCTAGTCATGCCCTCAAACTACACTTATAAATCTTTGAGACTGGGACATCTCTATACACATCTACCCAGAACTCGTCCCAAATATCTATCTTCTATTTTTTGGAATGACAAAAAAAATAAAGTGAGCTACAAGGATCAACAAGCATATAGCAAAAACAAAAGCATCAACAAGATCGATATACGAAGGTATGAATAACAAAGAGGCAAGAGAAACTCACTACCCGACCACTAAACCTCAATCAAGTTCATGCCTTCAACACTGACATCATCTCCCAAGAAATTATAATTCATTACATTTCATCAAAACATATTTTTCAAAATGAGCCCTAAGGCTCAGCAAGGATATAAAAACAATGAAAATTGGATAAGACCAGACTTTCCTAAACATCATTCATATCATGCCACATATGGAGACACGTGCCAGTCTCAAAAGCATAAATTACACACAATCACTACAAGAAAAATGATATTTCGTGACGAGTTTTTTTGTGATGAGGAAAATTTCCTCACCAAAGATTACTTTTGGTGATGAGATTTTTGTGTCGTCACCAAAAGTGAACTTTTGGTGAGGACAATAAAATCTCATCACCCAAAATTGACGCTCTAATTTTCGGCCCTCAAATTTTTCCAGTCATATGATAAGAAAATTTTCAGCGATGATATTATTACTTTTGGTGATGAAAAATAGTCATCACCAAAAGTAATTTTTTAAACGATGATATTATTATTTTTGGTAACGAAAAATAGTCATCACCAAAAGTATTTTTTGAGACAACTAAAAAGTCAACACTAAATTAGTTCATCATTACAACTTTCCACCCTTGATAATTATCATTAATAATTAATAAATTATCATAAATTATTTTTTAAGTTATTTAATAATCATCATAATTTAAATTGTAATGGTCCAAAATTATCATTTTTAATGTCATTGAACATGTTTTGGAGATTTGATGTGATAGCGTTATTACTTAAAATTTTATCATGTGTTAGTGGTCCTTATTTAAGTTTTATATGTATATTCATATTACTATTATTATTATGGTTAATATTATTATTATTGTTAGTAATATTTACATTATTATTATTAATATTGTTATTATTATCATCATCATTATTATTATTAGTATTATTATTATTAATATCATCGCTAATATTATTATTATCATTGTTGTTGGTAATATGTAATGATAACATTTGGTAATATGTATGTTGTTATCATTATTATATATATTATTGTTATTATTATCCTTATTATTTTTATTGTTATTGTTATTATTATTATTATTATTATTATTATTATTATTATTAGTGCTATTAGCATTATCATTGTTAGTATTTTTATCATTAAACAATGTGCTCGTGTGTATGCATAGCCGTGCATCACCAAACATGGCTGGATGAGTTCCCAGGCCGCACTATTAGATTTATTGGGGGGAGGGGGGGCAGCGGTGGTGAGAGATAGAAAGAGTGAATCATGGACAGCAGCAAAGCGAGGGATAGCAAAGAAGAAGAGAAAACAACGAAGATCAGACGATGAAGGGTGGCTCTGTATCGGTTCCTGCAAGCCAAAACAGGCAAGCTCTCCCTTATCCTCTTCCTTGTGCAGCTATTAGCACTTAGGGTGTGCATAGTAGCCAAATCGGGTGCTTGATTTCTGTTGTGCACAGTGCAACTGTGTAGCTATATATATATATCAACGTGCATGTTGGGTTAGCCGAGTGTGAGAGCTTGTGCTTGGTGGTCAGCGATCGCCCATCGCCACTGCGTCTCTTGCTCTGTCTCGCTCTGTCTTGCTGGTCGCACTTGCTGCCTCTTTCTCGCTCTCGCTCTCTCGCTCGCTCGCTGCTAGCGCTAGGGGAGGTTCGACGTCGCCGGTTGCCTCTCGTTCTCTGCAAATCGCTCTTGCTCTCGCCTCTCGCTGAGTCGCTCTACAAATCAATGGTTTCAGTTCCACTATTCCAGGTTTGGTTCAATCTTTGGTTTTGACAGTTAACGTGTTGTGTTAGGGTCTCAATACTAGTGGCAAAAAATGAAACATAATTTTGATCTTCTCTATATCCAGAATTGATTCTTTTATTTTGGCCCTATATTGGTTTCGCCCATATTGCTTGGATTCATTGTTTATGGTTTGCTCTTTCTGCGTGTACCATCTGTTTGATAAAATGCATGTGTTTAATTAGTTGTACAAGGACACCACGTGTTTGTCAAAAGTCCTCAAAGAAGACTCGTATCACGGCCATGACCAGAACTTGCTTGGCTTCTTCCACTTGTGTCACTGTGCAGTAGAGGGGCGCCTATATTATATATCTACAAATAAAATAAAGTAAAGAACCAGTGCTAGCTTCTTGTTCTTTTAACCGACGAGGGACATTTTGGATTGTGGATGGCAGTGTATATGGTGAAATTAGGGTTTAGCTTATTTATGAGTTGTTCGCCACTTGTTGGGTCTTTCTTTTGGGCTTTGGTATCTCTTATTTTTTATGGGCAATTTGAAATGCCTTTTTCATTTTGGATCCGTTCATCATGTGCACCAAGTAAATGGTTAGTTGCTCGTAGTTTGGGTTAGAAAGGATCTCAATTTGACTGTCATGTTTGACAGAACCATTTCCTTCTTGTTATTTTAAATGAATGTATGTTTAGGCAAGGTTATATATAAATGTAGAAGTTAAGTATTGTGTGGCAATGGATAAAGTGAGATAAATGTGTTAGGATTAAAAAAAACCTAATTAAATTTATACTATGATTATACTATCATGTTATGGATATATATGTTTATATTTATACTACTAACGTGTTAAAATATTTAAATCGTAGAAAATTTATGCTATGATATATAAAGAATTTTATAGATATATAAAGATAAGTTAGGTAATAATGAGAGATTATACAGGATTAAGAGTACGCTTAATTTTTCGTAACTCTAAATAATACACAAGCAGCCAGTGAACTATCATTTGTATAGAAGAAGAGGAAAAGGTTAACGAAGAAAGGAAGATTATTGATTATGTAAATCTCAGAATCATGGAAGAATAGTTAAAGTGGAGTACTTCTAGCATTTTATGCAATTGTAACATTCCCCTAAAGCTAAATGGGAAGTTTTATAAGAGAGGTATAATACTAGCTTTTGTGTATGGTATAGAATGTTGGGAAATTAATATCAACATGTGCAAAATGAGTATGACCAAGATAAGATTGTTACAGTGGATGTGTGGCTATTTACATAAGAAAATATGATTTTGAAATTAGATAATTTGAAATGGCGTCTATTAAAGAAAACTAGCAAACAAATCTACAAGGAAAGTAGAGCATGTAGAGAAAGTGTTTAACGAAAGAGAGAAGAGCAAGACCCATAATTGTCAAACATGCACTACACAGTGCCATGTGCCTATTCGGCACTGAAGCGAGGCACTCCCTTAGGTGCATGTCATAACTTCAGCTATCTTGCTTTTGGATGTTCTGTTTTGCAGGTTTGCACCTCTGCTTTTTTTTTTTTTTTTCCTTCTAATCCCTTGTCATGGCTTCCTTTATAGTTTATATCCTGAATATTCACTGCTCACAGCTTTAGCTGTTCTTCCATTTTTTTTCCTTCCGATCTTTCTTTCTTCTATTTTTCCTTTCTGCGATTAAGTTTCCTTTTTTTATTCTCCTGATCTCTTTTTAGGTAACTTCTGTTTTTCAGTTCAGGTTTTTCTTTAGGCTGCATCATTTTCTATTTTTTCTTCCCAGCAAGTGTTGCATTATTTTTCTTTTAAGCACAAATCCATAGAACTAATTGCTTATTTATTTTGCATAACATTTAGGCTTGAAGTTCATTTTATGAATTTGTTTACGAAATTTGAACACTACATCTTATTAATGTTCTAGACTTCAAGTACTTTGTTAAAATTATATTATTTGTTATTATCATTTTGGTTATTTGAACATTCATGATTATATGAGTTTTCATTTACCTTTTTATAATCACATGTTGAGACTAATGGTATCTTATTTGTTATTGTCCTCTTGTTGAGTTGATATTAAGGAATGAGCTCATTCATAGTCATCAATGGAAGAACTTTTTTTTGTACCAAGTTCTGCCTATGAAATTGCAGCATTCTGTTAGCCATTGCAAGATAAACACCTTAGTTGAGACTTGAATTAATGGAAGTCCATACGTCTAGTTGTTAATAACATAGGTTCTGACGTTATAGATTGTTTCAAATTCTTTATAGTTGGTGGATAGGTTTAGGTAGAGAGGGTCATCACTGGACTAGTTTAGTATAGCTATTTTTAAATTACGAGTATGGTTAGTTCTCTTTATTTGAATTATTATAAATCTTTCGCATTAAAACAAATTATACTAATTTATTTGATCTTTTGTTTACTTTTGTTTTTCAGGTTCTTGGCATGCATAAGTGGAGAACTTGTTACAATATAATGAGTCAAGAGAAATTGAGTTTGAAGCATAGAAAGAGGAAATCCATTGGTTGAAGAGAATGTTGGCCATTGTTTTAGAAAAAGTTGGAGAAAAACCTCTTGATGAACCATCAAATGCAGAAGATGGCAACAACTCTTAGATGTGTGGGACTTTAAGGATCCAAAGAAGTTGAAAGTTTATTTTGACTTGATATACTTTTTTTCTTGTTTGTCTTTATTTGATGGATTATATATGGAACATGTTTTTGAATATTAGATTTGATGAGTTCTGTCATTTGTGGGATATGTTTTGATAGACTAACAATTTGGATGACGTAATTCATTGAAATTTGTAATAGTTGTGTTTGATATTTTAAATAGGTTGAGAATTTATTAACAGGGATGTTTGTAGGACTATATCATTAGAATATCATGACAGAAAATTTTTAGTGATAGATTGGTTGAGTCATCTATAACTTTTAATGATGTTATTTCCTTGATGGACTCTAGTTGTTAAAAGTTTTTGGTGATGATATTGTATTGTAGTAAAAAGGTTTTGCAATGAGATGCTTTCATCACCGAAATTTTTTGGTGATGTCTAAGTCTCTTAATGTAAAGCACAAGTATTTTACCAACCATCAAAGAATATTTTCTGTGAGGACTTCACTTTTATCACAAGTACCTTTTGGTGAAGAAGTGTTTTGTCACAAAAATTTTCTCATAATGAACAATTTTGTTTTTTGGTGAGGAGATAACATCGCGAGATAGTTTTGGTGATGAGATAAAAAAAAAAATTGTGAGAATTAATGGTAGTCACAAATATGTTCTAGTGATGGAAATTTTTATGTCAATAGTGATGAAATAATTAGTCACTAAAAAGTATTTTTCGTGACTAGATATGAAGAGACAATGATCTTAGGTGATGAGTTGGGCGACGAGTTTTTTTGTCACCAATAATGCATTTACCGTGATAAAATGATTATTTCGTCACCAAAGATAATCGGCGGGGGACCTATGGTGACGAGTCCTTGACGAATATTTGATCATCACTAAAAAGATTGCGTGATGAAATTATATCTTTTTGTGACAACCTAAGGTTATCACAGAAGACCAATTTTCTTGTAGTGAATCCACGCCATGTGGTTATATCGCACGTTACTCAGCCATAATATTAATGCATGGATGCACACATATGGTCCTTGGGGCCCACATAAGAAAATGTACATAATGGCACCCAAGACCTTATATACAAACCTGCTGCAGCCAAGACAGACTACCAAAATAAGAACATGAGCCTAAGATTCTCATCTCACATCCATCACCATTGTCATCATGTGCCACATCAGTCACAATCTCATCAAGGTCACAAACTACTGTGGGCCTCCATCCACAATCTTACGCATCACAAGCACAAGCCAATTTCCACCACCATCACCATAGTGCCCAAAGAAACCATGCAATGAAGCATATAAGGAATGCAGTGGCTCTTGCAGCATTAACATGATGACCAGGCCCCCATAAGCTAAACATCAAGCCATGCTACTGTTAGATATGAGCCTTGAAGACCAATTCTAGTGACACAATAGGACTCGATCTTGTAATTCTTTAAATATTATTTAAATGGAAAGCTTGTGTTTTTATTTAAATTGCAATATGGTTTAAATTATAAAACATATATCAATTAGTATAATAAGGAGTGGATACCATTCTTAAGAGTTAAAAATACGAGTTACGGATAATCCATAATTAGTTATACTATAAACATGTTCCTAGTCGTAGAATTCCTAATCTGGATAATAGCAACTCGTAAAGGCCAACACATCGTTTTCTTCCTTATTTAGTATGAGATACTGAAAGATAAGGTCGCTAAGTTTCGTGTCATTCTGTATGAGATATAGAAGGAAGATGAGTGGGTACTCGTTATAAGAACAAGTTCATTGAACGAGACTGTTAACATTAAATCATATGGGTTTTTTTTTCATGGGTCAATGATTTAATGTTAGCTGTAATTGTGCAACTAGTCCTTAGACCTGAGATGACATAGATATCTATGTATTGGTGGATTAGGATATCAACGATATTATATGGTTGTTCTAATCAAGAATAATCATACATATCTATGTGGTTAATTCAATGATACATGAGGTATGTGTACATCAGACATGGAATCTATCACCTTGAGATTTATGAGGAAGATATCTTATGCGATCCAGTAATCACTTGACGATAAATCCTTGGCCGAGGTAATATGACGATATAATTTATTCCATAAGGGTTGTGTCATAATTAGTCAAGATTGATTTTGGATTTAGTCATATGACGAGATTAAAAGATTCGACCTACTGACCATGATCTCATATCTTGTCGGGATATAGGATAATAGAAGGACCGTATTGCATGGTAACGTAGTAAAATGTTCACAATACCCGTTTCATAATAAATTGAGTAATCATGACATATTGCTAGATGTCACTCATGATTTACAAGAATTAATCGTTAATTATTCTCGTTGTCAATTTATTTGTGAACCTAGAAAGTCCCACCCAAAAGAAATCACTTTCAAATAGAAGATGGATAAATTAGTAATTTCATAATTATTAATTATAGTGCATTTATTTATTGGATAAATAAAAATAATTAAATAATTATATTATGAATATAATTATTTAATCATTAATTAGATTAGGCCTTTTGCTAGCACATTGGACTTGGTCCAATGGCATTATTAGATTCAAATTAACTCCATTGGTTTGGGCTTGACCTAATAGCATTAAATGGGTTGGGTTTGAGAAGCCCAACCCATTTAATGAGTAGGGTTAATGAAAGTTATTAAATGGGTTTTTAATCACTTGAGTGTTGAGAGAGTTTTGATCACTTCATTTTAATCACTTGATAGTTCTTGAATCACTTGAGTGTTGAGAGAGTTTTGAGAGTTGTGTGTGAATCCAAAGAAGTGAGTTAGAAATTTTGTGAAAAATTTCTTTTACTTTCATTTCTCTTGATATTCTTGAATAGAAGTGGTTTTGGGTGGACCAACTCGGCATCCTACACTTTGAGAATTATACGGCGGGAAATCTAACGGTGAAATCGAATTTCATCAAAGAAGTATCTTTTCGTTTTTGCTTTCAATTTCTTAAACAATATTTTCTAAAAAACGAGATACCTGCAAACTAAATTTTAATTCCGCTGCGCATATGATGAGATCTATGTAATCCCAACAGCTACGCCTATGTAAGAATCCACACGCACGAATGCTCTAATGCATATGCTCACTTAACATACACAAGTCATCACTCAAAAGCCAATCGTGTCATGCAAATGCTCACGCTCCTATCACATACAAAGACTGACCCCCCACTGAATGCAACCCATGATCCAACATCACAATGTGAGGCAATATAGAAACACAATGCCATGCAACACAACCACAAACAATCACCATAAGAAATATGCTTTTTAGCGACGGAAGTAGCGATGGGACAAAATCCGTCACTAATTAGTGACGCACTAGCGACAGAATTTCGTCTCTAATTTTTGAAAATATTTTTTTAATTTAGTGATGGATATACCCGTCACTGATTTTTTTAAATTTTTTAATAAATTTTAAAATTTAGCAATAAAAAATTCATCGCCAAAAAAGGAAAAAATAAATAAAAATAAAAACTTTAGCGACTGGTATGCATCGGTCGCAAAAAAGAAAGAAAAATAAATTAAAAATTCAGCGACGACGGTTCACTTGTCGCTAAAATATAAAAAAAATAATTTGTAAATTAAAAAATTAGCGATGGGTAAAAATGGGAAAAAATAATTTTAAAATTAAAAATTTAGCGACGTGGGCTCCCCTGTTGCAAAAAAAGAAAAAAAATAAATGTAAAATAAAAAATTTAGCGATGGGTGCCCTCCTGTAGCTAAAAAAAGAAAAAAATATATATTTAAAATACAAAATTTAGAGATGGGGATATCCCATCGCAAAAAAAGAAACCAAATAAATTTAAAATACAAAATTCGATAAAAAAAGAAATAAAATCAATAAAAATAACAAGTTTTAGCGACAGATGCTCGCCCGTCGCTAAAATACAGAAAAATAATAATTTTAAAATTAAACATTTAGCGACGGGCTTCTCCATCGCAAAAAAAAAGAATAAAATAAATGTAAAATATAAAAGTCGCTAAAAAAAGAAATAAAATAAATAAAAATAACAAGTTTTAGCAACAGGGGTCACTCGTCGCTAAAACATGAAAAAAATATAATTTAAGAAATAAAAATTTAGCGATGAGGTTACCTGTCGTAAAATAAAGGAAAAAAATAAATTTAAAATTATAATTTTAGCGATAGGTATATACCTGTTGCTAAAAATGAAAGTTATATTATATTTAAAATTCAAAAAAATTAAATTAAAAATTTAAAATTTAGCGAGGGGATATGCTCGACCAAAAAAATTAAATTAAAAATTTAATGTATAGTTAAAATTAATATTCATCATTCACAAAAATTAATAAAATATGACATTACAAATTAAAATCAAAATAAGAACAAAATTTTTCACTACTAATATAATAATTTATAATTTTCTATTTAAATTAGTAATAAAATAAAATTAATAAATATTAAAAATAAAAATAATATTTATTTCCCTCTACTAACATTAATATTAAAATTAATATTCATTAAATAAGTTTTGTAAATTTTGAAGAGTAAATATAATTCTTAAAAGTTTGGGAGAAAATGTTATAAATATAATTTATGTACTTTAATAACCAAATAGGCATCCAGATCGACTGATTCGAGCTTGTATAAAGGTTGTTGGTACTTGGAGGTTGGCGGTTCGATTACAAGGTGTAGCACTTGGAGTTATTGCTGGGATTAATATCCCAGCGCTGCCAGCTATGAGCACATGAGGGGAGGGTGGGGGCTGGCACGCGTTTAATTTTGGGGCATGCACTGAATTTAGCGTCGAAATTCATTACTAAAAAATAGAAAAAAAAAAAAAACTATAGCAACGGAATGTAACATCTCGGTAATTCAGAAATAATTAATAACCATTAATTTAATCGGGAACAACTAATAACTATTAATTTAAATGGGGAGCAATTAGTAATTATTAATTATTGTATTTACAGTGATTATTGAATATTTGTGGGTTTAAAGGAAATATTAATTTATTTTGTGTTAGAGTGATGGGTAATTAATTGTTGAAAAATTTGGAGTATAAAAATTATTATACGGGTGTATGTGAGAATTTTTGGAAGCAATGGAGTTTAAATGCAATTTCTAGAAACTGTGTGTAGGGGTGTGCAATCGATTATAACCGAACCGAACTACCCAAAAATTATGAACCAAACCGAACCAAACACAATAACCGAACCGAACCAACCGACTAACCCCAATAAACAGAACTAACCGAAACCGATCTAACCAAAACCTAAACAGTGTTAACCGAACCGAAATCGAAAACCGAACTGGAGACAAAATAACCAAGAGACCAGCTTTGTTGTTGCTGCATGCCACCTAGCCAGCAGGCGATTTCGATGATCGGAACCGATCATCAGATTCCCCCAACCATAGTGACCCACATACCCAAAAACTAAAAGCATCTAATGGTGGGATTTTAGTAGATCTAGGTTTCAAAATTTCAATGCAAAATAGAAATAGAGTGCAAACTTACCGTAAAACCATCGGCGTAGTCTTCGTCTTCGTTTCCAACCTTCGTCTTCTTCTTTGGCATTTGCGAATGTGACAGATGGTGGAGGGAGAGAGAACAGATGAAGAGATGAAGACGAAGAGCCTTCGGCCAATGCCTAATCTACGAAGCATCGAAGAGCCTTCATCTTTGCCTTCGTCTTCGTCTTCATATTCGCCATCGCCAGATTTGTGTACTCGAATCGAAGAGAAGATGAAATGGCGAGACGCAAGAGAGAGAAGAATGAAGAACGGAGAAGATGAAATGTTGCGCCCGCATGACTCGTGAAGGGGGGTAGTTCGGTTCGCACGGGGGGTTGTGGCCGGTTCAGTTCAATAGAGGCTATTTGCTACAAGTTTGGCTTGGTTCGATTTTTTGAGTATTTTTATAAAAATAACAGAATCGAACCGAATAACCAATTTTTAAAGAAAAATATAACTGAACCGAACAGCTGTTTTTGAAAAACTGAACTGACCGAACTTTTTGGTTCGGTTCGGTTAGTTTTGTTTAACCAAACTTTTGCTCACCCCTAGCTATGTAAGCTTACTTTAAAATTAAGTGGGCGCATATAATGGTTGAAGAATGCAAGCAGCGTGAGCGGCCGCTTGCGTGAGGGGGTATGAGGCAAGTCGGGGGATCGAGGCTCGGCTTGTGCGAGCTCTAGGGAGAATTTTGTGAAAACTTTCCAAAGCCAAGGACGCCAAAACAGCGTCATTTTTGGGGGCTGGAGGCGGTGAATGTTGGCTGCCACGCAGCAGCTTCTGGCGACTCCTTCTTTTTACTATTTTAACTCCCAATTTTGGGAGCATTCGGCCAAGGGAATTAGCAACAGGCAAAGGAAGAAAAATACAGAAATGGAGGCACGCCGAGGATGGAAATGAGGGGGAAATTCAAGAGAAATAGCGGAAAAATTTAGTATAATTGAGGTTTAAATAATCAAGTGAGGAAATGTGTATTCATTAATCTTTACGATTGGAATTTTATTTTGGCTGCGATTTGATTAATTTGGGAAGTTATATGTTAATTTACAGTGTGTATTAATTTGGCGACGTGTGGGTGTATAATCACCAAAGTCAGTTAATTTAAGGCAAACTCCTTACTCTCTTTGTGAATCTCCTTCGATTTGTGGATTCTGTTTCCTTTCTTAGCCTGATTTGGTTTTAGAAATTATTTATGTGCGTTGTGGGTATCTGTTGTATAAATTAAATTTAATTAAATTAAATAGGAGATTCCTAAGATTTTAATTGTTAAATGCCTACGGGGTATTGTATCGCCCATATTTCCTTGGGAATGATGTCGAACCTGGTTAGCGCTAGGCTCTTAGTGAGTCAGTTGTGGTTATGGGTACCCTCTGGGGTGAGTTGTTATAACTGGGAGTAAGTTTATGTGAATTATAGGGTATGGGGTACAAAGCTACTGACTGTGGACCGTTGGGTCGTAGCACTCGATGGTTGAATGTATGAGCACCAGTTATCAACTGTTACGATAGACCACAAACGGGTTAGGCGAGCTAGTATCGCCGGACACCTATCCTTGGTGCGTGCGTATCATGATGTGGTTATGATTTCTTGGGGGTGTGAGTGGTAATAACAGGAGGCGTGAGCTGTCGTCTGGTGAGGTAACGAGTTGACTACTTGGTGATACTGGGGCGAACCGTCATCAAGCCGAGGACGGCTGTCAACTGGTTGTTCCTAGTCACGAATTGTCAACCGATACTTGGTCACTGTCGACTGGCTCTGCCATTATGTGGCATATGATATTGCAGTGTATGAGATTGGGCTTGCATTCATTGGGGGACATGCTTTGTACGTACGGGGAAGTGTGCACATTGGCATAACCTGATTGGCCTATTGAGTGCCGACTTGGATACAGTAGGTGAGCATGTGCATTTAGAGCATTTTGCCTGTGTGTGTTCTTATGTGGGCGTAGCATGGCATGATGTTTGGCTTATGGGGGCCTTGTCATCATGTTAATGCTGCAAGAGCTATTGCATTTATTATCGGTTGCATTGCATGGTTACCGATCGACATAGGTTGTGATATGGAGTTGATCCTCGATAGCTATGAGTGAAAGCTGGGCTCCAGATAGCTATGATTCGGGAACTCCAGTATGTGATGTGGATCGTGATGTGGAGTTGACCCTCGATAGCTATGAGTGGAAGTTGGGCTCTAGATAGCTATGACTCGGAAACTCCAGTATGTGATTGTGATGGGAGCCTCAGGCTTGTGTGGATCGTGTTGTGGGAGCCTCGGGCTCATGGGCTTTATGCCAGTCAGTTCATGGTTATGGCAGGTTTGTATGTAGGTACAGGGGGTGATCGGCGGCATGCGCGGGGGAAGGCTGCTGTTGCGCACCGGAGGTAGAAGAAAAAGGTTGTGCGCGCGCGGGAATGCGGAGGAGGAAGAAGATGCAGGAAAGAAAAGAAAAGAAAAAAAAAAGTAAAACAAAATAGAAAATGAGAAAATATGGAAAATAGGAAAAAAAATCCAGAAAAATGGGGAAAAGTTCTCAAAATTTAATTGGGACTTGAGGAGCGTGCCGGGAGCTCGAGAATGGGATTTCAGGCATGAGATTGCAACTCGGGAAGCAACGTCGGCATGGGCGATTGGCCGATTTTTTCTTTCCAATTGAATGAGGTAATTAATTATTTTTTTTGAATTAATTAAGGTAAATTAATTTAATTAATTTCATTATGTGAGATAATGAATTATGTAGTATTAGTTGGATTAAACCCTGTGTTGGGGTTATTTGAAATTAGTTAATAGATGATTTTGGTGATGTGCGGTGTAGTTGAGGGCATTGGTTTAATGCCGGAGATTAATGGAGTTGGGATTTTGTGTGTGGTTGCATCTAGGTTCGACCGGAAGGACGGTGATCCTAGAAGAACTTGAAATTCAGGCTGGAATTCGTGCCGAGACAGAGATGAAGTTTCGAGCCAGGTAAGGGACGGCCCCATGTGGAGGTGGCCTTGCAAGTTGGTAAATGTGTTTGATAATGTATTTATGTTGCATTGGCATGTAGCGATTATATCTTGTGTGATGCAAGACCTAGTGGACCGATGGTCATATGGAGGACTAGTGTGGTGGGGGCTGATAGGTTGATGCCTCAAACCTTAGTGGGTTGTGAGGATGAGTGGACCTAGCCTCATTTGCATGCATTTGGCATACATAAACATGATTATATTCATATTTACATGCATTGCACCCTTACTGAGTCTTTATGACTCATGAGGTTTTACCTCATGTGTAGATAATACAAGTCCAGATGTAAGTAGGGATGGTGCCGGGAGGCTGTTGTGGCAATTAGCTTGTTGCCTGAGATGTGTTGTTGTGTAATCTCTTGTAATTTTTATATGTATTCATGTAATCGAATGTAAACGATTTTGAGCACTAGATGTATTTAATGGTTGAAATCATCGTAGTGTGATAAATGATTGTGAGATTGTTCGTGGTATATGGCTTAGTTGGAGAAGCCGAGTTTCAGACCGAGTAAAAATCATCGAGGTATGTTCTCATAAATCCCCAATACTCAGCGAAATGTTTATTATGCTAGCTTTGTGCCTGGGTCATCTCTGGCTTGCTATGGGGCGAGCTGAAGAGAGGTGAAGCTCACTCGGGTTTCGGGTCTCGGTCCGCTGAGTTTTTTCTTGTTTGTGTTGAGACCGATTCTTGAGTGGAGCGAAGGGAATGACGAAGCCTAGTTCCCACCTAGGGCGTTTCCTGTTGAAACATAGTCCAACCCTTCAGTTGTGGCTTGATAGGTGAGTAATCTGGTCGATTATTTACCGGTGGCGCTCGTAAGTGGGAGCGGGTCGTTACATGTTGCGAGGTGTACTTTGATTGTGGGTTATTTCTGGTTTATCTTTGTCTTGCGAGGCATATTCGGGTATGGCTATTTCTGATTTTGGTCTGTCTTACCTGCATTTAGTGGGTTGCACTCCAGCGTGGATGGTTTATACCCAATCTTACCTATATTCATTTGTTATGCTTGCTGAACCTCGTGGCTTATCTTGTTTTTACTATCATTCCAGGTATGGGAGCTGACGTCGTGGCTAGCCCGCTTGGTGTGTCAGTTGTAGATAATTGTGTGTACAAGGCAATATTGACTAAAAAATCCTTGAGGTGTGAGTTGTGATAAGGGGCTCGGACATTGTGGCTTGTTTGGTTTGACTAGTTATTGTGCTGTTATGTATGATTAAGCCCCTGAGTGGTGTGTATCGTATTCATTTAGCTTCCGCTATTGTATTGTTTTGGGAGAGTACCCCGGCCCATGTATTTGGGATATTAATTTAATGTAATTTAAAAGTTAGGTAATTTTTGGGTCGTCACATGGAATAAATTCGTCTCCTAAGAAATATAAAAATTAAGAACTTTAGCAATGGACTAAATCTCTCGTAACAAAAAAGGAAAAATAAATAAAAAATATTGTAATTTCAAACCTTAATTTTTACACTTTAAAAAATGTGTAAAAATTAGGAAAAAATTTATAAAATATGAAATTCAGACTTTAATTTCACATTTTAGTAATTAAATTTATATTTTTTTACTCAATTTTATCAAATATACTTTTTTTAATTGTGATAATTGAAACTTTTCATTATTTTAATTACATCTATTTACTTGTATTCATCTTTTTTTTTTTTTGTACACATTAAAGTAAAGTGGTTAAATTAAATTAAAAATACATATATAAAAATAAATTTAACTTAAAAATATAAATAAATAAGTGTAATTAAAAAATAAAAAATTCAAATGATTGTACAAAAAAAAAAAAAACGTATTAGTATATAAATAAAAATCTAGATGTGTCCCATAGACTCATACATATTTTTAAAGATATTGATCTTTATTATTGAGTAATATGTTATCTTTTTGTGAATACCTATATTCTTAAATGAATAATATGCAGATATAATAAAAATAATATCCACGATGTTCAGATGATACGTTTCACTTGTTTTAAATTTCATCATCAACTATATGATATCATGCTATATAATTTAGGAACTTAGTAATATTACTAAAATTAACCTTTAACAAAACATTAATAAAAATTTAATGTGAAATTAATAAAATATTTAATTTAAATTTAAAAATTGATTTGAAAATGAAAATTTTCATAGTTAAATATATAATTTATAAAAATTTCAATTAAATTCAAAATTAGTGAAAGAATATTCTGTTCTTAAGTTGTAAATTAATAAAACATGAAATTACAAATTATTTCCAAACATGAAATTACTAAAAATTATATATTTAATTAGATAACTATATTTTTTACTCTGCTACACTCCATTTAATTGTATAATTGAGATGAATAATAATTTTTGATAATATTTTCATTATTTTTAGTGAAAAATATAAAAGCAAGACTACAAATTCTTTTTTGCTACTATATTATATTTTATATTATTGTTCAAATGAGTAAAATAATATAAAATTTTATTCTTTAATCAATGAAATGATATTAAACTTTATCTCAAAGATAGCACTTTTAAATAGATGATTATTTATTTTGTTTTCCTCTTAAGAGACATATCATATTCATAAGATAGGCTTTCTAACAATAATGCTAGATGATACAACCTCTTACAATACTTGTAGGGCCTATAGCACTTGCTATTGCTAAGTAATACATAAAAAATTGCTTCAATGAAAAGAGATAATATGAGAATTAAAATTTTCAATTACAATATTTCTCAATTGATACAAGGCTTAGAAATAAATAATAATAATGAACGCAACAATAGCATGAGAAAAATTGTGTCAATTTAAAGAATAAGAGATAAAATATAAGAACTCGTAAGTTAAAACACTTGAACACTTATAATGAATGTTCTCTAATCTCATAATTAATACTGCATCATCCAAGTATTTGTAGTTGATGGTTGAGCTGCATTAAATGCACTTGTTAAAAATAACTTTTAGTTTAAATAATATATATAATTTAAAAATAAAATTTAATTAATCAAATAATTTATATAATTATTATTATTTATAACATAAAATTATTGAACATTTAAGAAATAAAAGATTAATCTTGACCTCCCATTTTAAAATTAAGAATAAACTTGCATACTATTGAAAAAAAATTTAATTAAAAAATAATTTATTTCCTTCTTCAATCATTGTTCTTCAAATACTCTTTAGTGTTTTATTTCTATTACTTTTTTTTTCTTATTCCTTTACTTCCTATACTTTTTTTTTTAATTAATGTGAAGTCGTAAAATTAAATATCTATACAAGAACTATATTAATTTTATTAGTTAAAAAATATATATTAATTTTAAAAAGTTTATTATTCAGCGACGAACAGTCACCCGACACTAATTCTCCATCTGCGATGGGTGACTGTCTGTCGCAGATGATTGTTAATTTTATTTTTCTCTTCAAAGACTTATCATTTTTAGTTTACAAAATATATGTAATTTAAAATTATAAATTAATTAGTAAAGTATTTTATAAAATTATTATTATTTATAATATAAACATAATTAATCATTTAAAAAATAAAAAATAAATTTTTATCTCTTCTTCTAGAATTAATAATAAATTTATAAATTATAAAAAAATATTTTATTTATTTTGACTCATTGTTCTTTAAATACTTTTAATAATTTATTTTTATTAAATTTTTAAATTGTTTTTCTCTCTTGATTGTAAAATTAAATATATATAAATCAATTATATTTTAAAGTAGTTAAAAAATATATATTTATTTTAAAATATTAAAAATAATATTTAATTTAAACTGCTCTAAATTAGCGACAGGCACGTGCCCGTCGCTAAATAGTCCAGCCTCTCTGCTCGATGCACGCATGGGATAGAGGGCCACAAGTAGCAACAGGCACCTGTCCGTCGCTAATGGTGGTGGGCATTTTCCCGCTCCCCTCCCCTTCTCCTTGATTGACACTTGGCCCCTCTCTCTTCCCTAATGCCCCCTTCCTTCCCCTCTCCCTCCCACCAGCCAACATTTGGCGCCCTCCTCCCCACCCTCCCTTTAAAAACTCCCCGCTCCTTCGTTCCCCTCCATGTTTTCTCTGCTTTGAAGCTTCTCCTCTCATTTTGCTCCTCATTTCGTTCTGTTTCTCACTGTTTTGCTCCTATCTCACACTTATTGAAATCACGAAAGTGATTTTTTTTTTTTTTTTTTTTTGTGATTTAGTCTTGATTAAGAAGATACGAATCTCATCAAGAATTGAAGGCAAGAATTTAGTCTTGATTAAGCCTCAACTATAAGGAAAATATTATCTACCAGGACAGAAATGAAAAATATGCGGCCTAGACATGAAATGAGCTTGGAAGACTATGGAACTAATTGCATGTTCTATTTCATATGCATAAAGTTTGCATATGGGACATCAGCAGAGTAGATAGATTACAAATTATAATAATCTATCACCCTGCATTAAATTTTCCATTCTTCTTTAACTCAATATATATATATATTTTTTTTCAACTCCATATTTAAATAATTTTTTCCTTTTTACCATATTTTTCCCATTCAAATAACCTAACATAATTTACTTAAAAATTATATCTCCTCCCCTGCCTAATTTTAAATACCAATATATATATATATATATATACACGACGACTTTGTGCTGTGGAGAGCACAGCTCTGCACGAGGAAACCAGCCGGAGGCGGTCGGCAGAATGGTTGGGCTTGGGCGCTGCTGGGTTGCGGCTGGACGGGCCCTTCCCTCCCTCCCTCTCTCTCTCTCTCTCTACGGCTGGATTGGGGAAGAAGGCCCCTGGTCTGTATGTCTATTCTACTCGATTGGATAAAGAACCCAGCAACCCATAAATCTATAACTTTCCCCTAAATCTTCGAACTGTTCTACAGAATTTCACCCACTTCCTTAATACATATACAAGCAAGGTAGGGAAAAATTTTCTCCTTGAATAGCTCACTTCGGCCTGAATTTCAACCCACAGTGGCTGGATTTAACACGGCCTGACAAAGAGAAGAAATTTTCAGTGTAGTGAGGCTGCGTAAGGGATCATCTGACCAAAATTTTAATGTAAGAAGGCTGATTTCAACCTGGGATCTGATAGTTTGGATTCAAATTGGCTAAATTTTCAGCTTTGGCTGCCCGAATTTCTTGGGTATGTCGGCATCTTCACTGGAAGATGCAGTTGCTGGGTTTGACAATTGTTTTCTTTTTTTTTTTCTTTCCTTCAATAAGAAAAATCCCACCGAACACACATACATATGTATACATACATACATATATATATATATATAATAGTTACTGATTGAGCTTAAAATACCCATGTAACTTGGGGTTTTAAAATACCCACAAAACCCTACAAATACCCATTCTCATAAATTAAAATATACTATTGGAAAAATAAAACAAACCACACCACACCGGGTGTCCATAATAATTCTGGGTACCCCAAAAATTTCCAATAGCCAATTCATTTCACTGAATTGATTAAATAAAATATCCCAAAGCAAGAAATGAAATTTTTCGGGTCATTACATTTATAGTTAATATACTTCATAAAAATTTAAATCGATTTATATCTCTTGCTCTTGAGGAGTTAAATGTTAGTTTTTTAAAGTGTGGGTAAAAAAAAGTAAAAAACAAATATGGGAGTTAATAGTTAGCAATTATGTTCATAACATGTACTCCCTTAATTTTTAATCTTATATCAAATGCACTCTTATAATAATTGGTAAAATAATGAACATATTCACTCTATCACAAGGTAGAATAAAAATCTGCCTTACAGTGTAACTGAACGGGTAATGCGGGTAAATGAACTCCATATGTAAAAAAGATTTAGTACAAACACTCGGGTGAAAAAGCTTCATATGTAAAAATAATTTAGTACAAACACTCTTCAATCTTGAAACAACATAATACTTACAAAAGGGGCACACATTTGATAATGTAGAGAAGAAGAGAAGGGAATTGAAGAACAAGCCACTTCAAATCTGGAGTAAATGTTGTTGTAATCTTGAGTGCCTCTGATTATTCTAAGGAAATGAAGGGGTTTCTTTCAGATGGAACTACCATTGAAATGGTAGAGTCGGAGAAAAACAATTGGATTGGTTGTTTTAACTGAACAGTTAAAACCCATTCAAAGACCCCGTCAATCATTGCCTTAATTGGGTTTACCACATGGACTGAGCTCCCCTTAAGGTCGCGGAAAGGATAGTTTCCACTCTCAACACAATACATCAAATAGTTTATGATTTTTCTTGTCATCTTCTTTGATAAGAATTGTCGTTTCTCCCTGTAATGGTTCTTGTCTGTTATAGTGATGTCATAATACTCTTCAGAAACCATTTCAGTCTTCACGACGAAATTATTTAGATTCATTTTGATTTCTTGGTAGTCAGGCAAATCACCGTCCTCTGACAGTGGAGCAGTTGTGGCTTCCAGAGGAATCTCACACCCCCTCACAACCATAAACTTATCCACGTTTTTATAGTATGATTTCTTCACGGAATCATCACAGAACATGAAAGAGTCACTACCTGTGCTCAGAAGCTCATGAATGAACACTCTGTGCTTGACATCGAGCCTTCCCAACAGGAGCTTCATGTATTTGAAAGTAATAGACTTTAAAAATCGCCAAACAAAATTGAAATAGCATGAGAAAATGTCCACCATAACAAAAATGGCACTTGCCAATGTGGACAGCTGATCAAACCCTTTAGCCTGCAATACCAATGGAAAAATTGACAGAATTCTCATGAAGTTGTCATTCAACAGCTCAGAGCTGGTGTGGTCAACAATACAGTACTCCTCACAGGTCTTCATGGTTCCTCCAGTAAGAACATACTTCAACATGGCTTCTGGTTTCACAGCTTTAACTAGATGGTACTTGCCCATCAGAACAATGTCCTGAGTCACCAGTTGGTAATTCTTTGCAAAATGAAGGAACTTGAGGGGTTTTCCTGTTTCGAAAGAGGCACAAAATCTGTAATCCTTGTTGTTCATCTTAAACCTCATGTCATAATTGTTATCAATGGAGAAAGAGTGGGACTTTCTCTCTTCTTCGCTGTCATAATCTTGCCAATCCCCACCTGTCTCTCTACTCATACCGTCCAGCAGCAGATACTTTCTGCGTCTAAACCAAGTGCGCTCATAGCCATGCCACAACATGCTGATGGAGATGAATGGAATGCGGAAGAACTTAGCATTCCTCAGAAAGGTCCACAAACTGTAAGCAGCTTGCAGCCAAAGAACCCAAGGTGGAACCACAAACGACATTATTTTTTTCTGCAGCACCAACAATAATCCCAGCTGAGGTAAAAGCACATGTGGTTGGTTTCTTTCTTTATGGGAAGAACTATATGCTTAAATTCTGCTTGTGAAGTGTCTTATAATATTCTCATACCTTCCTTCGTTCAGTGGTGGAAATAGAATATTGTTTGTGCCTTGGCTTTGCTTTGCTTCATTCCGTCTAAGAATAGTATCGTGCCATCACTTTATTCATTGTACAGCTCCGCTCCACTTTTTTTTTTTTTTTTACTTTTAAATAAATAAAATTATTCTCATACCATCTAACAATTAATGTATTTTTGTTAAATACCACAAATACCCTTCAAATCTAAGGGCTGACGCCTTTTTTTGATGCATCTCTTCTTTAATATCTCTTTAATCTTCAAAAAAATTGAAGGACGCCTGTGTGAAGTGTTTTAATTTTAAAAATTAGTTAATTAATTTAAATTATGCCCTTATAAAATAATTTTACTTCCATTCAATTTCAATTTTGTAAGGTATAATAATGGTAAAAATTTACTACACACTCCACTTTTCCTTCAATAAATTTTGTCAAATTAAAAAATAAAAAATAAATTCCCTCCTTTCCTATTAGCTATCCAAATAGAAAAATCTTTACCCTATTTCACTTTTCTTGACTACTGTAATGCCCCAGTCCCACCATGGGGGTTACACGTGAATAATCGATTTGACTATTTACACGTGCAGCCTAAATTGGAAAAAATAAAGAATAAGAGACGAACTATGTTTCAAAATGAAACACTCTAAGTGGGATCTAGATTTCATCATTTCCTTCAAACCACCTAAGGTTATGAGCAAAGCTAACCCATACACCTTAGTGGTTGTCACCCTCCTCAAATCCGACCAATGGAATCAGAGTGACTTCTCAGGATCTGATTACACTACAAAAAAAAAATGTTTTACAGACGGATTTTTGAGATGGATTGTGAGACGGAAATTTTTGAGATAGATTTTGAAATGGATTTTTTTAGTCTCAAATAAAATAAATAAAAATAAAAAATAAAATTAAGTTATAAATATAAATAAAATATTAATTTATAAAATTTAAAATTTTTTCTTATAAATATATAATTTAAAATTTTAAAAATAAAAAAAAATAAAAAATTTTAAAATTAAAAATTAATTAATTAACGGTTAAAAATCATCGCAAAAAAATAAATTTAAAATAAATATAAATATAAATATAAATTAATTATAATATATAATTATATATTTTACATTATATAGTATATACAATCATATATTATAACATATTTATATGTGAAATATAAATATAATATTTATTTATTATTTATCATATATAATATATTTATTTATTATAATTATAAATATATTATTTATATGTAAAATATATATATTATTTATTATTTATCATATATAATTATAAATATTATTATAAGTATATACTATATATATTATTTGCGCGATTATATAACAGGTATTCTTTCCAGATCAGGTGACTTTCCGCGCGTATGCGGGTAGGCAAGGTCACGAGTTCGATTCTCACTGGAAGCAAGCAAAATAAATGAATTCAACACAACAACAGGCAAGTGGTGTGGGCCGGGGTGGGGGCGGGCACGCGCTGGTGCGCAGGTAGGCTGCGACAAGGGCACAGGCTGGCTAGCCTTCCGTCTCAAATTTTGTGACGCGCGTTTTTCTGACGGACCAAAATTCGTCTCAAAATCCATCTCAAACCGAAAATTTGTCTCAAAATCACTGTTTTCTTGTAGTGTTATTCTCACGTATGACCGACTCGCACCCCTAAGACTAATTAGATTCTATTGCATGTCTAAGGGATTTTTTTTTTTTTTCTGTTTAACTAGGTTGTGATTTTCTTTATTTCCAAAACCCTTTCCTCTTATGAATTTCAAAAATATCATATTTAAAGGACCTTTTAAGAAATAAAGAACGCTAGCCCTCAACAATCAAGAATTGGAAAGAATAAACATTTGCAAATTTATTTATTTAATTGTGTATAAAAATACTTTCAACCTAGGCCCCTCAAGGCCCAATCACTTGAAATTTAATAATATAAATTTATTTATTCATTTATATATGCATTTAATATATTTATCTACTTATTGTTATTATATAAATTATTATCATTTTCCCTTTTCTTTTTTTATATTTTTTTTATTTTTTTTTTCCTGGATTGGGCTGGCCACGCCCAGCGAGGCCCACACGGCCTCATGTGACCCGCGCGGCCACCAAACACAAAAATTTCATTTTTTTTAAAAAGATCCCGAAATTTCCAAAAAGGAGATTTATGCAAAGATAGGCCAAAACTCAACCCATTTTCCAGAAAATAAGGGTGCGTTCTCTTTACTTTTAATTTTCAGTTTTGAGTTTTGAATTTATTTTCAATTTTCTATTTTGGTAGTCTATTTTTAGAAAATTGAAAACGTGTTCTCTTTGTCATTTTGAAAAACTATTTTTCAAAACAAAAAATTAGAAAACACGTTCTCTTTGAAATTTTAAAAATATTTTTTTAATGATATTTTATTCAATAAATTTGATTATTAAGTAAATTATAAATATTTAATGTTAATATATTATTAAAAATATATATACATTTTAAAGTTAATAAATTTTATAATATTTTTTCCTATTACAATAATAAAATACGAATAAATAAATAAATAAATATATTTTGAGTTTTGAGTTTATTTTGGATGAAAACACTCAAAACAACTTTTTGTTGTTTTGAGTTTTCTTCACAAATTTTTTTTTTATTTTCAAAAATGCATTTTTAAAAACAACAAACAGAACGTGTTTTCATTATTTTAGAAAATTGAAAACGAAAAATGACTTAAAAATAATAAAGAGAACGCAACCTAAGGTTACGTTTTTTTTTGTTTTTCAATTTTTTCATTTTGAGTTTTGAATTTATTTTTAGTTTTCTGCTTTGATAGTCTATTTTTAAAAAATTAAAAACGCATTTTTTTTGAACTTTTGAAAATAATTTCTTAATAATATTTTATTCAATAAATTTGATTATTCAGTAAATTAAAAATATTCAATATTAATATATTATTAAAAATATATATATTTTAAAGTTAATGAATTTTATAATATTTTTTCTTATTATAATAATAAAATACAAATAAATAAATGTGTTTTGAGTTTTGAGTTTGTTTGGATGAAAACACTCAAAATAATTTTTTGTTGTTTTGAATTTTCTTTATAATTTTTTTTGTTTTCAAAAATGCATTTTTAAAAATAGTAAAGAGAACGAGTTTTTTTTATTTTAAAAAACTAAAAACTAAAAATGATTTGAAAACAACAAAGAGAACGCAGCCTAAGCCATTCACCATGAGTTTTACATAGCCATTTTCAACAAAATAAAGCTTCCTTC
This sequence comes from Diospyros lotus, assembly GCF_014633365.1. NCBI lineage: Eukaryota > Viridiplantae > Streptophyta > Magnoliopsida > Ericales > Ebenaceae > Diospyros > Diospyros lotus. The sequence continues at coordinate 10,836,728 of NC_068344.1, read as the reverse complement.
ACATGCCACTACTACCCATTAACCAACATTCATAGGGCTACATGCTTTAACTTCAAAGATAACAAAATATTATACAAAACATGGCATTCACAAGGCTCAAATCATGCTTCAAGAACCCCCTTTCCTTTTGATGAAAATCCACCTATAAGTGAGGTAAAAATGACCTCATGAGCTCAAAAGGTCAATAAGGGTGCAATGACATAAAATATGAACAAAAACATATAAAATGTGATGCAAGTGCATGTAATATGTCAGTGCTTCATTATCCTCACAACCTCCTTGGTTAGAGGCTTCAAACTACCCTTTTCCACCCAACCTCATAGCCATAAGTCTTCTAAACACGACAACGTGCAAAGCACACATAAAGTTTTATGTAAATACTTAGATCTTGCAAAGCCGCCTTCCATTGGAGCTATCCCTTATCTTAGGTTTTCCTTGGCCTTCTCCTCAAGCTTGCTCCTCAAGACTCATTAGATCCAATCCAACCACACCTTCCACAAGAGAAAAAAATAAATAAATAAAACATTCAAGACCAAGGGGGAATGGAAGAGATGGAAGATCTTTCCTATTCTCTTAGAACACTTAAGCTAAGGAGGACTTACCACTTGGCTTTTCTTCCTTGGAGCCTTTTCTCTACACTTTCTCTCTCTATATTCCTCTATTTCATCCTCTACAAACGGCCAAAGGATATTAGGGTTTCTCTACACTTCCCCTTTTATAACAAGTCTTCCAAGTTGCAAGAGTTCCTCCTAGCCTTTGATCATCACTTGGCTAAATCCTCACCCTTGATTTTAAAGCACCACTTATTCTTGAAATTAATATATATACATATATATTGTAAATATTGGCAATCCATGCCAATTTTCAAGAGCAAAATTAGGCCCTTGGATCATTTCCTTAATTCAAGAATCATCCTTAACCATTGGATTTCCAAAATATCCATATTTCTCTAATTTCTTCATAATTATCTTGTTGGGAAATATACATATACATCATACATACATCTTCAAGAATGACTAAATTGAATTTCATTTCCCATTTATAATTATATGACTAATTTCACCCATCAAGATTGAGAGACATAACTATTTTCTTTTCCCATTAACTAAATCCTCCAATTTTCCCATATAAATGCTTGACTAATATCATTTCTTTCTATTTTTCTTTTTCCCCAACAAATTCCAAATTACCCTGATGGAAAAATTTCAAATTTTCATTTATTACTTTCTCCAAAAATACTCTAAATTCCTTTTGTCTCCATTTTACTAATTTTTAGGGAATGGGACTCAATTTACTACTTTGCCCTTCCTAAGATACCCTTAAAATTGAATATTCCTAATAATCAATTAATAGAATTCAAGAATTTTATCGGGCTCGATCCTAAAATTAAATTTAAATAATAACCACCGAACTCGGGGTGTTACAACTACCCCTCTTAATTAAAACTAATCTTCAATTTATTTTCAACTATTAAGAAAAAATTTTGCCTCTTTACACCTCTAAAAAAATTAAATTCATAATATGTTGGAACAACAACCCAATAGAGTAGTAAGTTACTCAATCAATATCCCCAAATTACTTAATAACAAGAAGTGAAGCAACCTCAATCAGATTGTCGCAAAATCAGCAAATATCCACAGCAGCAAATGTAAATATCCAACAACAATATATCTCACAAGCAATGGCAGCAAGTATGGGAGAACAGAGACGCAAACCCTGTTATGGACGACCAACAACCACAATGAGAAAGTAGGAAGATTGAGGCACGCAGAAGGCGCTGACTTGAAGACAGTAACGCCCTGCTCCGATCACTAGCAGGTTCCGGCGACTGCCAACGGGATACAACGATCTACTCCGAACGGACGACGACCTCGACCGGTCGAATCTAGCAAAACTCGAAGGACTTGCTTTCTATGCGAATATGAACTTCGGGAAGAAGAGAACACTCTGGGGTTCGATGCTCCAAGAGCGAGGTGCAACCAGCCTTTATAGGTTGGGTCGAGACACCGAAGAGGCTCCGAATTGAAGCTCGCATTGAACTATGGCTTCAATGCCCGTCGCTTGGAGAAGACGAACCAGTCGCTTCTAGAAGAAGCAAAAAATAAAAGAAAATATATATATTTTAATTTTCTTTATATAAAAATATATCTTATATGACCTAACCGTTCGACTGGACGGACGACGACGACGATGCGTGAGGGCCAAGGGGTTCGCCTGCTTACAAAATCTAGGTGCCCCTTATGGCCCAAACTCAAATGTGAGGAAAGAGTATAAATACCCACTCTCACCTCTTTACACAACCAATATGGGACAACCACCCACACATACTTATACTCACACACTAGGAAAAACAATATAATAATCATTATAAAATAATAGTTTATTTAATTAAAGTAAAAGATTTATTTTATCAAAATATTATTTTAAATTAAAATTAATTTATAATAAATAATAATTTTTTTATTTTAAAAAATTAATGAATAAATATTTTATACGAATTAATTGTTATTCTGAAACAAAATATAAATAAATTATATGAATAAATTATTATACTCATACTGAATCCAATTTAAGAGTATAATATTAATTATTACACCAATGATCCAAATATAATTAAAAATAATATATTACTCCATAATTATTACACTCATCTGTTATCCTCAATCCAAACTCTCCTTCAAGAGTTGAAGATTGCGCCCCTACGGGCGTATCACGGATGATTTATAGGGTAGAAGATTGCATTCAAGGATGTAGGTTCGAGTCATGGCAATCGTAGTGTGGGAGTTTCATGTTCTTATAGAGGTGGCTCTTTGTGGGCATTATGCATTGTACCTCCTACCTTAGGGTCATTACATATTATGATTAATCTCTCCCACATATATGAAGTAATGTGAAAAGAAGTGAGGGACCCACGTATATGAAGTAATGTGAAAAGAAGTAAGGGATTTCACCTTTTGCACCCATGAATATGTTAAAGCTAACGAGACAAATGCACATGGCAGCTGCAGATCGTCAAAAAACAGTGGGCACTGGCCCCACACAACACTCATACATACAGTCATATATAATAATAGCTAAAGGAATCGTGGACTGCTGTCCACCCAAAGCTGGCCGTCCATATGCCAGGATTCATTTTTTTTAAAGGAAGTCACATGTCTACCGTGAGATAGAAATACTTTAATTCAGTCAATATTCATATATATATATATATATATGTTCAATCAATGACTCACAAGCAAACAATATACCAATAGTATTATATTAAGACATTATTAAGATGATAATCTCTGTATATACATAATATTTTTTTATATAAGCACTTTTGTAAATGTTGTTTGGAAACTAAAACAGAAAATGAAAGAAGAAGAGAGAAAAATAAAAGTGAAGAAAAGACTTGATTTGATCTGTTAGGTTGTGTTTGATAGTATATAATTTTTATGAAAAATATCACATATAAGAAATTGAATTCTATTTTTGGTGTTTGATACACTATATTTTTTATGAAATTGAACTCCATGTACAACCCTTTAAAGTATGTTTTGACCTATTTTCTATGAAAAATTGATTCTAAGGAGGTAGTGGTTTTTGTTTTCCATGAAAGATGGAAAATATTTTCCTCTTCCAACTAAATACAATCGAACACACTATTATTTTATTATTTTTTTAGTATAAAATGAATTTTCTATTTATACTAGACCACTACATCTTGGAAAATCTCATGGAAAAAGAGTGTCTCACGCGCCGTCCTTATAAAATGCACAATTTTGCGCAATTTTTGTATTTTGACTATATTTCTCTCGTTTTAACTCTGATTTGACCCTTTTTTTTTCTACATGCTCCTCTTTCATCCCTCTACAGGAATATCAAGTTAGATCGGACTTACTTCATTGTTTTCTTGACTGTTTTGGCTTGAACTTCAGCAGCTTCAATTTTCCCTTTGGCGACTTGTTTTTCCCTGGTTTCTCAACCAAACCCGTTTCTTCTTTTTGTAGAATCTTCCCTCTCTTTTGAGAACACATTCCTCACTTTCTTCTCACTCAATTCCCCCAAAATTTGTCTAAAGTTTCTCTTGAATTCTTGAACGTTCAATTTTACAACCCAAAGTCTCATTTTATAAACACGTTCGGTCAATCACACTTCGCCACCTCGGGGGGTCATTATGAGCCTTCATTCTTATCTCCAAGTGGCCAATAATTCTTTGTCACGTGTCCCATAGTTATGGGATTTCATCATGACTTTTCTTTGGCTAATCAAATTGCACCATGTGTCTTGCCACCCAAGCACCCTAATTATGAATCATAATTACCTTCCATGTGAATTCAATCATCATTTGCCAAGTGTCCTAAAGATAAGGCTTGGACTTCAAAAGTGATCCAAAATTTATTTGAATATGTTTTGAAATCCATAACTGAAATGAAATGATATTTGAAATCCACAATCATGACTCCCATGTGTAACCAATCAAATTGTGCCACTTGTTTTGTCATCACGAGGCCTCATCATTGCCTTCCATGTGTGACCAATAAGTTGATGCCATGTGTCCCTTAATTGGATTTAAATAGAATTTGGAATCCAAAGTTAAATTGAAACATTATTTGGAATCTAGAGCTATATTGAATAAATCTTTGAAATCCATAATATTTAGGTCCCTCCACCAATTCCCAAGTCTTTTGATAATTTACACTTTAGCCCCAAATTTTTTGGGTAATTACACTTTGGCCTTTGCAACTTGGTCCTCAGGCCATCCTAAAATTTCTTTTATGACCTTGGAGAATGAATTTATTACTCTAATACCCTAGAATTTTAGTAAATTACACTTGCGCCCCAAAATTTTCAAAAACTGCACTTTTACCTAGCTCAAAATTATGATTTTGCCACTAGCTCCGAAACTGTACTTTTGTCTTAGGAATTTCATAGTCTTTTAAACTTAAAGATCTCGGGTATTACACTTGAATCCTCCAAGACCTTAATTTTAATTACCATCAAGCCATTAAAATCTCAATTTCTCCAAAAATTAATAATTACCTTTTACTCGATAAAATCAATATTGTCCCTGCGCCAGCATGGGACATTTATTCAGTCTAAAAATACTTTAGGGTTTACTTATTCATAAAATCGAGCCACCCTTCGGGTTTCTCTGACTTCCCGGATGCCCCTTACAACCATTCGGTATTTTTAGCTGTATTTTAGCTATACCAAAAATAATCTCTGTTTCGGTCTTATTCAGCATCATAAATCCCGACTCGGGACGCTTGTTAATATTTTCCCCTTCCTCCTAGACATCCAATGTTGAGCCAACTTGTCATATTTAATTTTTGATGATTAACAAAATGAGTATTTTTCTTAAATTCATAAATCGTAGTACATAATTAATTTATATTTTATTTTGACATAGAAAATATATTATGTAATGTGGTATAATTCATTAAGATTATTATGTAATGTGGTAAATTTAAATAGCAACAAATTTAATGGTGTGTTTGATTTGTTGCTATTTAAATTTATTGCATGTTTATTATTTTTTATTTTATGTTTATATTGTTATATATTATTATTATATATTATGTATAAATTATTATTATGTATTATTTGATTTAAATAAAAAAATTAAATTCAAAACAATAAATCTTAATAAAAGTTTTGTTTGTTCAGTGGGATGGCAGTTCACATAAATTTTTATTTAATTTTAATTATAAAAAATAAAAACAAAATTAAGAGGGGGAGGGGGCGGCCGTTTTGGGGTGGGGGGCTTGTTGTGGGGTTACAGTGGGAGGGTGGTGGGGGGTTTAAATTTTAATTTTAATTAAAAAAATTAAAATTAGATAATAAATGGGGGGTTCCACAGTAGGTGGTGGGATGGGGAGCGTTTTGCACAAATGAGATTTTTTTATTTGAAATTTAATTAAAATAAATTTTAATCAAAATTATTGAAGGTATATAATTAAAATTAAATTAATAATAATCACAATGGGAGTTTTAAATTAATAATCACAATAGGGGTTTTAATTTATTTGGACTTTAAATTTAATTAAAGTAAATATTCACAAAATAAAAACTTCTGTATTAATTTTTTTTGTTAAGAATAATTTTTAATTTTTTAACTTATTTTTTTTGTTAAATCTCTTATTAGAAATTAAAAGAACTTAATTTTTTAATTTTATTAATTATACATTAACAATTAAAAATATTAAATATATGTTTTCTATTTTTTTAATAATGAATGGGTGGAGTTCAAGATTTAATCAGGGTTTAACTCTAGATTTAATGAAGATAAGTCTTAACAAAATTATATAATAATACATAATTGAAATAAATAAAAATTTGTGGTCTAGTTTAGTTGTAAAAATAATTAGTTTAACAATAAATAATATGTTTAAATATAACAGTGTTGATAATATTATTGTCGGGTTAGTTATTTATTTAATACAATTTAAAAATTATCACTACAAATATAATGTTATTATTTGGTTAAAACTTTTGTTACTTGGTAAAAAATTTAAAGTAGTATATGTCTGAAAGTACAATTAAAAATTACGTTGGTCTGTAGTACTAGAAAATGGTTTCATAAATTTTTAGGGTAGTTTTTTTCGTCATACATATTATTGAATTTAATATGGAAATTCCGTCGCATCGTAAGTGGATTGATAATAGGTGTAACCCAAAAAGAATCAGAATTACTAGAGAATTTTATGAGGGTGTCGATGAGTTTATTCAATTTGCATCTACTTAAGAAAGTTTCATAAGATTAGAAGGAAAGTTAAAGTGTCTTTGTATGAAATGTGAGTGTCTAAGGTTTAAATCAATCAATGAGGTGATAAGTGGCTGCACTCTCACCCTGCAATTAAAACACAAAACAAAACACAATAAAAATTTTATATTTTATTTATTTATTTAGGCGAGAGGTTTATACTCGTCAGTGTACGAGTGCAGTTGTAGTTCAAATTTAAATTTATACTTTCTGGATAAGTCCAGGTCGTCCACTGAGAGATTTATTTATGGCAAAAGAAAAAAAGAATGTCACACACACGCACACGCATTTAGATGGATTGATAACATGATTTTTTTATGATTTTTTTAGATAACAAATACTAGAAAATAAAGCAAGACAGAAGTTGAAATAAATACTAAACGTGAGAATATGAAATTGGAAAGTACTTGAGTTAAGACAATTTCAGTGCCAACCCGTTGATTCCCAAATATTAGCATAAAAGATTAGCAACATTAATTTAATTTCAGATATGAGGATTTGTTATTAAATGCAATTAAAGATAATGATAGCTCTAGTTTAAGCAATCCCCATACATGATATGCGGGATTCTAATTTAAGAAACTACCATAAATTCAATTACAATTAATACACAAAACAACTAAATTAATCATCCGGGTTTGGGTATGATAGCGTTTCCAGTTCTAGTAACTCTCATGCGTGACATGAAAGCTCTTAGGCTTACGCTCCAATCCAAACCTAGTGATTTTTCAATAATCAAAACACACTCATATTGAAGTTTAAACCAATGTTACTCATTTAAAGCGTAGCTTTCTTTGGGAATCATTGGCGTTAGACACTGTCCTTGCCTTAACCCAAGATTAGATTTAGCTACTCATCTCTATTAAATTAATTGACAACAATTTAAATGACATAATTTAAATAACAGAATTTAAATGACAGGAATTAAAATAGAAGAAACTAACCGGCCATTTAGGCGGTAGATAATTAAAATACAAGAATTAAAATTGCAAGAATTTAAAGGCAAGAAACTAACCGTCCATTTAGGCGGTGAACAATTAAAATACAAGAATTAAAATTGCAAGAATTTAAAGGCATAAACTAACCGTCCATTTAGGCGGTGAATAATAAAGTAATAATAAATGACATAAGAATTTAAAAGAAGAAAGGAAGAAAGGAAGAAAGGAAGAAAGTAAGATCACAAGAGAAAATACTAAAGAAAATGAGAGAGAACAAAAGCAATTCTCAAAGAGAGAATTCTAAGGAAATAACTAAACTTTGATTCAAGAATAATAATCACACTTACAAATGCAATCAAGTGATCTATTTATAGGCCACAAGATGCAATACAAACCACACAATTTCAATTATTCAACTAGACATAATTATATCTAATGGGCACTCACACACTTAAAGTTAAATGGATTTTAGCTATAATACACACCTAATATTAAATGGATTTTAGCTAAAATACATACCTAATAAAGCATTCATAAAGTTAAATGGATTTTAGCTATAATATCCACCTAATAGTTAAGTGGATTTTAGCTAAAAAAACACACCTAATAAAGCTCTCACATAAAAAATAAAAATAGATTTCTATAAATTGATTTTTAATCTTCATTAGGATTAAAAATAATCCTTGGGCCTTCTCCAAATAATATCTTCCATGGGTTGCTCAAATTGGGCCTTAATTCTTCATGGGCTTAAATTCTTCATGGACTTTAATTTTTCATGTGCTTGATTTCTTCATGGACTTGAATTCTTCATGGGCTTGATTTCTCCATGGGTTTGATTTCTTCATGGACTTGAATTCTTCATGGACTTTAAGTCTTCATGGGCTTTAATTCTTCATGCCTAAAAAAATAAAAATAATTTAATATTATTAATAAATTATATATTATATATATGTATTAGACATGGCACATATATATATATATATTATATTATATTATATATATTACATGAATGCATATAATGATGTATATGTATTATATATAATTTTATATATTATTATTATTATTATTAAATTTTACTTTAAAATTTCATTTCATTCATTTTTCAATTTAAACTTGCATATAACCATAAAATATATATTAATATCTAATTTAAACTATTTTTAAGATCAAAAGAAGGGTATAATTATAACAAAATTTTTATAAAATTAACCACTAATCACACCCCCCAACTTAAACATTGCTAGTCCCTTAGCAATCAGACTATACACATGCCAAGTTTTAATAACTGTATGAATGTAAAAATTTCAAATTTGAAATCGAAATGCATAAAATTGAATAAATAATTTAGCATTCTAAATCAGATTTTTGGTTAAAGATCATACAATCTCAGGAATAGCAATTAGGATGACCAACACACAGACTTACTCTCTTGAAGTTTTGACTCAAATCTCACTATGGATTTTCCCTCCAATAAAAAGGATTTCTCAGGTGTACACACAAGGGGGTGCACCGTTATAAGAGTAAATGCAGAACAAGTTCAAAACTCAGTGTCATCCCAAATACAAGGAACGTATTTTCATGAAAGAACAAGGAAATTGATATAGCTTCATGATTGGAATAATGCTCTAGATGAGTAACTTCTGAATTTAAACATGATTCCCTACTCCAAACTCGAATTCTGAGATCACATGATTTATAGCATAAAATGGGACCAGACTGGGTTGTAATGGGGCTATGAAGTTAATACGGGTTGTCAAAGAAAAGGTAAATTATGGAAAGTGTGTGTGTCGGGATTTTTTTTTTTTTTTTTTTTTTTTTTTTTTTTTTTTTTTAAGCAGTTATGCTGAATAGCTAAGAGAAGTTGCCCCATTTTTTTTCACTTTTTTTTTTTCTTTCTTTTTTTTTTCTCTCTTTTTTTTTTTTTTTTTTTTTTTTCTTTTTCTCTTTTTCTTTCTCTTTAAATATGAAAATAGATAGACAGATTAATTCCCAAAAACACACCAGGTTGGTCAAAATTCATATTGTTTTGGGTAAAACGAAGGTAGCGAAGAAAGTTGTACTACAAATGGCTCAAAAGGGCTACCAAAGGAGGTTAATTTAAAGAAAGAAAAAGGTTTAATAAGCTCAAAATGAAAGAAATTGATCCCCTTATCATGCTTCTACAAAACGATGATACTCAGTCATCTAATTCAGAGTTTGAAACCAGTCAAACTTATCCGTTATCATACTAGACATTCAATGCGAATTGATGTTTTGAAGCCATTGAAAAGATAAGATAAACAATAAAGCATATTTAGAGTAAGTGTTATTTCACTCAGAATTAACGGTTATTAGGCTCAAACACTCACTTGGGTAATAGTCTCCACTTTTGTTGAGAGATCATACAGTGTACTAATCAGCTAATTACTGTTACCTTTGACTTTATGACCGATAACTAATTTTTAAATTTTGAATCCCCGATGAATGCAAATTACTTATTCTAATGCATATACGTTTTCAAATAAGAAATCAATGCATTCATGTTTTGTATTGCAAACTTAACCGGCTATCAGTGCATAACTTCAAGCTTTAGGAATAGCATTATTTAAAACACATAATTTTTTTTTTTATTATTATTGTTTTTTATTTTTTTAATAAGAGCAGATAAAGATAATCAAAATCACACAATACTACAAACTAGCAATAGCAAACTCACAGTTAAATATGAACCAGATAATTCATAATTAGACCTTACACCCCCCAACTTGAATTGCAGTAATAAACTAGGGTTGTTAGGAATACCTGTAACTCCACAAGTCCATAGATTTGCTGTGAACTGCTAAAACTTAAACAACAAATGAGCATACCATATATATATATATTTATATTTTCACACCAAAATAAAAATTCCATGCAAGTCATAAGATAAAAAAATGCGTCTCAAGAGTACAAAAAGTACTCCTTACTCAGCCATCTTATCAAAGACTTTGCCTAACAACATTCCACAGTTTTTTTTTTTTTTTTTTTTTTTTTTTTTTTTTTTTTTAAGAACACAACCAAGAAAAATCCTGCAAGTTGTTCAATACTTAAAATGCGTCTCAAGAGTACAAAAAGTACTCCTTACTCAGCCATCTTAATAAAGAGCATTTCTCACAGTGATAAATCTAAATTAATCGGACCCCTTTGGCGCTTGTTACTAATTGCCTTAGACCAGTCTATCCAAGGCTCATAAGGATCGTGCTGTGGAACATAAGTGTGTAATTTTTCTAGCAGCTCATCAATGGTGGATGCGGAAATGAGAATCTTTCTTGCTGAAAGAGAAATGAACTTTTGATCCACAGCCTGATCAAGAAAAGAGAGCAACCCATCAAAAAAATGGTTAACATTTAAAAGTCCAATTGGTTTGGTATGGAGATTACTCTTGGCCCAGGAGATTATACAAAACATTTCTTCAAGTGTTCCAAAACCTCCTGGTAAAGCAATGAAGGCGTCTGACTGATAAATCTTACAAGCCATACGCTCAGACATAGAAGTCGTTTCTATAAGTTGACCGCGTGTAATCCCAGAAATATGTGGTTCAGCTAAAGGGAATGGCATTACACCTACCACAGATGAATTTCCAAGATGTACAGCTTGTGAAACATAACCATTCAATCCACGACTTCCCCCTCCATATACCAAATTAATTTTTTTCTCTCCTAATTTTTTGCCTAGTTCGCTTGCTGCAAGTGCGTAACAAATATCACTCCCAAGTTGAGAGCCACAAAGTACACATATGGTTTTGATTCGACGAACTAACTGACCTTCCATGTTTGTTCCTTTTGTATGCCCTGGAAAGAGATTTAGCGATCAAAAGTAGCTATACAACAATTCAACAAGAAATAAATACAAACAAAAATCATGCGTATGTATAAGTAGTTGTGATTGTGGCTCACATCTTCCTCTGGTTTTACGTCCAGAAACGGCTTAAACACTTTCTATGAAGCGGGGATAAGCTTCCCATCCAATTTTCTTATAGATTGGCAAACAGGGTCGTTTTTAGTCAGATTCCCAAGACTATAGCGTTGGTGGTCACTTCTAAACTGGGTCCATAAAGCAAGAAGTTCTCTTTGCACTATTCCACACGGATGCGTCTCAAGAGTCAATCGGATATCATCCAGAGACTCCTTACTCAGTCCATCCTTTATGAAACTAATTTTATCTTCTCGATTTATGGACGTAAACCCCACAGATTTGCATCGTGTGTTACAGGTCCATCGAGCACATTTGTAACAACCATTCACTCTTTTCGCTCTTCTTTTCTTCGCAAAACTACTCTTCCCTAAGCCTGGAAAATGCTTAAAACTAGGTGAAGTTTCACCAGCTAATCGAACTTTTGCTTCGATCAGCCAACGAATATCTTCAGGGATGTTATTAAGCATCAACAACCTAAGTCTTTCACACCTAGCAACATAAATTTTTTTCAAATCATTCTGCGGGAGAGATGGATAGTACTTGTGAATTTTTGAGAGATAAAGATCCATTTTTTTTTTTTTTTTTTTTTTAACTATACTAAGAAAAAAAAAGTAAAGAACTATAAACTTTGCAAAAGGGATGAGAGTACCTGATCGGAGGATAACACAAAGGAGAGAAGATTGAGCTCAAGAAGGGTGACTTGCCTCATACAGATATGGAGTCTCTTATAGAGCAACGGTCATCACTATTCTACACTCGAGTCGAGACATGTCACAATTACAGGGTCAGGCTTGACGTCTCTTTTTCAACGCTTGGTGCCTCATTTTTCAACATTTGGCAGTGTGCCTTATCCTTTATAGGGCAGTGTGATTGCACTGCCTAAGAAAAGATAGCTACCACCAGCGTCAATTCTGTCTCTCTCAATTCAAATTTTTTTTTTTAATTTTTTTTTTTTTTTTTTTTTTTGTGGTAAATTTTTATTTTTTTTTATTTTTTTTTTTTTTAGTAGGGGCCCAATAAAATCATATATATCACACAAGACAATATTATCAAGTCAATCAAAATTATTTCACTAATAAATCAATAAGTACACCTTACCCCCCAACTTAAATTGCGCATTGTCCTCAATCGGCAATAAAAGGATAGAAGATAGGCATACCTGACGGTCTTCAATACATGAACTCGTATGGAAAAATTTTTATTTAGACTGCATACAGAGAAACACTATTTGAATCAAAGTTAATTAAGTAATGCAGAAAATGAACAACTTATATATATACTTCTTTATTATTATTATTATTATTTATTTTTTTTTTATTTTATTTTTTTTTTTTTATTTTATTTTTTTTTCAGATCTATAAACATCCATTTAACCTAAATGGAAAGGTGGTCTTTTAACGTCAGATTCCCAGACGACATGAAACTTCCCTTATTCATCAGATGATGGTGGATCATCCAAATCCATAACTCCTTCATTCTCCTCAACACTACCCTGGTATGGTTTCAACCTATGACCATTGACTGTTAGAAGCTGTCCTGACTCCGGATTTTCTATCTCAAATGACCCATATCCTGAGATGAACTTGATTACAAAAGGGCCGACCCATCGAGACTTCAATTTTCCTGGGAATAGATGCAATCGAGAATCGTACAAGAGTACCTGTTGCCCTACCTGAAAGCTTTTTCGAATGATGTGCCGATCATGTAACTCTTTCATGCGAACCTTGGCCAATCGTGCATTTTCAAATGCTTCATTCCGAATTTCCTCAAGTTCATTCAATTGGAGCTTCCTGGATAAGCCTGCTTCAGTTAGACTCTTGTTGATCTTATGAATTGCCCAATATGCTTTATGCTCAATTTCCACCGGCAGATGACAAGATTTACCGTATACTAGCCTATAGGGAGACATTCCCAAAATTGTTTTGTAAGCTGTCCTGTATGCCCAAAGAGCGTCTACTAGTCTTAAGGACCAATCCTTACGATTAGCAGCAACAGTCTTTTCCAATATGCGCTTAATCTCCCTATTGGCTAGCTCGGCTTGACCATTGGTTTGGGGATGGTATGGTGTTGCAACCTTATGCAGTACACCATATTTCTTCATTAATCCTGCCACAACTTTATTACAAAAATGGGAACCCCCATCACTGATGATTGCTCGTGGCATCCCAAATCGACTGAATATGTTTTCTTTCAAAAATTTCACGACAGTCCTATGGTCATTTGTTCTGGCCGGGATTGCTTCTACCCATTTGGACACATAGTCAACAGCAAGTAAGATATATTCATGACCAAATGAATTGACAAATGGGCCCATAAAATCCATACCCCAACAGTCAAAAACTTCTAACACTTGGATCGGATGTAATGGCATCATGTTTCTCCTTGACAGACTTCATATCCTTTGACATCGATCACAATTTGAACAGAACTTGTACACATCCTTGAACAATGTCGGCCAATAAAATCCACTCTGAAAAATTTTTGCAACTGTTTTCTTGACAGAAAAATGGCCTCCACATGGAAGAGTATGACAGAAATTGATGACACTTTGTTGCTCATGATCGGGTATGCATCTACGGATGATTTGATCAGGACAATACTTGAAGAGGTAGGGCTCATCCCAAAAGAAGGTTCTGACTTTTCTGAAAAATTTATGCCTATCTTGCTTACTCCAATGGTCTGGGATCAGACCAGTTGCCAGGTAGTTCGCAATGTCAGCATACCAAGGGACAACAGATGATGCACGAATAACATTCACTTTAAACAGTTGCTCATCAGGGAAATTGTCATGAATTGGTTCATCAAATTGTGTGAGATCTTGACTTGGAATCCTTGACAAATGGTCAGCCACCACATTTTCTACTCCCTTCTTGTCTCTGATTTCAATGTTGAACTCTTGCAGGAGTAAGATCCATCGGAGCAGACGGGGTTTTGCATCTTGCTTTGTGAACAAATACTTCAGAGCAGCGTGATCAGTAAAAATGATCACTAGTGACCCTACGAGGTAAGATCGAAACTTGTCCAGGGCAAAGACAACTGCTAGTAACTCTTTCTCTGTAGTGGTGTAATTCTTTTGTGCCTCATTAAGAGTTTTGCTAGCATAATATATCACATGAGGTTTCTTATCCTTCCTCTGCCCTAACACAGCTCCTACCGCATAATCACTAGCATCGCACATAAGTTCAAACGGGAGGGACCAATCAGGGGACTGAATGATAGGTGCTGAAATGAGTGCATCTTTCAATTTATCAAAAGCATTTTGACAGGCAGGACTCCATTCAAACGGAACATCTTGAGACAACAAATGGCACAAGGGTCTTGTTATGGTGCTAAAGGAAGCAATGAATCTCCTATAAAACCCTGCATGTCCCAAAAAACTTCTGATGTCTTTCACATTCCTAGGGATGGGGAGTTTTTGAATTGTTTCAATTTTTGACCTGTCTACCTCCATCCCCCTAGATGAAACGATGTGCCCCAAGACTATGCCCTGTTTCACCATGAAGTGACATTTTTCCCAATTGAGTATCAGATTTGTTTCCTCACATCTTGCTAAAACCTTTTTCAGATTCTCCAAACAGGCCTCAAAGTTACTTCCATAAACAGAAAAGTCATCCATAAACACTTCAACAATTTGCTCAACCATTTCACTGAAAATGCTCATCATACACCTTTGAAAGGTGGCTGGAGCATTGCATAACCCAAATGGCATGCGCCTGTATGCAAATGTCCCAAATGGACATGTGAAAGTTGTCTTCTCTTGATCTTCTAGTGCAATTTCTATCTGATTGTACCCTGAGTACCCATCTAAGAAACAGTAGTAGGCTTGGCCTGCTATTCTCTCCAGAACTTGATCCAAGAAAGGCAAAGGAAAATGATCTTTCCTTGTCACAGAATTGAGCTTTCTATAATCAATGCACATACGCCATCCTGTCTGGATGCGCGTGGGAATCAGTTCATTGTTCTCATTTTTTACAACAGTGACTCCAGACTTTTTGGGTACTACCTGTGTTGGACTTACCCACTTAGAATCAGAGATTGGGTAAATTATTCCAGCATCCAATAGCTTAAGCACTTCTTTTCTGACAACTTCTTTCATGTTGGGATTTAATCTCCTTTGCATTTGCCTAACTGGTTTTGCTCCTTCTTCCAAGAATATCTTATGAGTACATATCAAAGGGCTAATACCTTGCAAATCTGAAATGGTCCATCCTAATGACTTCCTGTGTGCTTTTAGAACTTCTATCAATTGTTGCTCTTGCTGAGGTGTCAAACTTGAAGATATCACCACTGGGAATGCTTCCCCTTCTCCTAGAAAGACATACTTCAAATCACTGGGTAATGGCTTTCTCTCAGGCGTGGACTGATGGCTATCAGGAGCCATGAGCTTACTGTCCAAGTTTCTTAATGGCTCTAAACCAGGCATCCATGTAGGCTTCTCACTTTCTTTGCTTATGACTTCCACTTCTTTTATTTCTTCAAGATCTTGATTTCCTTCTTTGGGTCTTCTCATGAACTCTTCAAAACAGTCATTGGTCAGTGTTTGGATCAAGTCTACCTCCTCCACTTCACTCTCAGTGTCCTGATGTTTGGCTACCCTGAAGATATTCATTTCTACAGTCATGTTCCCAAAAGATAGCTTTAACACACCATTCCTACAGTTGATGATGGCATTTGATGTGGCAAGGAATGGTCGACCTAAGATGACTGGCACAGGAGGTTGAGGACCCTGATGTGGCTGGGTGTCCAAAACGATGAAGTCTACTGGAAAGTAGAACTTATCGATTTGTACCAGAACATCCTCCACAATTCCTCGTGGAACTTTGACTGATCGATCAGCCAGCTGAAGGGTCACTCTAGTGGGTTTAAGCTCACCTAATCCCAACTGTTGATACACACTGTATGGCAACAAATTGACACTAGCTCCTAAATCCAAGAGTGCCCGATCAACCTTTTGACTTCCTATGATGCATGTAATGGTTGGACAGCCTGGATCTTTGTATTTGGGAGGAGTTTTCAATTGGAGAATGGCGCTGACTTGTTCAGTTAAGAATGCCTTTTCATGCACATTTGTTTTCCTTTTTACAGTGCACAGATCTTTCAAAAACTTTGCATATGAAGGTGTTTGTTTGATTGCATCCAACAGCGGGATGTTGATTCTCACTTGCTTAAACACTTCATATATATCTGCATTTTGTTGCTCTTTTTTCAAATGATTCAACCTTTGTGGAAAAGGTGGTTTGGGCCTGTATTGAATTTCTTTCTCATCTTCTTTTTGTTTTTCATTTTTCTCATTTTTTTCATTTTTCTCATTTTTCTCATTTTTTTCATTTTTTTCCACGGTGGATTCATAATCTTTTGGTTCTTTTTCTTCATCAGCATGTTGGTTTATCCTAGGATCAGTTGGTTTCTCAATTATTCTTCCACTTCTTAGGGCAGTCACTGCTTGCACTTGTTCATGAGTGTTGGTTTCACTATTTGAAGCTTCTACCTGGTTGGTTTGTCTAATTGGGTTAGGATTAGTTTGGGATGGAAACCTTCCGGGTTCTCTCACACTCAATGTTTGTGTTATCTTGGTCAACTGGCTCCTAATGTCTTCTACAGCTCTATTTGTTTGGTCTTGATTTTTGACAAGCTGAGCAACCTGATTATTGATACCTGTTTGACTTTGGATGAACTGGTGCAAGGTATCTTCCAAAGATCTCCTATGAGGAGGTTGGTAAGTATTGGATGAAGAACCTTGATTTTGTTGGAAAGTGTGCTGTTGTGCAGGGAAGGGAGGTTGAGAATGATTTCCAAAATCATTTCTCCAAGAAAAATTGGGGTGATTTCTATTATTGGGATGGTATGAATTGTAGTTCTGATTATTCCCATAATAGGCTCCACTCTGATTTTGATTTTGTCTCCCCTCAAAGTTGTGTGAATGATTGTTATTAGTCTGCCCATACAATACCTCCTTGAAAGCAGGTAGGGTAGGACATTCTTCAGTTGAATGATCTATTGCATCACACACAACACACTTTACTTCCACTTGATTAACAGATTGCACCTTTTTGGGTTGCATGTTTTCAACTTTCTTTGTTAAAGCAGTTAGTCTTGCATTTAAATCATCACTCTCACTTAGTTGGTATCTCCCTCTAGGTTGTGGATTTTCTCTTGAATCAAGAGCAGATGTTGGACCAACTTCCCAGTTTCTTGTATTCTCAGCCAATGTGTCAAAGAAGTGGAAAGCTTCTTCTGGAGTCTTCTCATAGAATTCTCCATTGCACATTGTAGAAACTAGCATTTTCAATTGTGGAGTGAGTGAATCATGAAAGAAACTGACCACTCTCCATTGCTCAAAAGCATGGTGCGGACAAGTGTGAAGAAGGTCTTTAAACCTTTCCCACGCTTGAGCAAAATTCTCATTTGGTTTACAGGCAAAGTTCATGATTTGTCTTTGAAGAGTAGCAGTTCTGTTGGCAGGGAAGTATTTTTTTAAGAAAGTTGTTTGCATTTCTCTCCAAGTTCCTATAGATCTAGGTGAGAGAGTGCTTAACCATATTTTTGCCTTATCTTTCAGTGAGAATGGAAAGAGTTTTAATCTGATGACATCCTCATTTACTGTATGGTCCATGCAAGTGCTACATACTTCCTCAAATTCTTTCATATGAGTATATGGATTTTCAGAATCCATGCCATGAAAAGTTGGCAACAATTGGATTGTGCCAGGTTTGAAGTTAAACCTATGGTGGTTGATGGGAAGAATAATACAAGAGGGGGTTGTCTGCCTAGGAGGATGAAGATACTCTCTGAGGGGTCTGATCATCTCCTGATCAATGGGATCAGGGTCACCGTGGTCACTACCACGTGCAGACATGTTGTGTGCAAGTGGTATGTTCTCATTGTGTTGAGACATGAGCGATTGATTTTCTACAGTTCTACCAGACCTAAGTATCATACACAATGGACAAACAAAAATAAAGTAAAAAGAAACAGAGTTACCGAATTTATCAGGAGATGCTTCTTCTTTCTCTTTTTTTTTTTTTCTTTTTGTTTTTGCCTCAATCTCCCCGGCAACGGCGCCAAAATTTGGCTGCACTCTCACCCTGCAATTAAAACACAAAACAAAACACAATAAAAATTTTATATTTTATTTATTTATTTAGGCGAGAGGTTTATACTCGTCAGTGTACGAGTGCAGTTGTAGTTCAAATTTAAATTTATACTTTCTGGATAAGTCCAGGTCGTCCACTGAGAGATTTATTTATGGCAAAAGAAAAAAAGAATGTCACACACACGCACACGCATTTAGATGGATTGATAACATGATTTTTTTATGATTTTTTTAGATAACAAATACTAGAAAATAAAGCAAGACAGAAGTTGAAATAAATACTAAACGTGAGAATATGAAATTGGAAAGTACTTGAGTTAAGACAATTTCAGTGCCAACCCGTTGATTCCCAAATATTAGCATAAAAGATTAGCAACATTAATTTAATTTCAGATATGAGGATTTGTTATTAAATGCAATTAAAGATAATGATAGCTCTAGTTTAAGCAATCCCCATACATGATATGCGGGATTCTAATTTAAGAAACTACCATAAATTCAATTACAATTAATACACAAAACAACTAAATTAATCATCCGGGTTTGGGTATGATAGCGTTTCCAGTTCTAGTAACTCTCATGCGTGACATGAAAGCTCTTAGGCTTACGCTCCAATCCAAACCTAGTGATTTTTCAATAATCAAAACACACTCATATTGAAGTTTAAACCAATGTTACTCATTTAAAGCGTAGCTTTCTTTGGGAATCATTGGCGTTAGACACTGTCCTTGCCTTAACCCAAGATTAGATTTAGCTACTCATCTCTATTAAATTAATTGACAACAATTTAAATGACATAATTTAAATAACAGAATTTAAATGACAGGAATTAAAATAGAAGAAACTAACCGGCCATTTAGGCGGTAGATAATTAAAATACAAGAATTAAAATTGCAAGAATTTAAAGGCAAGAAACTAACCGTCCATTTAGGCGGTGAACAATTAAAATACAAGAATTAAAATTGCAAGAATTTAAAGGCATAAACTAACCGTCCATTTAGGCGGTGAATAATAAAGTAATAATAAATGACATAAGAATTTAAAAGAAGAAAGGAAGAAAGGAAGAAAGGAAGAAAGTAAGATCACAAGAGAAAATACTAAAGAAAATGAGAGAGAACAAAAGCAATTCTCAAAGAGAGAATTCTAAGGAAATAACTAAACTTTGATTCAAGAATAATAATCACACTTACAAATGCAATCAAGTGATCTATTTATAGGCCACAAGATGCAATACAAACCACACAATTTCAATTATTCAACTAGACATAATTATATCTAATGGGCACTCACACACTTAAAGTTAAATGGATTTTAGCTATAATACACACCTAATATTAAATGGATTTTAGCTAAAATACATACCTAATAAAGCATTCATAAAGTTAAATGGATTTTAGCTATAATATCCACCTAATAGTTAAGTGGATTTTAGCTAAAAAAACACACCTAATAAAGCTCTCACATAAAAAATAAAAATAGATTTCTATAAATTGATTTTTAATCTTCATTAGGATTAAAAATAATCCTTGGGCCTTCTCCAAATAATATCTTCCATGGGTTGCTCAAATTGGGCCTTAATTCTTCATGGGCTTAAATTCTTCATGGACTTTAATTTTTCATGTGCTTGATTTCTTCATGGACTTGAATTCTTCATGGGCTTGATTTCTCCATGGGTTTGATTTCTTCATGGACTTGAATTCTTCATGGACTTTAAGTCTTCATGGGCTTTAATTCTTCATGCCTAAAAAAATAAAAATAATTTAATATTATTAATAAATTATATATTATATATATGTATTAGACATGGCACATATATATATATATATATTATATTATATTATATATATTACATGAATGCATATAATGATGTATATGTATTATATATAATTTTATATATTATTATTATTATTATTAAATTTTACTTTAAAATTTCATTTCATTCATTTTTCAATTTAAACTTGCATATAACCATAAAATATATATTAATATCTAATTTAAACTATTTTTAAGATCAAAAGAAGGGTATAATTATAACAAAATTTTTATAAAATTAACCACTAATCAATAAGAGATGTTTGTAAACATGGATTCATGAAGAGTTGTTATTGTTGGACTCATCATGGTGAAGAAGTGCCCGTTGTGCCTCTTTCGATTGTTGAAAATGAATATTATAGAGAAGACAATTTTAATTATCAATTTAATTCTTATGAACAGATAGTAATGGATGCGGCCGGGCCATCTAATGCACCATATATAATGCAAGATATTGGTAGTGGAAGTGGTTATCAAACTTACAATGTAGACGAAACACCGAATGAAAATGCACAAACATTTTATGACATGTTGTTTACTACACAGGCTCCATTGTATTCAAACTGCGAAGTAGAAAGTGAACTTTCTGCTACAGTTAGGATGTTAAGTATAAAGTCTGATTATAATATTCCCGAATGTGGGTATAATGAAATCATGCAGTTTACTCACCAAACAATGCCAACTGGTAATAATGTGCCAACTGATTTTTATCATACCAAGAAGTTGGTTTCGCAGCTTGGCCTCAGTTATCAGAAGATTGATTGTTGTTCAAATGGGTGTATGTTGTATTATAAGGATGATGAATCCAAGATGAATTGTAAGTTTTGCGACCATCCTTGTTTTTAACCTGTAAGAAGTGAGAAAGAAAAATTTAAACAAATTTCTTATAAAAAAAAATGTGGTATTTACCTCTCATACCAAGACTGTAGAGAATATATGCTTTTACGGTTACAGCTTCGAGCATAAGATGGCATCATGAAAGTCAGAGAGAGCCTAGTGTATTGTCTCACCTGTCTGACGGGAAAGCATGGAAACATTTTGATTAAAAATATCCTAACTTCTTCACCGATCCAAGAAATGTTGTAATACCCTAAGATATCATGAATAATAATTACAATTTTGGTATTTAAGACCCTAGAGAAATTATTAGAATTTTAAGTGTTTATCAGTAAATTTAATAGGGTAAGTATAAATTTATTTATATAAATAAATTTAGTTGTAATTAATTTATTTATGTATATAGTTTAATCATAGTTAAATTCATTTGTATAAAGTATATAGTATAATTATAGTTAAAATATACCAGAAATTATATTAAAAATTGGGATTTTTCTTACCGTTATATGTATACATGTATATATTAAATTCGTGTATATGTATATTATATATATATATAAAATATCAGAAAATCAAATCAAGGAGCAGGCGCGATGGCCATGCCCTGGCCGCGCCTACAACTCAAAAATCAGAGGGCAAGGGAGGAGGGTAAGGCTGATATGGCTGTCGGGATGGCCTTTAGGATGCGTGGCGCCCTTGATGGGACAGCTCACGACAGATTTTTGGCTATAAATAGTCGCGATTGAGCAGCCCCTTTCATCGAAAATTTTACTTCAACGAGTGAGAGATTGAGGCAGTGTTTGAGAGTTTGGTGAGTGAGGTTTTGGTCTTTGCATCGTGGGTAAGGTTTCTGGAGCGTTTGGTGGCCAACGGAGCAGTAGAGAAGAAGAATCGAGCCTCGCCGAAAAATCGGGCAAGTCGCCTGAGCTGCACCTTCGAACGCTAAATTGAGGTACTTCCAGTTGATTTTTCTTGATTTTAAGGTTGTAATTGGGTTTGGGAGGTTGAAAATAGGGGGGTGGGAGAGCTTTTTTGAAGCTTGGAGGAGTCGGAGCGTCGCTGGCGGTGAAGTAGCTGCCGGAGAAGACGCACCAGGCGAGCGCGTGGCTGCACGCGCCTGCTAGTAGGAAGAAGGCACGTGGCTTGCACCACTAGGAAAAAAAAGAAAAGAAAAAAATAAAAAGAAAATAGATAAAATTTTGCAAAAATTTCTAGAAAATCTAGAATTTTGTTTATGTCTTATTTTGTGAAAAATTTTCTGGAAAATGCTAAATTAATTAATTATTTAAGTAGTTTTGCTATTATGGAAATAAGGGAAGAAATAGGAATTAAATTTGGAAAATTTCAAGAAAATTCTAGAATGCTAGAAATATTATTTAATGAATATTGGTAAAGAGAAATTGAGTTACATGAAAGTTTAGATATTTATTATGAAATTTTGAGGACATAAGACTTAGAAAATAAAGAGAAATTGTAGAAATTATGAAGAAATAGTAAATTAACATTTTGGAAATAAATTTAATGTTTTAGGAATCCTTGGGGCATTAGGATTGGGAAATAGCTCGTCTTTCAAGGACGACACGCTTTTCAAGGCAACTTAAATTGTGGAATGTAAGTGTACCGTTGCCAGATTAGTATGGCTATAAATATTTATGTTTACACCCGATCCTCAGGAATGCTTCATCATATTGACATGCCCTGATATGTATTCATCACGTAGACTGCACACATGACATGCTATGAAATGCATATGAACAAGTTGATATTATTGATCACATGCATCATGGCTGTAAGGAGTACGAACTAGCACCGCTACTGTACCAAGGGTGCCCCATACATTCTGGTTTCGAAAGAGGTGGTCGTAAAAATGGGAAGTAGCATGAAGAGTGCAGTTGACACTTACGATGAGTAAGACATTACATACACACATGATAAATCATCTTGTGCCTTACTTAGATGGTTCATCATCTAATTCGAGTTTTGCCCCTGGAATATTCAACATTCCAATCAGGACTTGCAGTAATGGTACGGAAGTCGAAGATGTGTAATGATGCAAGTCATCAAGTAATGAGCAAGCGTGCCATGTTATGTTGTAGTACGAATATTTCAAGTATTATGTACGTTTTAAATTATCTTTAGGAACTTATGTATCAACTTTGTAACAAGTGCCATGTTCAATTATCTATGTATGAAATGCTATGATCAGTTTCGATTTCAGCTTCCGCTTTATAAGATTTTATTTATCTCTAGTGTATAAATTATTTCGTCAAGCACTAGATAGGTCTAAGGGAATTTCGGGGTGAGGTAGTGTGGAAAAAAAAAAAGTTCCTAAATTCCCTAAGACATAACACGCCCTGAATAGGTGGAGTGTTACAAATGTGAGGCTTGGTCTTTGTGCAGATGGGTTTATTCCGTATGGTAAATCGGGTCACCCGTATTCTTGTTGGCCGGCATTGTGACGCCATATAATTTGCCTCCTGGAATGTGTTTGAAAAGAGAGTTTATTTTTTTGACTACTATTATTCCAGGTCCATCAAACCTGAAAAAAAAAGATAGATGTGTTCTTACAGCCTCTAATTGATGAACTTAAATTGTTGTGGTACGAAGGTGTTCTGACTTATGATATATCAACAAAGAATAATTTTTTTATGAAAGCTGCTCTATTATGGACCGTTAATGATTTTCCTGCATATGAAATGTTATCTGGTTGGATGACATATGGTAGATTAGCATGTCCATATTGTTTGGAGAAAACTAAAGCTTTCAATCTCAAATATGGTGGGAAGACGTCATTTTTTAATTGTCACAGGCAATTCTTGCCTATGGATCATGTCTTTCGGAGAAATACAGATGCATTTAGAAAAAATAGAGTTGATAATTTTTCTCCACCACCACGGTTAACTGGAGATAACGTTTTTCAGAGAGTCTGTAATTTTCCATCTATCCTCCAGCTACAGGACTGTGCTATGCCTGGGTATGGTGTAGAGTACAATTGGACAAAACGAAGCATTTTCTGGGAATTACCATACTGGAAAGATAATATGATCCGACACAACTTAGATGTCATGCATATTGAGAAAAATATTTTTGACAATATTTTCAATACAATAATGGATGTGAAGGGTAAAACTAAAGATAATACCAAGGCTAGAATGAACCTTAAAGAATATTGTAGGCAGAAAGAACTTGAACTAATAGACTGTGATCTGACTTATTTCCTCTTTCTTCCTTAGGATCATGGAGAACACCAAAATATACAATAGGGAGACTGAAAAAAACGGGGTTATCCGGGATTACCTCAAGGGCATATGTTCCCAGATGTCGGAGGATGATGTCACTCTTCTTCGTAGCAACCATAGGGTACCGTCTGCGTACTAAACTAGGATTCCTCGATCGGCCAACGTAGAGAAAGGTTGGGTGAGTGTTTTTTAGGTCAGCTTTAGCCACAACTTTAGCCTTCCCTTTCACGATTTTGGCCTTCAATTCCTCAAAGTTAAAGGCTTAGCTTTGAGCCAGTTGCACCCTAATAGCTGGGCCCAACTAGTCGCCTTCTTTATATGCTACCAAGAGAAAGAGGTGGTCTTTTCTATTGAACTCTTATTTGGCTTTTTCTACCTCTGCGTAGTGAGGAACATATATCACCTATATACCCTACGTCGCCCTCGCTCGGAGGATTGCATCTTCTATGACTCCCTCGCCAAAACTAATTCTTTCGATACTTGGTGTTTTTTGTTCCAACCATCGAACAATGTATGGAACACTACCCGTAAATGGCAATGTCTAGATGGATTTGCAGACAACCAGCTCGTTGGCCAAGTGTCGTGTGTTTCCGGCTACTTTAAGCAATATTCTCTAAGTTTGGTTTAGAAGCCTTTCACCTTGAAGCATTAGCAGTTGCGAAGAGTGTCAGCGAAGGTTTCTCAACCAGTATAGGGCGTTGAGAAGGTAACTCACCTCGTCGTGTCACCTCGCCATAGTATTCCAGAGGACAAATGAGTCCTTAAAGGACTACATTATTAGGTTTAGGCGTGAGGTGAGCAATATTGAAGATCTCTCCAATGAAAGTGCCTTGATTGCGATCTCCGCAAATCTTCGCAAAGATGGGAAGCTTTATGAGAGCATTTATAGGACTCATGTCAAGGATCTGGGGGAATTCTATGAACGAGTTGCTAAGAAGATTCGATGGGAAAAGGCTTTTGGCTCGAAGAAGCCCGCTGATGAGGAGTTAATTTTTCTAAATCTTAATTAATTATATCCTTATTTTTATCTTATATTAATGTTTAGTTTGAATAATTATGCACATTATGTACTATTGTCAGGATGATATGAAGAAATTGACATTTGTCGTTTAATTGAAGATGTTAAAGAGTCAATCAGATGGCCAACGTTACTACTCAAAATCTAGTGTAATTGGGTCAACTATTAAATGGAGTCCAACCAAATAAGGCCCAAGCATTTTAATTCCAAAGAAGACCCAAGCATTTTAATCCTAAGGAAGGCCTAAATCCAACATAAAGAAAACCCAAAACCCAACTTGTAAAAAATTAATTTTATTTTTATTTTTAATTATTTATTTTATGAGTATTACTTTATGTGTGTTTTTTTACCTAAAATCCATTTAACTTTAGATGTGTCTTTTAGCTAATATCCATTTAACTTTAGGTGTATGACTGCCCATTAGATATAATTATGTCTAGTTGTATAACTAAAATTGTGTGGTTTGTATTGCATTTTGTGAGTTATAAATAACTCACTTAGTTGCACTTATAAAGGGCTATTATTATTCTTAAATCAAAACTTAATTGTTTTCTTAGAGGTTCTCTTTGAGAATTTTTCTTGTTCTCTCTTTTTTTCTCTCTTGTCTTCTCTTGTAATCTTACTTCTTTTCTTTCTTCTCTTGAATTCTCATATTATTTATTGTTACTTTATTATCCACCGCCTAAATGGCCAGTTAATTTCTATCTTTAAATTTTTGTAATTTTAATTCACGTCTTTTTATTATCCACCGCCTAAATGGCCAGTTAATTTCTGCTGTTTTAATTCCTGTCATTTAAATTCTGTCATTTAAATTACTCTATTTAAATTTTTGTCAATTAACTTTCAAATGAAGATGAGTAGCTAAATCCAATTTTGGGTTAAGACAAGGACAGTGTCCAATGCCAATGATTCCCAAAGAAAGCTACGCTTCAAATGAGTGACATTAATTTAAATTTCAGTATGAGTGTGTATTAATTATTGAGAATTCAATAGGTTTGGATTGAAGCGTAAGCTTAACTTAGAGCTTTCATGCCACGTATGAGAGTTACTAGAACTGGAAACGTTATCATACCCAAACTCGGATGATTAATTTCGTTATTTTGTGTATTAATTGCAATCGAATTTATGGTAATTGTTTAAAATAGAATCCCGCATATCATGTATGAGGATTGCTTAAACTAGAACTATCATCATCTCTAATTGTATTTAATAGCATACTCTCATATCTGAAATTAAATTAATGTTGCTAATCTTTTCAGCTAAAAATTGGGGATCAGCGGGTTGGTACTGAAATTATCTTAACTCAAGTGTTATCCAATTCTATATTCTCACATTTAGTGTTTATTTTAATTTCTGCTTTGTTTTATTTCCTAGCATCCGTTATATAAAAATTCACAAAAAATATTGTTGCCAATTCATCTAGATGTGTATGCGCGTGACATTCTTTTTCTTTTGTCATAAATAAATCTCTCAATAGACGACCTAGACTTATCCAGAAAATAAATTAAATTTGGACTACAACTGCACTCGAACACTGGCGAGTATAAACCTCTCACCAAAATAAAAATAAAAAAAGAGCAAATCCAATATAAATTTTATTGTGTTTTAATTGCAGGGTGAGAGTGCAACCACCCGCTGGACAGAAAGAAGGGGCTGGGGGATCCAACACGAACAAGAAGAGGAATAACGAAAACAATGGAAGAAAGACTCAAGGAGATCGCTCAAACAATCAAGTCTCCAAGTGAGCTCGCAAAGCGGAGAAAGAAGAGTGACCTTCACGATCAGGTCGCTTTGACGGCTATAATGCCTTGTCAGACCCCTAAGAAATGATCTTCGCCATGGAGAGAAGCAAGAAGGATTTCGGGAAACCTAACTCGATAAAACCCCCCAAAAAATTCAAAAATAAGGAAAAGTTATGTTGTAACAATCCATTAGTAGGTCTAGGAGTTATTAATATTTATTTATGTGCATTGGAAAATTTTCCCTATTAAATTAATGTGAGAAAAATTTTATGTGGCAAAATATATGTAAGTAAATTATGTGTTAAATTAATGGTTTGGGTTGCTCATTTGGGCTTAAGCCATGTAGTAGTGTGTTGTGTATTTAGTTGATGGGTTGGGCTTGAGCCCATTGGTAAAATACATTTAAAATAGAATGGCATAAATGGGCTTTGCTCATATGTGATGTGTTTCGATTAATGGATTGGGCTTTGGAAACATGGGTTGAGCCTAAGAGAGATTTTGTATATTTTAATTGTTGTAATGTTGTGAAGCCTATTGGGCTTAAGGATATGTTGACGCCCTTTGAGTTGGGCTAATGAAATGGGCATTGGGCCCATGTACATAAAGTTGGGTATTTATTTAATAAAAGTTGAAATGGTTTATGAAATGTCTAAAGTGGGCTTATGTGTTATATGTTATGTAAGAAAAAGAAAAGGGTAAAATGATAATTAGCATAATGGGTTGAATAAAGAAAAGAGAAGAAATAAGAAAATGTGCGGGCCAAGGCTCTTTGTCTAATTTTTCCCATTCCTCATTCTCAATCTTTCCCTCTCTCGTGACCTTGTTCCTCTTCTCATTCTCTTCCGTTTTCTTCTTCTTCTCTTTCCATTATGCTTAAATGAATTAAAACTTCAAAGGTGGAGGGATTTGCATCTTGGAGGAGGAGGCTTTTTCTTCTCTTCGATCTAAGTTTCAAAAGGCAAGTTCTCTTGCACTCATTTTTTTAAAATGGTTGTGCAAGCTTTCTTTTCCATTATAGCAATGAAATGCTTCATGGTTTTCTCTTCCTCAATTTTTAAAAGTATGTCGGTATCGATTGTATATTTTTATAATTTTTTTCCTTTGATCCATATGTCATGTCAAGCCTTGTTGGGTCTTGTTGATGGTTTTGTTGAGGTTTGCTCACCCCATTCTTCCTTTAAGGAATGACTTTGGTGGGTTAGGAAGCTAGAATGAGAGTTTTGGAGTGTTTGGTGGCCATTTTAAGTGTTTTTGGTGGTTTTTTAGCCTTTTTTGTTCGTTCTCTGCCAAGTCGACTCATTTAGGAGGTCAAGTCGACTCAACCGCAACTTGACTACTCTGCGCATGTCTCGCTATTTTAGCCATGACTTTTGGTGTAGAACTCAGAATTGTGATCTGTTTGAAGCGTCATAAACTAAACTTCGAGGGCTTCTATTTGACATATGATATCATATATTTTGGTTGTGATTTGAGTTGGTTAAGGCTTTTATTAAACCAAATCATGTAAAATTATCAAAGTAAAGTGTTTTAAATGCTTCCTCCGATACCTCTCAATCCTCTAAAATAATAAGAGGTGTTGAAAATATATATACGTAAATACATGGGGTTTAGTAATTGTCTTGGATTAGGAAGAATAATAATAATCATTGGGAGGTTGTTATGAAATGTTTTTGGTTGGTATACCTATGTAGTTTCATGGGTGATGCATTCCTATCACTATATAAATACTTGCCTTAATGGATGTGGTTGCCATAAATGGATGTGAATGAAGTCATATGCATGATCATGATGTGATGTGGTGCCTAGAATCCTAGTGGGTGATTTTAGGCATGTTGTTGTGAAGTTGTAAAGATGATGGAATGTGTATGCATATGTATGTGTATATATTGTCTTTATGCACCTATTATTTTGCGCAGGAGAAAGGAAGTGGATATCCCCAAGGCATGCCATGGCAAGAAAGGCAGTTCGTCTGCAAAGAGATAAATGTGAAAAGAAAGGCAGTTTGTCCGCAAAGAAAGAAAGAAATGGGGATATCCCATCAAGGCGGCTCGTCTGCATTTGTTTTTATATGTGCATCATGTATTTTCTTATGCTATGGATAATGTTGATTAAGTACGTTGCACTATGGTGTCAAGTGCGTGAATGTTACTTGTTGTAATTGTGCTTGTAGTTGTGATGCATAGCATTATGTTCTATATTACAAAAGGCGGTGTATTCGCAAAAAGACGGTGTGTCCGCATGATTGATTTGTATGTATTACCCATTTTTGTACCATAAGTTATGTTGATGAAATGGCGTTATGCTATGGTCTAAGTGGGTGAATGTTACCTTCCTTAGTAAAGTGTGGGAATTGTTGTAAGAAAAGAAAGCATGATATATATATATATATGTTAATTGAATCATGATTAATATGGAAGTCATGGATTTATGTTTCATCTATGTTTTTGAGATTGGCAAGTGTCCATATGTGGCATGATATGCATGATATTCAGGGATAGTCTGGTCATATCCAATTTTCATTGTTTATAGACACTTGTCGAACCTTATAACTCATTTTGAAAAATGTATTTCGATAGAAAGTAAGAAATTGCCCTCTTGGGAGATGATGTTGTCAAGCATAGAAGGCATGGATTTAAGTGAGGTTTAGTTGTCAGGATTGTGATTTTCCTTAGCTCTGAATTGCTCATGCCTTCATATACTATCCTATTGATGTCTCCCTTTCTATATATATACTTGCTGAGTCTTGTGACTCATCCTTGCTTCTCTTGTCATTCCAAGTATAAGGAAGATAGATATTTGGGCGAGTTCTGGATAGATGTGTACAGAGATGTCCCGGCCTCAAGATTTATGAGTGTAGTTGGGAGGGCATAAGTAGAAGGCTTCATTTTTTTTATTTAAAGTCTTAATGCCCTCTTTATTTTATAAGTGTATGGGTGGTAAGGCCAAGTTAATGATGTAATAAATTTTTATAGCTCTTATTATTAGTGAGCAAATATGTGAATGAAAAGAAATATTTGGCAAAATGTTAAGTGATGTTTGTATCTGTATCCATTTTGAATGGACCTTCTCTCGAATTTTCTATGTTAGCGGGTAATCCAGGAGCGGGCCCTGACATCTGTGCATACCATAACGAGGCAGGTTATAACACTTCTGAATGATGGGCCTTGAGGGATGCCATGGAGGACTTGATTGGAAGAGGTCGACTGAGGGATTATGTAGTGTGACCGACCAATTAGTCGACCCAGT
This sequence comes from Diospyros lotus, assembly GCF_014633365.1. Classification (NCBI taxonomy): domain Eukaryota; kingdom Viridiplantae; phylum Streptophyta; class Magnoliopsida; order Ericales; family Ebenaceae; genus Diospyros; species Diospyros lotus. The sequence goes on along the minus strand of NC_068344.1, from coordinate 10,806,122 downwards.
AATCTACACGATTCAATTAGAAGAGGTAGGTTGATGATGAGAGCTCACCGGCAGTTCGAACAATCTACACGATTCATGGTGGGTCTCACCTCGTCGGGACTTCTCACCTGTCCCATGAAAGGTATGTGCGTAAGGCTAACCACATCTTGTTGGCAGGATCGAACAGGCAGGCCGCACCCATGAAGCGAGCTAGGGGAATGACAGAGGAGATCACTTTCTTAGAAGAAGAGGCCTGAGATGTGCACTGACCACACAATGACGCCCTCGTTATTCATCCCCGAATGTACAACGCGGAAGTGCGAAGGATAATGGTGGATACAGGCAGCTTGGTGAATGTGATGTACAGAGCTTGCTTTGATTAGATAGGACTAAGATTAGAGCAGTTAAGCTCATCCTCAGAGCCCCTTTATGGGTTCACAGGAGATGCGGTGGTCCCCGTTGGGCGAATTAATCTCTCTTTTACTATTGGAGACGCATAACGCCAGGCTACCACGTTGACGAAATTCCTGATAGTAGACTGCCCCTCAGCATACAACTTCGTGCTCGGGAGACCAGCAATGAATGACCTAGATCTGGTCACTTTTACTAGGTCGCTGACTGTCAAGTTCCCAACCTCCAACGAAGTAGGGTGCGTATGAGGTGAGTAGCACCTTGTAAGGCGTTGTTATGAAGATGTTATAAAAATGGGGGCGAAAGGAAATAAGGTGAATGTCGTCGCGAGAGGCAACCCGCGACCTGCTAGCCAGAGAGGTGTCAGCTACGATCTGAACCCTCGCGAGGTGGACTGTGACAGGACCACTGGCCCAGTGGAAGAGCTAGAAGGCATCTCAGTCAGCGAAGTGGATGAAGAAAAATGCCTCAAACTGGGAAGGAATCTGGTTCCCAAGTTAAAGTCCCAACTCACCAATTTCCTTAAAGCTAACCTCGATGTGTTTGCATGGAATCATGAGGAAATGGTAGGGATAGCCTCGGAAGTTATGTTGCACCGGCTCAATGTAGATCCTAACTACAAACCAGTGCGTCAGAAGAGGAGGCCAATGACTCCTGAGCATTATGCCGTTCTTAAAGAAGAAGTAAACAAGTTTTTGGCAAACGAGTTCATAAGAGAGGCCCATTACCCGGTCTGGGTAGCTAATTCAGTCTTGGTAAAGAAGAAGAATGGGAAATGAAAGACCTGTGTCGACTTCATTGACTTGAACAAGGCTTTCCCTAAGGACAGTTTTCCTCTCCTAAGAATCGATTAGCTTGTGGATGCGACAGCTAGTCACCAGCTTCTCAGCTTCATGGATGCTTATTCAGCCTGCAACCAAATTCCCATGAACCCTAACGATGAAGAGCACACGTCATTTATCACCGATCGGGGGCTTTATTGTTACAAGGTGATGCTATTTGGACTAAAGAATGCTGGGGCGACCTACCAAAGGCTGGTGAACATGATGTTCGAGATGCTAATCGGTAAAACCATGGAGGTCTATGTTGACGACATGCTGGTAAAGTCAAAGTAGGTAACCGATCACGTTTCTGATTTAGGAGAGATGTTTAAGGTCCTCAAAAGCTATCGGATGAAGCTTAACCCTCTAAAGTGCACTTTTGGGGTGGCCTCCAGAAAATTTTTGGGATTTATGGTAAATAATAGAGGCATTAAGGCCAATCCAGAGAAAATAAGAGTTTTGCTCGATATGAGGTCACCTGTACGGAAAAAAGATGTGCAAAGTCTCAACGACCAGGTCGCTGCCCTGAGCCGATTTATTTCTAAGGCAACAGATAAATGCGCCCCATTCTTCGAGCTGCTAAAAAAGACACAAGATTTCTAGTGGACAGAAGAATGCGAGTTTGCTTTCCAACAGCTGGAGGAGAATATGAGACGAGCTCTGCTCCTCGCCAAGCCTAAAGATGGATAAAAGCTGACCATATACTTGGGAGTGTCTTAACATGCTCTCAGTGCAACTCTCATTTGAGAGGATGAAGGGGTGCAACACCCCATATATTATGTCAGCAAGAGCCTCGTCGATGCAGAAACAAGGTATACGCCGATGGAAAAACTTGCCTATTGCTTGGTAATGGCATCAAGGAAGCTACGGCCTTATTTTCAAGCTCATCAGATTGAAGTCCTAGCCAAGTACCTGCTGAGGCAAATCTTACAAAAGCCAGACCCCTCAGGTCACTTACTGAAGTAGGCTATTGAGTTCGCCCAATTCGATATAGAGTATAAACCAAGGTCAGCCATAAAGGGGTAAGCTTTGGCAAACTTCATTGCTGAGTTCACTGGGCCAATTGAAGAGAGTTGAGTGCTCGGAAAAACCATTCTAGGAGTTGTACGTGGATGGGTCATCAAGCGAGCAGGAAGCTGGAGCTGGGGTTATGTTGATAAGCCCCAAGGATCACATGATCCTCTGAGCCCTGGGATTCGGTTTCCCAGCCACCAATAATGAAGCTGAGTGTGAGGCCCTGTCGGCAGGACTTCACTTGGCAAAGAAGGTTCGAGTTAAGGCCTTGGTAATTTTCAGCAATTCTAAGCTGGTTGTTAATCAGATACGGGAGAATATCAAGCCAGGGACACGAAAATGGTGGCATACCTGCAGAAGGTACGCGAGCTCCTAGCTACTTTCAAAAAGTATGAGATACGCCAGATTCCTCGTTCTCAGAACTCTCATGCTGATACACTGGCTCGCTTAGCAATTGCCCGAGATGCGGAGTTCTTGGGGCCCATACCAATAGAGTTCTTAGCTGCCCTGAGCACAGAACATCGAGCTAAAATGATGATAATTGGGCTGCCCCAAGGCTCATGGATGAATCCTATACTGGATTATCTGTAAAATGGGAAACTATCGAAAGATAAGGTGGAGGCACATCGGTTGCGAGCTCGAGCATCTCAGTATTATGTCTATGATGATAGACTGTACAAGAGGGGGTTTTCAGCCTTGCTTTTGAGATGCATCGATGGCACTGATTGTCAAACCGTGCTTGAAGAAATCCATGCGAGTCATTGTGGTAATCATGTTGGAGCTTTATCGCTAGCATAGAAGACGTTTTGATAAGCGTTTTATTGGCCCACCATAAAGCAAGATATCTTAGATCTGATCAAAAGATGTGATAAGTGCCAAAAATTTGCCAAAGTCCCACGAGTTTCGCCGGTCTACTTACAAAAGATAAGTAGCCTATGGCCCTTTGCTATCTGGGGCATGGATTTGATTGGGCTGCTTCCAACAACTTGTGGAAGATGTAAGTATGCCATAGTGGCAGTTGATTACTTCACCAAGTGGGCAGAAGTTAAAGAGCTCGCACAAATCTCCAGTTCAAAGGTACAATACTTTATATGGGATAATATTATTGGCAGGTTCGAAGTTCCATGGCAAATAGTCACGGACAATGGAACCCAATTTACCAGTAAGCAGTTCATCTAGTTCTGCGAATCGCTAGGGATCCAGAAGAGTTTCACGGCTATGGACCACCCTTAAGCCAATGGGAAGGTAAAGACCATCAACAAATTAATCAAACAACTCCCAAAGACCAAGCTGGATGCCAGAAAAGAGGCTTGGGTGGATGAACTTCAAATGGTATTCTGGGTCTATCAAACTATAGCTCGAAGCACCATGAGGGAAACCCCATTCTCAATGGTGTATGGGTCTGAGGCTATGATCCCAGCAGAGGATGAGGTGACCAGCCATCGGAGGGCCACTTTCAATCCAAATGACAACGATGAGTTGTTGGCTACGAGCCTAGACCTACTTAAGGAAGCGAGAGAGACAACTTACTTGAGGGTCGCCATTTATCAACAAAGGGTGGCACGGTACTATAATAGAAAGGTGCGGATTCGACGTTACAATGTTGGAGACCTAGTGTAACACCCGGTTGTGCTCTAGTGAATTAAGTTCGAAATTTTAAATAAAGAAGGCATTAATTAATTTTGTAAATCAATTTTATCTTCACTTTTTTTTTTCCTTTGAAATGAGCTAAGAAAATTATTTCCTTTAATTTTAGAATAATAAATCCTTGTTCCACATGTATGGAAAGAATGACTTAAATTGGTATTTCAAAACTCATTATTTCCATGTACTTTGGGATTCCATAACTTATACTCAAGTGTCCAAAATAATACCACGTAGAGAAATCTCTTTTATAATGAGGACAACTCAGGTTCACATGTTCATATACTTGATGTTTAAATATAGAAAACCCAATGTACGAAGATATGAACCATAACTCTCTTAATATTGATGATTACAAGAATAGTCTGAAAATACGTGATTCCACTCAAGAATTGATCACCATTTAATCTTCCTTATATCCTTATGGAAATGAACTTTCTAGAGACCAACTTTTTTAGTAGAAAATGGTAAAAATAGTCTTGCAATGATAAACGAACTTGTGTTTGAATAATATTTCTTTTAGAATTTAATCATGGATCGTATATACGATACTTAAAAAGTTACCATATTTAGATTTGTTAATTTTCTTATAAAGATTAAGTCTTACTACACCGAAATAGAAATTGTAGTACAACAAGGTGGTTACTTAAAAGCTTGGTTTACAATAGCATATGCTTATAAAACTTAGTAGAAAATGCGTTAAGTTGTTGCTTTTCCTCTGTCATTGCATGGGGTTGAGGTACCTGCCACTTCTGTTGCACCTGGAATGTTGAATATTCTAGGAATATAAACACCTAAATTAGATAAAAATATCTATGTGAGATGACTCATTATTATAGTGCGTGCAAATGCATTACGCAAAATGTCATGAAGTAACCCGATGGTAGAGATGTCAGGGTGTTGCAACCAGCCCCAACCAGCCATCATGTCATTATTAAGTCATAGCCATTCCTGACTTGGAATGGTGTGGTCCAAGACCACGTACATGATGCAACCCATCTCAAGTCACTAGCCGTGAATGTGGTGATGCGTGTTCAAGTATATAAAATGTAATACAAAGGTAAATAAATGACATGCTAGCCACCCAAATGTAAATACGACATGCGAGAGATGCAGGAGTTCACACAACAGGAGTCACTCACTTCAGCGATTTGACTCGAGTATTGTTCACGGCAGCTTGTTGTGTTTTCTACATAAACCACATATTTTTGGAAACCAAATATTAAATGTTTTTACATAGGATTGTAGATAATAATTAAATGCATATTTTTGAAAATTTGCAGGTAAAATAGAGCTTACACGCACCCCCATGCATCGCCAGGAGAAGCCCTCACGCGCCTGCACGTGCAAGCAGATCTGGCGCGTGCAATCGTCTTCTTCAGCAACGTCTTATGCGATAGCGACCAACCCTCTATTTTTTGCATTTTTCTCACTCATTATAATTCTGTTTTGCTCCCCGTTTGATCCTACATCTCCCTCTTTCTCTCATCTACAAGATTATAACTTAAAATTTAACTTACCATGCTGTTTCAGGTGACCCACGCCCAATTTCTGGCGAGTGCTCTTACGGCCCTGACAGCCTTTTTTCTCCCTTATTTTCTAGTGAAATCACTCCCTTTTGCTTTCAGAATACTCCTCACCCTCCTAAGAACAAGATTATCCCCTCAAAACAGTTCGGCCTTACCTTAATCCCTTAAGTTTCCTTCATCCTTATCCAAAAGCTCAAATTTATAGGAGAAATGGGCCAATCTCTTTCTTCCACCTCCCTTGCCACCTCAAGTCTATTCTTGAGGGTTCATGATGGCCACTCCAGCCAGCGGTTGGCCTGTTTGGTTACTTTGGCGAGTTTCGTTGAAGGTTTTCAATAATTATGTTTTGGCCCAAAGTTTAGTATTTTTACACTTTGCCCCCCTAAAATTTTTGAGATTTCAATCATTCACGTAGCTTCTTATTTTAACCCCTAAATTCCTTAAAAGAGGTTCATTTCACCATTTAATGTCTTCTTAAATGTTTTTTGATATTTTGAGAAATTATGTTTTTACCCGATTTTTCTTAGAACAAAGGTTTTAGTCCCGAATTCTCGCGACTTCTTTGGACATTTCTTATCTATTAAATTACCAGAGTTTATAAATGTCTCAGGTATTACACCTAGTATTATGCCCGATACTTCTTGGAGCTTGCATGGCGAGTGACGTCACACTAGGCCCTAACTAGGAAGGACCTTTTTTCATCAGAGAGAACTTAGGAAATTGAGCATATCACTTGGAAAATATGGATGGGGCTATTCTCCCACAAGCTTGGAATGCAGAGCACTTCCGTTCCTACTTTCAATGAATGTAATTGTTCTTGTCTATGCTCTGTATTTTCATTGCGATTGATTTTCACAATTCTGATTGGAATTTATGAATTTTCATTCATTTCACTTTATTCTTATTGGTATTCGATTATCCAAAATAAGGGGTTGAGAAATCATGATTTGCGAGCTGGGGCCTATTTAGCTTAGCCATAGTGTTATGATTTGCTGCTTAACTGAGCATTCATCTGGGTCCCCCCTCAGGTTGTGGTTTGCAAGTTGAGAACTATTCATCTTGACTTAATGTCATGGTTTGGAATCTATTGAGCAATCACTTCCATTAAAAGATTTCGAGTCACGGTTCACTAGCTAGGGTTCTTTCATCTTAACTCAAGTCATAGTCTGCGACCTACTTGGGTGTGCCCTTCTCAGCTAATTGAACTTGCAAAAAACCATGGTATGCTAGCTGGGACCAACCCATGATCCACTTGGGCATATAGCTTGGTAACGTAAGTCGAAGGTTCACTAGCTGGGGTCCTTTTATCTTGACTCAAATCATGGTCTACGACCTACCTGAGCATTCCTTCTCGATCAGTTAAACTTTTAATAAGCCATAGTATGTTAGTTAAGATTATAATACGATTTATCTAGACATATATCTTGGCAATGTTTTCATTATAATTCAAATATCATATCGTTGGGATGTGTTAGCAAAAGTTTGTCTTAATTTGCCTAACTATGGCTGTTCTCGATCTACTAAACACGTATCCTAATTATCGATTATTATGTTAATCGATCACGAGCTGTTCAGCCGAGGTATATTAGCTAAGATCACAAGATGATCTACCTGGACGTTTATCTCGGCAAGGTTTTCAAGATGACCTTGTTAAGACGTGTTATCTAAGGGTTGTTTAAATTTGCCTAAGTATGGTTTATCGCGCCTTACTCGACATGTACCAATTATTGGTTATTACGTTTATCGTTGATGAACTATTTCAAGCTTGCTAACCTGCGAGCCGGGAACTCTTTGTGTTTACTATAACCTATGTTCAGAAGATCATTTTTCAATTTATATTTTTGAAGGTTTCTTCCAAGTTATACTTTCGAGCTTATCCTAATATACAGGAGCTTCTTGGATCTCGTGTTAAAGTTAGGTTATGAAGATCGGCTGAAGTTATATTATGAAGACTGGTTCAAGTATCATCTCATTAAGTTTTATTTAAACTTTGAGTCTGATTGGCTTGAGTTCGTTGCAAAATTAAAACAAGAGACATGAGTTCAGGAATATCCAATTTCATTGACAAAAGACGCTTGTGTTACAAAGTAAAAAGAAAAACAAAAAGAAGACCTAACTAGGGGGAGCTACGGTTGGCTGGACCACGGCGTTAACGGCTGCCTTGACCTCGACATTAGCGGCTAGCGGGACGACCTTGCTTGGATCCAGCGAGGTGGAAGCCTCGGCATCCTTAGCAGCTTCAGCCACAAACCGTTTCACCTCCTCGATGGCCTTCTCACCGAAGAAAGCGAAGTCCATTTCTAGATGCTTCAGCCATAAGGTGTAGAGGAACCTCGAGCAGGTGTCGGATATGGCTTCTTCACGTGCTTGGTCTATCCGGGCTTCCACACCCGCCATCCGCGCTCAGTCTTTAACTCGTATCCGCCATCCACGCGCAGTCTCCAACTCAAGCCTCGACCAATTTCAGCTCGTCCTAGGCCTTTTGCAGCTCCTCCTTGGCCTTATTTAGCTCGCCGATGAACCTGGTGTTTGCAAACTCCCACATTTCTTCTCCTGGTGGAGCTCCTCGTCGAGGTTTTTATTTCTTTGATGCACCTCTCTCAGCTGCATCTCGAAGCCCTCGATCTTTCTTTGGGCTTCATGGAGCTCGGCAAGTTGAGACTCCTTCTCCCTCTTGAACTTCTTTATTTCCTCCTTGAAGGTGACGTTCGCTGCCTGGAGTCACCCCTCAAAATTCTGCTCCTACCTTTTAGCTTTCGTGACAGCAAGGGAGGTCTGCAAGATACCAAGAGTTAGCTCATGAAGACAAAACAAAGAAGTTGAAAAGTAAAAAAAAGGAGCTTACCAGGAAGCTATGGTGAGCTATGTAGTTGTAAAGCATTGTCCCCTTCATCTCTTCCCATTCCAAGGGTCCAACGGTTGGTTGAACCCTTGTCGTTTTGTTCCTATTTTCCTCTCGTTGTTACTATTGATTGGGTCTTCTTTTTGATCTAGCAACATGAGTGACCTGGGCTTCCCTCACGACCTTCTTTCCGCTAGATCGGTCGGCCCCCCGATCAGAAGAGGTGAGAGCTCGTTATGCCTGTTGTTGTTGAGGCCGTTGTTGTTGTTGTTGTTGTTGATGCTGCTGTTGCTGAGGTCGCGGCCTTGATTGTTGTTGATCCAACCTCGGCTCCCGCAATCTAGAGCTCGAGGCCGCAGATGGAGTATCACTTGATCTGTACCCGGAGTTCTTCGGCATTTCGAGACTTAATTTCACCATGTCTGCAGTTTGACCTTCTTCCCCTCTACTGCTGCTAGTCTTGGCGAGCTCGAAGGCGGAAATAACGAGCTTTGAGCCTTAAACCTCGATGTGCTCTCCCTTTACAATCTTGACATCAAGGGGTGGCGCAAGCTGGTGTTCCTAAGGAGCTCGTCCGTGATCTCAAGATCTTCCGAGCCTAACCTCGCAGTAACAAGAATGTTAAGGACTTCGATCTCGTTAGCTGACAAGCTTGGCCTCCCACTTTTGAAATCTGCACAACAAAGTGAAGATATCAAGACACATATATAAAGTAAAAAGAACCTATGCGAACTGATATGCCCTTACTGGGGGTCAGTGTGAAACTGAAGTTTTTGAGTGACAAAAGCGAGGGGCAGGAAACGAAGAACCAACTGGACTTGTAATCGCCCACGTTGGATTTCCCTTTTACCTTGCCTTGGAGAAGGATGACTTTGTATGGTGAAGGACGAGCAGCCAAGTAGTACAACCCGTCTTTGGCATTCTTAAAGGAAAAAAGAAATTTGATTAATTTCGGTGATGGGGGAGAAAGTTTATTCCTAAGAAATAAGATGGTTAGGGTAGTGAGTTGGGCATATAAGTTCGAGGTCAGTTGAAAGGGTGCGAGCTTGAGCTCGTTTAGAAGGTTGAGAAGATATGGCGCAACGGGAAATCTAAACTCAGACTCAAGGCGCTGGGGGCTAATGGCTACGAAGCTAGTTGGGGGATAAGTTGCATAGCAGTTCGAAGAAGGGATATACACTCGACAATCCTTTGGGAGACAAAACTCCCGGGCACAAGTTCCCACCTCATGGAACTTGGCCTTAGAAGGGAGTTACCTAAAGACCTCTTTCCTTTGGCCTTCTTTAGCGACTTGCCTGCTTACAGATGGGGCAGTTTCCGAAGATGTCCCTTCTGCAATCTCTACATCTCACAAACCTGCTCTCTTAGGATTATGCATCTCTATCATGTGGCAGTTTTCGGAGTTCGGGGTATCGTCATCTCCTATGATGTGGTTGCAGCGAGTTTGACCTGAGTTCCCTTGAACAGAATCAGACATCTACAAAGAAAAAAAAAATAATTAGGCCGCAGCTCGCCGACCAAACCTCAAAGAACTGAAAAAACACTACAGGTCACGCACTTTGCAACGGGGTGCCGCCTAAGGCGGGAGAGGCTAAGACTATAAGCTCGGTACTCCATGGAAGACTAATCCTAAGGTCTTTAATGTTAGAATGGGAGATGCTATGGCACACACCAAGAGGGGGGGTGAATTGGATATTTAAAAAAATCTTGATAAAACTTGAAAAAACTTTTTAACCCAATTGAGGTTTTAGTGATTTAAAATATAGAACATATGAAATGACAAATGTAAAGCAAGAAGAATAAAAGACACAAAGAAATTATAGTGGTTCGGCTTAAACCAAGCCTAATCCACTACCTTAGCTCCCACTAAGGATTTTAAACCAATTCACTAAAACCTCCTACTTACACAAGTAGGCCCTCTAGCTACACAAGCTAGGAAATACAACCTCCCAATTTAATGGGCCCTCTAGCTACACAAGCTAGGAAAATAGAAACAATACAAATGAAAGAGATAAGCTAAGAGTTAACACTCTTAGTTACAAGTTCTCTCACAATGAAAAATAAGGCTTAACAATAAATTTACAATGATAGAACAGTAAAGCCTTGGAGAGAAAAAATAAAACAATGAAAGCCCAAACACTGTAAGCTCGAATAAAATTGTTTGCAATTGCTAGATCATCTCATTTCAGTCCATTAGCCTCTCCTTGATCATCCATGAGTTGTATATATAAGCATCCATAAAGATTGAAGAAGAAACTAGCCGTTTTTGTGACCGTTGGAGTTGAAAAACTAGCCGTTATAAAATTCTGTGAAGCACAATAGTCGACAGAGAAAAGGATTAGTTGACTATTTTTACATGTAAAATTAAGAATAGTCGACAGACATATACTGATAGTCGACTATTTTTAATACAAAAATTCAATAGTCGACAGATATACTTGAATAGTCGACAGATGCTGAAATGTGAAGAAATTTTTGAATTTCATGAACAAAAATAGTCGACAGATCAAAAGGCATAGTCGACTATTTTTACTCGATAGTCGACAGATGCTAAAATAGTCGACAGATGCTTAAATAGTCGACAGAACATTAAAAACAGTCGACTATTTTGAAGCATAGTCAACAGAATAATCCTGATAGTCGACTATTCTTTAGAAAAACTTGAATTTTCAAAACAACCTTATTCGATTCTTTAAAAACTCATTTTGATTATCTTTAAAACAAGTTGAGATTATCAAAAGTATATTTTTGAAACAAATCACACTCAACCTTACTCAATATTTCTTCTATAGGTTTTCATACCTTGCTTCAAAACTCATATATTAAAAATTGATTATCTCATTCACAAAATCCATATAGATTGATTTTCATATATTGATTTTCATATAGACATTCATCAAAACCATTTCATTACTTAGGAGTAAAATATCATTTAAGCCCAAAGGCTTAGAGAATGCCTAATGAATCGATTCAAGTCAGTGCACCAGAAAATAAGAGGTAACATCGATAGAATCAAAAAAATAAGAAATCCAACGCCAATTAACTGGAGATTGACAACTTAATGACAGAAAGAGACAAAAGGCACAAGAAATTTACCTATCACTTAGAACAAGCTTCGGATAGTAATGGGCGCCTGAGCAACTGTAGTCGGAAGAGCTTCATCGTAGAGAATGCTTCAGAGATGAAGAGAATATGAGCAAGAATTTGAAAGCAGCGTAAAGAGGGAAACAAAAGAAATTCCTTGTCATTTATACCTTTAGCTCAATCGATCCCAGCCGTTAGATCAAAATGACTTATGGTATGCTCTGCATCCATCGGATGCACGATGGCTTATGGGTTCCACAGTCATAATCTACGCAGTAATGGGGGGACATGCACATTAAATACGTTGCAAACAAGGCGTGCTGCATGAAATGGCATGATTTGATTCAATTGGGTAGAAGTCTAAAAGGCGGACATATAGTTGGAATAGTTGGCATACGTAAACTCCCAGTCCGAAGATCGCATTGCGAGCTAGGGGGCTTGTGTTATGAGTATTTCCCATACTACTCCTTATGGGCTGAAATCGACCCAGCTAGTCGCCCCAATCACCTGAAGCCCAATAAGCCCAAGCTCACCATAACAAGGTCGCACATCGTTGAAACCCGAATTCAGATCGCGAATCAAGCAAGCTTAAGCAAGTTCCTAGCGATGCTTCCAGCTCGCTGGCCTAATCATACAGCTTGCGTAATAACAATACCATAGAACGCCCAGAGATAAGGACCCATTTACTTTACCAAAAGTAAACCAGATCCCTGCTAATACGGATGCTACTCCCGATTTTATGGGATTGATAAAGACATCTTGTCTCCATGATGTCATTCTTCCACCTTTATTTTTTACGTAATTGTAAACACCCCTCACTATAAATAGGGGTCAAAATACCATTGTAAGAGAGAGAACAACAAGAATTATATACTGTTACTCTGCCAGAATACACATAGAACAGTCGTGGAGTAGGTATCATTCTGGCCGAACCACATAAAATTTTCCTGTGTACCATTTATCTTTGCTTCTACTTTGTTTTTCTTCTTTGCGTTTGAGCTTATTCTCTCATTGCGGGCCTACGAATCACGGTCGACTGATTCTGAACGTCGACATTATGTTTTAATTATTTCTAACTTTTTTCAAAACTTCACTGTTACTCTTTGAAAGAGCTATAAATTTGTGATAATTCAAAATTTTTGAAAATGAAAATTTATGAGATTGGAATATTAAAAGTGGGAAGAATAAAATGAAATTTGTAATTTTTAAAATTTATTTGTAAAAATAAATAGAGAGGAAGAATTAAAAAAAGAAAGAAACAAGTGAAAAAAGAATAGGGCTAGTGTGGAGCAGGCCATGCCAGCTCTAATGAGACCTAACTTGTGATTTATTCAACAAATGTTAATTGTTGTGGTTTATTCATATAAGATCTTGTTTTTTATCAGGTCTTGTCAATTATTTGTTGAATTTTTTTATAATAAATAAATATTAATTATTATATTTTGATAATAATAATTTTAAATAAAAATATTATAAATTTATATATATTATGTTAATTTATAAAAATTATTTATAAAATTTATAATTATCATCTTTATACAGTCTTTTGTCATTTATTAATATTAATTTTAATATATTATTTATTTATCACTTAGCTTATACGGCAAGAGCAAATTATTTATAAAACTTAATCGTACATTTCCATTCACAAATTATTGGTCCAACGTTTACACCAACCGTAGACCGCGATCCAACCCAGGCGGACTCTTCGAGAAAATCAATAATATTGTCTCGGCATGCGATGCGACTTCTTTGGCTTAGTATAACCTAACCAGGAGAGAGAGAGAGAGAGAGAGAGAGAGCCGGCGCCGTGCCGATCGATCGATTCGCTGTCGTTTTCTGCCCATGGCGTGTTCTTCGAGCTTGGTGAAGCTAGCGTCCTCGCAGTGGATCGGCGGTGGCGGACAACAGTCCCTCAATCAACGACCTGCTGGATCGTCCCTTCGCCTCTCCAGCCGCGGTGCCTCCGTCGTCGTCCGAGCCGGATCCTACACCGACGAGCTCGTCAAAACCGCCGTCAGTTCTCTCTCCTCAACTAATACCCGCGGCTGCTCATCTTCTTCACTCTTGTTAGCTATATGTTGGAATGCTGTCTGTGTACTCTTTATTTACTTTTAGGGCTGAGGGGGTTTACTTTTGCACTGTTTAGGGGAAAGAAGGTCTAATCATAATAATAATTATTATTATATTTAAATGCCCCCATTACATATATATTACACAAACACATAAAACATATATATAGCGAAGAGTATTTAAATAATTTCACTCAACGTCTTAGCAAAAAATATGCAAGACCTCCTAGAAAGCACATTTCTCATAATAATAATAATAATTATTATCGTGTTATAGATAAATAAAATTGAAAAAAAAACTACTATAGTTGAAGAGGGTATTTTGCATTATGTGGGCTTTTGTTCACTCCTGTTGGATCCAAGGAACAATTTTTTGTTTTTGTCTTTCTTCAGTCAAAGCTGCCAAGTGTTATTTAGTATGATGCATGGAATTAGCTGACTTTTTATTGCATAAAAATGGAAGCAGAATGGATATGTTGTTGCTTACATTGATACGTTTATGCATGGCTAAAAATACATCCATGACCCTGAACTTTACCCGTTTAACTATTTGTGCCCCTGAACTTGGAGGGGGACCTATTGTGCCCCTCAAGTTTCATTTTGGGACCTATTACACCACTCAAATCCCAAAATCGGTGACATACACTGGACAAAATTTTATTTATATTAATATAATATATATATGTTAATAAATTATACATAATTATTTTATCGTTGATAAAGTATACACAATTATTAAAAAATATATTAATATAATATATATATGTTATATATATATCCGCACACACATAGAGGCGGTGACAGTGAATGCAGTGAGATGAAGGAGATTGGTAGATTGGAAATTAAGAACGTGTGTGAGGGCATAATTGGCAGTTGGAGAGACCTATTTCATTTCTCACCTTCTGCAACCACATTTGATTTCATGTGTGGTGCTAACTGAACAATGAGGTGCATGATGGGTCCAAAATTGAAACTAGAGGTGTCTAATAGGTCCCAAATTGAAACTTGAGGGGCACAATAGGACCCCCCTTAAGTTCGGGGGCACAATTGGTTAAACGGGCAAAGTCCATGGATGTGTTTTTAGCCTTTATGCACGTTAAAAGTATATAAACATCATCAGGGATCGTGTTTGAAGGGTCTTTTTCCATGTTACAGTTATGTTTAACTTTCTTAGACGCTTAGTATGCTAAAAATGTAACTGTTAATTTTTTGTGTAGTCTAAGGCATGAAATGCAATGTGAACTTATTGGAAAAAGGAATTGAGAATGGTGCTTATTTGTGATTGTTTTTCTTGTTCTGGGTGTAGAAATCTATTGCATCTCCTGGTCATGGCATTCTTGCTATCGATGAATCAAATGCCACCTGTGGGAAGAGATTAGCATCTATTGGCCTCGACAATACGGAAGCCAATCGACAAGCTTATAGACAGCTTTTGCTGACTACTCCTGGCCTAGGTGAATATATTTCTGGTGCAATTCTTTTCGAGGAGACACTTTACCAGTCAACAACAGACGGGAAGAAGTTTGTGGATTGTTTGGGTGATGAGAATATTGTACCTGGCATCAAAGTTGACAAGGCATAATTTTTCACGTTCACTTATCTGCTAAATGTTATTCTTTTATAAGTTAAAAACTAATTCTTTCTTTACATCATCGTCATTTATTTAATTCTCTGTTGTCCAACACCTGTTTTCAGGGTCTGGTTCCCCTTCCAGGATCCAACAATGAATCGTGGTGCCAGGGATTAGATGGATTGGCTTCTAGATCTGCTGAATACTACAAGCAAGGTGCTCGTTTTGCAAAATGGTAAGCTATGTTTTTTCATATTTTCTCCTTCTAGTGCTTACTGAAAATTTCTGGGTGAAATGAAAGTGTGGTATATGGCCCTGGTCAAGGAAACATCATGTTATGTTTAATTACGACTGCATGAATTCACAGGCGAACAATCATCAGCATTCCTTGCGGTCCTTCAGCTTTGGCAGTGAAAGAAGCTGCTTGGGGTCTTGCACGTTATGCAGCCATTTCTCAGGTTTGTCTGTACTTGTATCACTTTTTTCTCCCTCTCTTTTTGAGCTGGCAATCCATGTCTACTAGAGTAATGATAGGGGCAAGATTTCCTTTCTTAATGTTTCTAACTGGGTTCATTCTTTTCTTTATAAACAAAAAGACACAAACTTAGGTCACTCCATGTGTTAAGAATCAAACAAAAAGAAGAGAGCTTGTTGGTCATTTTTGCAATAGAGTGCAGCAGGGGTGCACACTTCAGCGGCCCAACTAAATTAATTTCAACAAATAAAAGGCAAATATGTGCCATAGTCAAATTTGTATATTATCAAGTTATACCAAGAAAAGATCAATTTCAATATCTTGATTCCATTGTTCAAAAAAATGAGAGATTACAGAGAATGTTGCTCATAAATCAAGACATAATTGGTAAAAGTGAAGAAGTCGGAACAACATTTTGCAATTGTAAAATCCCCTTAAAACTGAAATGGAAGTACTATTGGACAGCTATAATGCCATTTTGTTTGTGTGAGTTGGAATGTTGAGTGGTCAAGTACCAAAATGGGCAAAATGGGAGTATAGATTAGATGAGAATGTAATGGCAGATGTGCGACTATACAAGAAATGACAACGTAAGAAACGAAATTATATGTAATAAAGTCGAGGTGATGACTATGTCACGAGCCTAAGGGCATAATTGTAATAGACCTACAATAGCAGTAGCATGTGTACTTAGCGATTACCACTTATGATGATTGTACCTAATCGGTTACGCCTAATAAGACGAGGGTGATAGCCTATAAAAGGCATTGTAACAGAGGATGGGAACTATCAATGAAAGCATTCAATTCTTTCCCTCTCTCTCTTTTCAAATTCTCTCTCCAAATTCTCTTTGATCTACTACTTTCCCAGAATTGTCCAAGCCTTTGATTTGAGGCTTGACATTTTAGTATCAAAGCCGGTGATCCTCGGCAGCGTCTCTGTGATTGGAAGCGAGGTGGATTGTGAGCAAACGATAGTGGAAGAAACGAGACTCATGCAATTAGAGTCTAGGATGGAAGTGCTGGAGTTTGGAATGACACAGGCACATGAAACTATTAACTCTAAGCAAGGAAGATGTAGCTGAAATCAAAGATGGAATGCGGGAGGAATTGGCGGCATCCCGTGAGGATATGTAGTGGGAATTGGAGAGACAAAGATGTGATGGATTAGTTTGGACAAAGGATCAATAACGTGTTCAACATGTTGTTGTCTCTACCACAATTCTGCTTGCCTTTGGAATTCCTTCCTCAATCTGGAGCTAATATGAATTTAGCTGGATTTGGCATACTTTCGAGACCTCCAAGGGGAACAGAGTCGGAGGAAGTGCAAGGAATGGGGCCAAACATTCAGGTAAGGGATCTTAATCCTCAATCCGATAACCACACACCGATGCCAAAGTTGGAGATACTGTTGTTTGATGAATCTAGGCCAAGGTGGTGGATCCGACGATGTGACCGTTTCTTTCAATACTACAATGTGGCTAAGCCACAACGAATTACCTTGGCTACAACATATCTCAATAATACGGCTGATTCTTGGTTCTAAGGATGGTCAAGATCCAAAGTGATTGGGGTAAGGTGGATTGACTTTGCAGAGGAAATGTGTAAGAGATTTGGAAAGAAGAACATGACGGATGTAATAAAAGAGTTAAATAAACTCAAATAGGAGGGGATTGTCATAGAGTATCTAGAAAAGTTTGAGGAGTTAGGAGCCTTAATGTGGAATGCTTAGCCAACACTCACTGAGCAATATTTTGTGTCCAGCTTCCTTAGTGGACTCAAGGACGAGTTGAGATCAATGGTTAAGATGATAATGCCAACCACTGTTAGGCAGGCAGCAGAGAAGGCTCGACTACAAGAATTAACGTTGGAAGCTATTTACAAGAGAAATAAGGTCCCCGTCCCCTCTCGAACGGTTCCCCTAATTAGTTTGCCTACTAATGGAAACACTATGGACGTAGGAGTAGCATTGACTTCAGGCTTGCCAAGGGGAAATCAGCAGACCTTGACCATCAGAAACCCCATTATTGAGCAGCAGAGGAAGCAAATGGGGTTGTGTTATAAATATGGGGACCGTTATCCCCGGCCATCAATGCTAAAGGCAACTATTGAACATGGAAGGAGATGAAGAGAAGATAGCCTAGGAGGAGGAAGAGGATAGTGGGGAGGGTGTGGAGGAGACCCTTAAAGATGATCCCATTGATGAAGGGGGAGAAATTCCATTCCATGCACTTAAGGGGGGACTCGCGAGTAAGATCATTAAAATAGAAGGCCAAGTGGGGAGGAGAAATGTAACACCCCAAGTTTAGAAGTCCTAAATTTAGATGTGTTAACGTTCATTTCACTTTAAATGCGGAAATAAAATAAATTCGTTTTCAGTTTATCTCTTTTTACTTCCTATATTTACCATACATATATATATATATTTATTTTTTTTATAAAATTCTACAGAAATTTCGGTAGAGTTTCCCTTGTAAATTTGACTTATCCAACCTGTAGTGGGACATCGCATCCTCAACAATAGAAATATTAACCAACTAAGTAAATAACTGAGTCCCAATGGAAGATTTGAGTCTAACTAAACCAAAACTATCTTATTCGAAATTTCAAAATTAAACAATTAAAGGAATGGGTAAATAAATGAATAATGAACAAGTGTCTCAAACCATAAGTCCAAAATTAAAATCCTATGCCATGGGTTATTGGGTGAGTCTGCCTCCAACCGATTTGCTTAATTCATTTAGCTCTCATCACCTAAAACGTGGGGAAAATAAAGGGGTGAGCTGAAGCTCAGCAAGTAAACTCCATGCACATGATGCATGCTTGTGACATGCAAAGTTTGAATAAATTTCAAAAAAATATATCTCTATCTACTTTAACTTCTCAAAACATTTAATTACTATTGTGAGCTCATAGGGTGTATCATTTAGCCAATCAGAATGCAATGGGCAATTCTTATTTGGAACCAAGTTCATTCCACCAGTAGTATCGCAAAGCAGTTAAAAATTTCTTTCCACTTTCAACTTTCACATTCACATTACTTCATTAGTCGAGTGCACTGGTCCCCCATGCCCCATTTCCCACTCACATTATTCATGGCATAGACATTCACCAATTTCCTTTAAAACTTGAGTTACATATCTTTGAAGGAAAATTTGTACCTTTACACATCTTTCATTTGAAAACATTTAACTTTCTCAAATCAATGCCTATGCGTGCTCATTGATGCAATGGCGTGAGATATATACATGCTTACTCATTTTTTATTGTATGTAAGGAAATGACATAGAGTAATGAAAAGATTTAGCATTAAATATCTACAAGCGAACCACAAAGCACAATTTTTCTACATTAACTGTTCAACATGGGGTGAAAATTAGAGAGAGTTTACTTACCTGAAGTCTTTAAAGTTTACTTCTTGGATTTGCAAGTGGAGGAGTCTTAGTTGCCCACGACGTCAATGTGCCAAAAAAAAAATCCTAGTTCATTATCATTCATTTCAAAAATTTCAATAATCCTTATCTTCTAAACATGACTCCAGTTCACTACTATATTTTCTTAAGTTAATTTATTATAATACATGTATAAATAACATTAAATGCAAAAATATAAAGAAATCATTTACAATAGGGACCTACTAGTGAAACACTACTCATTTACAAATTCAAACTTTTGGCCCTTGCGAAGACAAGCATAAATTGAAATTCTTAGCGTAAAATCATGTGAATCTAATTTAGTGGGCTAAATAACTCAGAGAGCTACATTCTCAATTAAATTCACATCAAGATTCAGATTACATGACTCTCAAAATATTTTCCAAATCCACAAACATATTTTTTTTTTCTTTGGCAGCACGCAGTAAAATATTTTAAAAGTTATTTTGAAATAGGAAATGATGTAAAATTATAAAATTTACACAGGATGTATTAAACTCTTATAAGTTCATCATATTTAAAAATGAGCTCATGACAACAACATTTAGGGTTCCAAAACATTTTTCTATCCTCCAAAACACTGTTCTCGTATAAATCTACCCATGTATACAAAAAATGTCATAAAAACTTCCCTTCGAATGATGTCATTCTAAGTCCATATGATAGACAACTCACAGGGGGTCATTTTCCAATTTGAATCTTCCCAAAATTCAATATATACAATTTTTGACGAATTTTTAAAATAGGAGCAGGAAAGCTGTCGAATCTGGACAACATTTGTTATTCCATTAAATCTATCAAAATTGCATGTCTATAATACCCAATTGATATAAAATTGAACCCGTCATATGTATTCAACCACATCTATGTATATATATTGTATATAAAAAACACATCTTATTAAAGGCTGATTTGGGGAAAATCAAATAAAAGGGAAGTTACCTTCTTCTTCTTCTTGGGAGAGGTGATGCGTGTGTTGAGAGAAGAGAGAAGTGAGATGTGTGAGGGAGAGAGAGAGAGAGGTGTGAGGTTTGGGAGAGGGAAAAAGGTGTATTAGGGTTTTTTTTTCTTTATATATATTAGGTTTTGAGTTGGGTGGGCTTTATTTGGGCTTTTTGGGTTTTTTTTCTCACTTATTGGGCCAAGAATGAGTCTCTTATAAATTAAACCCAACATTAAATTAATTTGTGTTCTAGATCCTACTAAGTGCTATTAAAAATTTTCAATTCAAATAAATGTATTTAGCCACTTGAACTGAATTTGATAAAAAAATTAATACACTTGAAAATTTTTAAATTAATAATAATAACACATTGAACTGCATAATAACAAATTACGATTTTTTTTTTCCTAATTAACACATTGAGCTTGATAGCGTCTAATTCCTTCCACTGCATAGCAAGGCTCAATAATTAGCAGTAATAATTATAATTTAATCATTTATTATGACATAAGTAGTAAAATTACGCAAAATTTATAAATGCATGTAAAATGACACTTGGTGTTACAACTCTGCTTGTTACAGCCCTTTATGATTCCAGAGTGGAAATGGGAACCAGTAGGCATGGACTTTGTTGTTGGCTTACCTAATACAAAAAAGGGTTATAATTCTATCTGAGTGATTGTAGATTGTCTTACTAAGTCAGCACACTTCTTGCCAGTAAAGATTACTTATAATATGGAAAAGTATGTAGAGTTGTACGTGGCAAAAATTGTCAAATTTCACGGAGTTTCGTTATCCATTGTATCTGATCGCGACCCGAAATTTACCTCCACATTTTGGAAAAGCCTACATAAGGCCATGGGTACACAATTGAGGTTTAGCATAGCCTTTCATCCACAGACAAATGGGTAGTCAGAGAGAACAATTCAAACCTTTGAGGATATGTTGAGAGCTTGTATAATTGATTTTCGGGGTACTTGGGACGAATTCCTCCCATTGGTTGAGTTTTCTTACAATAATAGCTACCAAGTAGCGATCGGTATGGCACCTTATGAGGCATTGTACGGAAGAAAATGTAGATCGCCAGTTCACTGGGATGAGGTTGGAGAAAGAAAATTGTTGGGCCCAGAGATAGTACAGCAGACTGTCGAGATTGTTGAGAAAATTCGCCAACGGATGAAAATAACGCAGAGTAGACAGAAGAGCTATGCTGATAATAGAAGGAAGCCATTGGAATTTGCTACAGGTGATATGGTCTTTTTGAAAGTGGCACTAATGAAAGGAGTTATGAGATTTGGAAAGAAAGGAAAGTTAAGCCCACGCTTCGTTGGACCCTTTGAAATATTAGAAAGGGTTGGTGACTTGGCTTATCGGGTTGCACTGCCACCAGCATTATCAGGGGTACACAATGTATTCCATGTCTCCATGCTGAGAAATTATATCCCAAACACCTCTCACATTCTCAGTTATGAGTCGCTGAATCTTCATGAAGATTTAACATACGAGGAATCATCGATCAAAATCTTAGAGAAGGCCGACAAGGAACTAAGGAGGAAGAAGATAACGTTAGTCAAGGTCCTATGGAGAAATCATGCGGTAGAAGAGGCCACTTGGGAGCACGAGGATGAGATGCGTGCCAAGTATCCACACCTTTTTTGTAAGTTCTAATTTCGAGGACGAAATTTATTTTTAGGGGGTAAGGAGTTGTAACACCGAGTGTTATTTTACGTACATTTATAAATTTTGCATAATTTTACTGCTTATGCCATAATAAATTATTAAATTATAATTATTACTGCTAATTATTGAGCCTTGTTATGCAGTGGAAGTAATTAGACGCTGTCACGCTCAATGTGCCAATTAGGGAAAAAAAATCGTAATTTGTTATTATGCAGTTCAATGTGTTATTATTATTAGTTTAAAAATTTTCAACTGTATTATTTTTTTATCAAATTCAATTCAAGTGGCTAAATATATTTATTTGAATTGAAAATTTTTAATAGCACTTAGTAGGATTTAGAACACAAATTAATTTAATGTTGGGTTTAATTTATAAGAGACTCATTCTTGGCCCAATAAGTGAAAAAAAAAATCCAAAAAACCCAAATGAAGCTCATCCAACTCAAAACTTAATAATAATAATAAAAAAGAAACCCTAATACACCTTTTTCCCCTTCCCAAACCTAGCTTCACTCTCTCTCCCTCACACATCTCACTTCTTTCTTCTCTCAACACACACATCACCTCTCCCAAGAAGAAGAAGAAGAAGAAGAAGAAGGTAACTTCCCTTTTATTTAATTTTTCCCAAATTTGCCTTTAATAAGATGTGTATTTTATATACAATATATATATATATATATATAGATGTGGCTGAATACATATGATTGGTTCAATTTTATATCAATTGGGTATTATAGGCATGCAATTTTGATAGATTTAATGAAATAACAAATGCTGTCTAGATTCGATAGCTTTCCTGCTCCTATTTTAAAAATTCGTCAAAAATTGTATATGTTGAATTTTGGGGAGATTCAAATTAGAAAGTGACCCCCTGTGAGTTGTCTATCATATGGACTTGGAATGACATCATTTGGAGGCTCGTAGAAGTTTTTATGACATTTTTCGTATATATGGGCATATTTATACGAGAATAGTGTTTTGGAGGATAGAAACATGTTTTGGAACCCCAAATGTTGCTGTCATGAGCTCATTTTTAAATGAACTTATAAGAGTTTAATACATCTTATGTAAATTTTATAATTTTACGACATCGTTTCTTATTTCAAAATGATTTTTGAAATATTTTATTACGTGCTGTTAGAGAAAAAAAAATCTGTTTGTGAATTTGGAAAATATTTTGAGGGTCCTGTAATCTGAATCTTGATGTGAATTTAATTGAGAATGTAGCTCTATGAATTATTTAGCCTACTAAATTGGATTCACGTGATTTTGTGCTAAGAATTTCAATTTATGCTTGTCTTTGTAAGGGCTAATAGTTTGAATTCGTAAATGAATAGTGTTTCATTAGTAGGTTTCTATTGTAAATGTTTTCTTTATATTTTTTCATTTAATGCTATTTATACATGTAGTATTATAATAAATTAACTTAAGAAAATATAGTAGTGAACTGGAGTCATGTTTAGAAGGTAAGGATTATTGAAAATTTTGAAATGAATGATAATGAACTAGGATTTTTTTGGCACATTGGCATCGTGGGCAATTAAGACTCTTCCTCTTGCAAATCTAAGAAGTGAACTTTAAAGACTTTAGGTAAGTAAACTCTCTAATTTTCACCCCATGTTGAACGGTTAATGTGGAAAAATTGTGCTTTGTGGTTGGCTTGCAGATATTTAATGCTAAATCTTTTCGTTACTTTGTGTCATTTCCTTATATACAATAAAAAATGATTAAGCATGTATATATCTCATGCCATTGCATCAATGAGCATGCATAGGGCATTGATTTGAGAAAGTTAAATGTTTTCAAATGAAAGATGTGTAAAGGTACAAATTTTTCTTCAAAGATATGTAACTCAAGTTTTAAAGAAAATGGGTGAATGTCCATGCCATGAATAATGTGAGTGGGAAATGGGGCGTGGGGGACCAGCGCACTCGACTGATGAAATAATGTGAATGTGAAAGTTGAAAGTGGAAAGAAAATTTTAACCGCTTTGCGGTACTACTGGTGGAATGAACCTGGTTCTAAATAAGAATTGCCCACTACATTTTGATTGGCTAGATGATACACCCTGTGAGCTCACAATAGTAATGAGAAGTTAAAATAGATAGAGATATATTTTTTTGAAATTTATTCAAACTTTGCATATCACAAGTATGCATCATGTGCATGGAGTCTACTTGCTAAGCTTTAGCTCACCCTTTTATTTTCCCCACGTTTTAGGTGATGAGAGCTAAATGAATTGAGCAGATCGCTTGGAGGCAGACTCACCCAATAACCCATGGCATAGGATTTTAATTTTGGATTTATGGTTTGAGACACTTGTTCGTTATTCATTTATTTACCCATTTCTTTAATTGTTTAATTTTGAAATTTCGAATAAGATAGTTTTGGTTTAATTGGACTCAAATCTTCCATTGGGACTCAGTTATTTACTTAGTCGGTTAATATTTCTATTGTTGAGGATGCGGTGTCCCTTTACAGGTTGGCTAAGTCAAAATTTACAGGGGAGATTTTGCCAAAATTTTTATAGAATTTTATAAAAAAATAAAAAAATATATATATGTATGGTAAATATAGGAAGTAAAAAGAGATAAGCTGAAAACGAATTTATTTTATTTTTGCATTTAAAGTGAAATGAACGTTAACACATCTAGGTTTAGGACTTCTAAACTTGGGGTGTTACAAGAAAGATCATGGTGTTGATTGAGGCAACACCCACAGCTTCCTCAGTGAAGCAACTGCCACTGAATTAGGGTGCAAGCTCACGGCTACTACTCCCCTCTCAATAACAGCAGCTAATGGATGCAAGATGTATAGCCACTATAAGGGTGTGGGGTTCAAATGGCTGATGCAAGGGGAGGAATTCTCTATAGACTAGAGAATTTTAGAGCTGGGAGGCTGTGATATAGTCCTAGGGGTGGACTGGATGAGGACAGTAAGTCCTTTAACCTTTGATTTCAACAAATTGGAAGTCACGCTGGATCTGGGAGGGAAGAAGTTGACACTGAGTGGTAGTTTAGATGTAAGGGAGTGTAAGGTGATTATTGGCAAAAGGCTGCAAAGGCTACTATCCAAAGGGAAGGCGTAGATATCTCATATGTTCTCCATTCGAGTTATGGAGGTGGATGAGGGAGAACCGGAGGGCCCTCCAGTCGCTAAGCTCTTTACAAAGGTAACCTACTTATTGATTTCCTTTTGTATTTTCTGTTATAGGGTCTTGTCCTTAGCTATAGGCAGTTAGGCTATTTGTTATATTAAACATGGGTGCATGTGGGAGGTTGTTAGGCCATATATAAGTCACAACTGAGGATGAAAAATTATGTTTTTGATTGATAAATGAAGTTTGATTTCCCTTCTCCAAATTCTCTCTCTCTCTCTCGATCTCTCTCTCCCTCACTTTTTGTTCTTCTGATTCTCCCTATTTTTCTTCTAAATTTCCCCCTTCATTCTTCCAATTTTCAATCCAATCCTAGGTTAAACCCTAGGTACACAACAATTGGTATTGGAGCCAACGATTCTCGGCTTTGATTCCAATGAACTCGTAGCAATATGGTTTGAATGACAGAATTCTAGCAATGGTCTAAACCAATGGTTCTCGACTCTTGATAGGTGAGTGCTAGCAACAATTTCGATCAAATTCTGAGGAATCTAAGGACGGGTCATAATCGAGAGAGCAAAACAACTCTCGATTCGTGATTGGTGATCGAAGGTGAGCCGATCGTTTTTCTACGGGAACTCAAGCGGCCTTCAACGATTGATGCAAATTAGGAAGTCGACGACAGGAAGCAAGTTTCTGCGTGATGGTTGAACATCAACGAGTTGCTGGTCTTATGCAGTTCTAGCAAATCAGAGCGGAGGCGATTCTGACCTTGATAGATGGTGATTGGGTGAGGCGAGCAAGCAAGTCTGACCTAGACGGTGATGAGCAATTTTGGGTGAGGCGAGCGCGAATTCAATTAGGTGCGTTGCTAGTGTTGCTGCTTTGACCAGTCGGCGATTACAAACTAGATGGTGAGAAGCGAATTTGGGCGACTTCTTAAACCCATCGTAGTTGCTATCAGATTTCGGAAATTCTAGTTCTAGTAGCAGATTCGTTGAGCCTCGTTTGTGGTTTCAATTCGATTTAAGGGAAGTAGAGATCGATTCAGTCACAGGAGTAATCTGGGCTTTTGGTTCAAATTGTGCAAAATTCCTTAGCTGCGACAGAAAAGAGGGACTTTGGTTGCTACAATTGCGATTCAAGAAGGCAGGAGGTTAATTCTTGGCTGCGCATCTTGACATCCTTATAGTTGATCAAGGGAGGCGAGCAGCCCAGGTGATTCCAGCGTGCAATTCTGACTATTTCAGTGAAGTTTGGCATTCGAGACAGAGAAGCAACTAGGTGGTTTCCGTTGAATCTCGGAATTAATTCCAATGCAAGAGGAGGGGAGTGTTGGCTGAAATAGAGGCTTGGAAATTTGAAGGCAATTGGGCCAATAGGCTTCGTCAATGCTTTCGAGGACTCGTATAGCAAGTTCTGGAGCTGAATTTTGTGACTCTCAGTTGTGAAATCTGGTAATCTTGTGAAGTGGAAGTGCAAAGTAGATCCCAGTGAACTTCGACAAATCCGAGTTGAAGGCCAGGGCAATTAATTTCAGTGATTAGGAAGTCCAATGACTAATAGTAGTGAATCAGTGAAGAGAATTCCACAGGAGGTGATTCCAATCGAATTCTAGGCTATGAGTCAAGGGAAACAAAGGTTAATTTCGGCTTTGAATTTTAGTTAACTTGTTCAAAGAAGAACGGTATGTATAGAATAGAACCTCTACCCCTTGGTCTTCGAAGTGTCATGTTCGGGAGAAACTGACCATGGGGAGCAGTGCATGCATGAGACAATGGGAGTCTCAATTGCTGCAGAAGAGTGCTTCATTTTCAATGGGATGTCCTGTTCGTGAGATGTCAACCATGGGGAGCAGTGTACACATGAAACAAATGGGGTCTCAATTGCAGCAGAAGAAGGTTGTGTTTTTAGTCGGAGGCAAAAATCATGAGAATTTTGGCCAAAATCATGAGATAGGGGAAAAGAAATTTGATAACGAGTCCATCCAATTGGACAAGGAAACAAGAAAAGTGATACATGAATCGTGCGTGGAATGCGGTTGTGTACTATGAGAGTAGTTGCAGGAGCTTGCATGGATGTTGACTAAGAGGTATAACGTCAGCTTTTCCGTTGAATTCTTCGATAAATAAAAAAGAAATCTTTTAGATGATTATCGTGAAAGTTCTAACCAAGAGTAGTCCCTTAAAATGGGGCAACCTAAGGAGAGGTTCAGAGATTGGGGCTTGTCTAATGTGGTAGAAGAGTTCAACAAAATTAGACAGGTAGGGTTAGTGATGGAGTACTAATTGAGGTTTGAAGAGCTGATAGCCTTGATGCTCAATCATAGCCCCTATTTGACAAATGCCTATTTCGTTTCAAGCTTCATAATTAGATTGAAAGAAGAGATTAGGCCAATGGTGACGGTGCTTCAGCCCAGAACTCTCAATCATGCTGCTGATAGTGCCAGGCTCCATGAATTAACGTTGGAAGCATTGAAGAAGAAACAGAGAGATAGAGATGCTGATGGAACAACATGGGATCAGGCAAATCTGATTGAAGGACCATCCATCGGTGTGGATGATGGTGTTGGAGCCTTTCCTCAGATTTTGGACTTATCGAAATTTGAGAAACAATCAGATTTGGAACAAAACATGGATCCATTAGATAAGCTGATTAGAAAATAGGTTGGAGCTGAGAAACAATCAGATTAGGACCTGGACAACGGAAACTGATCCTAAGGCTGATGAACTTGGACTGGCATTAAGGAAGAAGCTGGAGGTTGAGAAAAGGCATTCTTTCGATGAGATTTTGGCTTTGAAGAAGGCTGAGCTGTGTTTGACTTGGGTTAAAATAGGCAACGAGAAGGTGAAGCCAACACTAGCTGGAGGAAAGCTAAGGGATATAGTGGAAGAAGCCAAAGATTTTGCCGAAAGGAACAAAACTTTCGTTGCTGTGCTGGTTTCTACTCCCACTGGCAAATCCAAGTTGCTGTCTATTGCATTGAGGGATGAACCGATGGCTGATTATGTTCTTAAAGTGGAGACCAATTTTGATTGGACAGCTATTGTGGGAGGCGGTTTTAGTGGGTTTGAATTCAATCAGGTTGCTTTTATTGAAGTTCCGGGCCAAATTATGTTTGGAATTGATCTTGGAAACCTAAGAACAAAGAAGAAGAGGAATAAAACATATGGGGAAAGCTGGTATTGGATAAGAGCAGTTGCCCAATTGCTACAAGTTCTTGGGGACAAGAACTCTCTCAAGGAGGGATAAATTATTGTGACTCCAAGGATTCTCAACGATAAATTAGTAAATATAATAGGAGTTTCATGCATTATACAATAATTGTAATTTTCTTTTGTATTTTTAGTTATAGGGATTTGTCCTTAGCTATAGACCGTTAGGCTATTTGTCGTATTGTACATGGGTGCATGTGGGAGGCTATTAGGCTATATATAAGCTACAACTGAGGATGAAAAATTATGTTTTTGATTGATAAATGAAGTTTGATTTCCCTCCAAATTCTCTTTCTCTCCCTCACTTTCTATGCTTCTGATTCTCCCTATTCTTCTTCTAAATTTTCCCTTCATTCTTCCAATTTCCAATCCAATCCTAGGTACCCTAAGTACACAACAATCCGTTACTCTTAGAATTGAAAGACTTGTTTGTTGAACCACAAATCCTTCCCCCAAACTGCTTTTTAACCATTCCATTCCCTTGAAACCCAATTTAGAGCCAATCAACTTCAAAGCCTACTGTTACCCACCTTTCCAAAAGGCTGAAATTAAAAAGACAAGTAAAAAGCATGCTCAGTGCTTCAATAATTTAGCCTAGCTAGAGCCCCTTCGCATCTCCCGTACTTTTGTCAAAAAGAAGGGCGACACCTGGCGCTTTTGCAGACTAGAGACAACTTATTGACCTCATTGTGAAAAACAAATTCTCCATTCCCTTGATTGCCTACTAGAAGAATTGAAAGGGGCTGCCATCTTCACTAAACTTGACCTATGTGTAGGGTATCATCAAATTAAGACAAATTGTGCAGACATATCGAAAACGACTTTTAGAACCCACTAGGGCCTCTACAAGTTCAGGGTGATGCCCTTAGGGCTCACCAATGACCCAACCACTTTCTAGGCCTTGATGAACCACTTATTTGCCCCTTACCTAAGGAAATTCATATTGGTTTTTTTCGATGACATTTTGTTCTACAACCCCAACCTCCAATAACACCTAACCCACCTTAAAACCACCTTTGAAATCTTGAAAACCAACCAGTTATATGTGAAACTTTCAAAGTGTTCCTTTGCAAAGAGTGAGGTGGACTATCTAGGGCATATTATCTTGGGTCAATGAGTTAGTACAGACCTAAAGAAAATTGCAGTCATGTTGGAATGGCCTAGGCCTTCATCTATCCGGGAGTTGAGGGGATTCTTAGGGCTAACTAGGTATTATAGGAGGTTTATACAACACTATGGGGTAATCAGTAAGCCCTTGATTGAATTACTCAAGGACAACTTCAAATGGAATCCCCAAGGTGAGTTTGCCTTCATTACACTTAAGAGGGCAATGACACAAGCCTCGGTTCTAGCCCTACTTGACTTTTCTAAGCCCTTCAATTGGAACGAATGCATGTGACAGTGGGGTAGGAGTAGTGTTGATATAGGGAGGGAGGCCCTTGGCCTATATCAGTCAAGCATTGGTTGCTAAGCATCGGGGAATGAGTGTGTATGAGAAAGAATTGCTAGCCATGATCATAGCCATTGATAAGTGGATGCACTACTTGGATGGAACTTAATTCATCATAAGGACAAACCATGCAAGCTTAAGGTACTTACTACAATAAAGATTGCATACCCAGCTACAAAGGAAGGGGGTGTCAAAATTATTGGGCCTTGATTATGTGATACAGTACAGGAAGGGCAATGAAAATATAGTGGCAGATGCCCTATTGAGAAGAGAAGAAGGGGCATGTGAAGACATTCCCGATTGGGTAAAAGAAGTGACTGAGAGCTATGATAGATTAGAATGGATTAAGTCCCTTCAGGTTCAGCTAGCAGTTAGACATACTAATGCTCAGAGGTATTCTATCTCCAATGATCTGATCAGGTTTAAGGGCAGATTGGTGGTGGGAGATGATAGAGAATTGAAGTACATGATATTGCAGGCACTACACAGCTCCCCCATGGGAGAACATTTGGGAGTCGGAGCCACTTACTACAGAGTAAGGCAGTTGTTCTTCTGGCCAGGGCTTAAAAAAGAGGTGACAGATTTTGTGGTAGCCTGCATGACTTGCCAACGGTGCAAGCATGAACAAGTGGCATACCTTGGGTTGTTATAGCCAGTGGCTATACTGAAGCAGACCTAGGAAGAGATTTCTATGGACTTTCTTGAGGGCTTGTCCAAGTCTAAAGGCAAGGATGTGATCTTGGTAGTGGTTGATAGGCTGACGAAGTTTGCTCACTTCATCAGCCTCACACACCCCTTCACAACTCAGGAAGTTGCTCGGGTGTTCCTTGATACAATGGCTAAGGTGCATGGGATCCCTAAATCCATCGTTTCAGATTGAGACAAGGTATTTACAAGCCATTTCTGGCAGGAGCTATTCAAGAGCCTAGGGGTAGGGCTACATATGTTAACAACATGCCACCCGGAGATAGATGGGTAGACTGAGAGGGTCAACTAGTGCTTGGAGTCCTACTTGAGGTGTATATGTTTTTCAAGGCCCAAGAGCTGGGGAAGGTGGCTATCCCTAGCACAATGGTGGTATAACGCGAGCTACCACAACTCAATCAAGAAGACCCCCTTTGAGGCTCTATTCGAATATAAGACCTCAGCATTACCATCAGTGACTGACTTCCAAGAGACACAAACCATCGTGGGAGAGTACTTGAAAAATAGGCAGGAGATGTTAACTATACTCAAGAAGGAATTGACTACAACTAGTAACCGAATGAAACAGACTGCAGATCACAAGAGGAGTGATTGGAGTTTCAATGTAGGAGACCAGGTCTTTTTGAAGGTAAAGAGGTTCTTGCATCATTCTTTTTTTGCCACACCCCCATCCAAGTTAAGTCCAAAATATTTTGGGCCTTTTCTTATAATTGAACAAGTGGGCAAAGTGGCCTACAAACTGTAGTTGCCTCTAGGAGTGGAGAACCATCCGGTGTTCCATGTGTCTCTCTTGAAGAAGTATGTGAAGTCTAA
The DNA here is from genome assembly GCF_014633365.1 of Diospyros lotus. Classification (NCBI taxonomy): domain Eukaryota; kingdom Viridiplantae; phylum Streptophyta; class Magnoliopsida; order Ericales; family Ebenaceae; genus Diospyros; species Diospyros lotus. The sequence continues at coordinate 10,775,345 of NC_068344.1, read as the reverse complement.
TGCTACTATCAGCCCTGACTTATCGCTAGTGAATGAAGACATATAAGTAGAGGTGGAGCCACAAGCTATCTGATGTGAACGATAAAGATGCAAATGCAAGGGTTGTCTAGGAGCATGTAACTCCAAGTCTTGGGCCAATTACTCATTCAAGGGCTAAACAATTTTACAAGGAACTTAGAGTTATTTATTAGGAAGATTTCAACCCATTTAGAAGAGTTAGAATTCAAAGTGAAGGAGTTAAAACCCAAATTAATCACATTGCTTGTTTGCTTAGAAGTCTAGGGCTAGAATGCAACCTGGGTACTCCATGATCAAGTCCAAGCAGTCAGCCTATCTGCCAGGCCCAAGTCTTTTCAACAAGCCTAAGTCTCATAACTGATCACCCTTCATTTGTCCTTTATGTTTGAGGGTGTTTGTCTTTCATGTATCATTGTGTTTTATTATCATGATTTCATTTGTCAAAAGTGACGTGATGATGTTTTTTCTACTTTATGCTTTTGGTGTCTTTTATCATTACTAGCCCTTTTTTGTCAAAAGAGGCAATCATGATTCTCTTTGTCAAAAATGGCATCATGATGTTTTTTTTTCTATTTTTGGTGTCTTTTATCATCATTAGCCTGCTTTTGTCAAAAGAGACAATGATGTTGTCTATATTTAATTATTAGGTTTGTCTTTAAGACAAGTATTTATAAATGTGATCTTCTAATGTTTTGGCATGAACATTTTTATGAAGAAATTGCAGAGAGCATTTTTATCCTAATTCTTATCTAAACAATTCATTTGTTTAGTGACGAATTTATTTGATTCTTATCACTTTTCCTTCATCTGTCTTAGAGTGTGGCGAATTAAAACTAGTATTTTCTTGTTTGTGGCTAACTTTCTTATCAAACAAGGGTACTAGTATTTCTTTTGTATTTTGGGCACATCACTATCATAGACAAAAGGGTAATCCATCAGGGGCCCTTACCCCTAATCCAAATGGTGGTATAGTGGTCCCACCTACACTTGGAGAATACGACCTGGGAATACCTTCCCCAGCTGTTGAAGCAATTCCCACGAATTGCTCAACTACTTACCTTCCTTGGGGACAAGGAAGATTTCAAAAGAGGGGCACGAGCCTAAGGGCATAATTGTAATAGACCTATAGTAGTAGTAGCAGTAGCATGTGTACTTAGCGGTTACCACTTATGATGATTGTACCTAGTCGGTTACGCTTAATAAGCCGAGGGTGATAGCCTATAAAAGACATGGCAATAGAGGATGGGAACTATCAATGAAAGCATTTGGTTCTTTACCTCTCTCCCTTTCTCTCTCTTTTCAAATTCTCTCTGATCTACGACTTTCCCGGAATTGTCCAAGTCTCTGATCCAAGGCTTGACAGAAGATAATTTGCAGGACGGAGGAGACATGGTGTGAAAAAGGCCAATAGATGCACTTATGAGACGAGTTGATGAAATGGAGGAAGTTTGTAGCAAAAGTTGAAGAGGAAGATGAAAAAAACAAAAAACTTGATACCCTTAAGCATGACAGAAGATATAATGATCTTAAATAGGATATGACCATAGGTAATAGAATTTATATAGTCAACCCCAATGAGATTAAAGCTTGTGATAGTTGTCATCATATTGCCTCGTAATGGATTCAAGATAATGGCAAAAAGTAATTTGAAACTTCAATTAAAGAGTCATGGGGCCTATTCTTCTTCAAGAATTCCTTTAACAAGTTATAAGATCGCTTTGACTTGGTAGATGAATGAGTCTTTTGTAAGTTTTGATGCTTGTTAATGGTTAATGTCATATTATATACTGATTCAAGTTTCATCAGAAATTTTTATTGCTTCATGCTCAAGCTTTTCTGGTAGAATTTGGCTCCCTCAAACTAATTTTTAAATATTCTTTTGTTAATTTTTAAGGTTTAAATTTTGCTTACAAGTCTAATGACTTATTTGGGATTTGTTTGTTTCAACATTTTCCTGTAACTTGAGAACCAGAACTTTTTCTGGCGCTCTTGTCATCAAGAATTTTTGAGCAACAAAATAAAGCATATTTGGTGCAAATTTTCATTTTCATTATTTTCTAAATGAGTCTTTTAAATAAAAATATAAAAAAAAAATGCTATCACTTTTTACCAAACCAAGTGACAACACATGGATAAAAGGAAATCATGGTTCATTACCACTTTGAATCTTCTCAGAAATAAGGGAAAATGCGCTTTATTTATTTTTTTCCCAGAAACAAAATACAGGATGCTTGTAATGGCAATTTTCTTTTTATGTTCTGTTGCTGCATCAGTTGTCTGCCATTTCTTTTTTCATGCCGGGCTTTATTGTGCAGGACAATGGTCTCGTGCCTATTGTTGAACCTGAGATTCTTCTTGATGGGGATCACCCTATTGAGAGGACACTTGAGGTGGCGGAGCGTGTTTGGTCCGAAGTCTTCTACTATTTGGCAGAGAACAATGTGATATTCGAAGGAATTCTCCTTAAGCCTAGCATGGTAACCCCAGGGGCTGAGCACAAAGACAAGGCCTCTCCAGAAACCATTGCCAAATACACACTCACTATGCTTAAGAGGAGAGTGCCTCCTGCAGTTCCAGGAATCATGGTACTAATGCATAAACCTTCCCTGATAAATATGCATTTAATTGCTTGTCTGTTTGTTTTAGCAATGATATAGTTCCAACAGTGAAGTATTTTTACCTTGATATCAATTAACAAAGTCAGCATTAGCCTCCAGTTTGTTCTTAATCATTTTATAGACTATGTTCCTATATAGACAATGCGTTTATAGCTCAAGCAACTGGTGGTGTTTATTTTCAATGGCAAATACCATGTACCACACGCTTTACTACTGGCTGGATGCTATATTGTTTTTCATGCTAGTTTCCTTATTCAGATTTGTTATTGATGTCTAAAGAAATTGTACTTGTTTGCTTTGTAGTTCTTGTCAGGAGGACAATCGGAAGTGGAAGCAACACTGAACCTGAACGCGATGAATCAAAGTCCTAACCCATGGCACGTTTCGTTCTCTTATGCGCGGGCTTTGCAGAACACCGTGCTTAAGACCTGGAAAGGACACCCCGAGAATGTGGAAGCTGCTCAGAAGGCACTTTTGGCGCGTGCGAAAGCAAATTCCTTAGCTCAACTTGGAAAGTACTCTGCCGAGGGTGAGGCTGAGGAGGCTAAGAAGGGAATGTTCGTTAAGGGCTACACTTATTAATCTCGTCTCTTAAAGCTGTTGGCCTCTACTTGTCTTCTTAGTCCGATTTTTATCTTTTTTCTCTATACCCCCTTTTGTTAACTATAAATGCCAGGGACACCTACTGGATGAAGCTCACTTTGTTTCCTTTATCATCGGGTCCTTTGAATAATGACTAGGAATGGAAGATTATATCAAACTACAACCCAGTAGAAAGGGTTGGAGAGAGTGAAGATGCATGTACCGTTATGTTTATTAAACAACCTCCGGATCTTGTTATAAATGCAGTCTCCTGTAACATGGAGAATATGTTGTGATCTTTCTAGTTCTTGGTACTGTTGGGAAATATGAATTCAAATGGGATATGAAATTGAAACTGGACTTATTTGATTTCACACAGTGAAATTGGGTGGAGGCACGTTGAGTTATTGGAACGAAAAACAAAATCACAACGGAAATCGCTTGTTTTGCCATAGCCTAAAATCGTAACACACAGATTACTCTTGAGAGTTCATTCCTCCTACGCAAGTTGGAACACGAGCATTGTTTCTTTCTTTCAATTGTCCAGCAAATTTTTCAGCAGCCATTCTAATATATATACCGCTAATATATATACCAGCATGCATGAGCATGCTTCTCTCCCATTTGCCCACTTCCTCCATACTTGGTGGAAGTGGGTTCAACTATCGATTGCAGTTCTTTCTGCAATTGCACACAGCGTTGCAGATTCGATCCTAGATCTGGATTTGGACCCAGGTTTGAATTTAGATTTGGAGTTGGATTGGAAGCCTGCTATGGGCAAACCGACACGGGTACATGACTTGGATTTATTATATGTACCTTTTTAGTTTTTTTCCTTCTATAGGTCTCATGTTGAGACACATGTTTTTGGCACTAGCATTTTTATTTTGAACATTTGGACTCCAAGATGGTGTTGTATATTATTGCAAAAGCATTCATATGTTATTCAAATGGTTTGTGAAATTAGCCACATTTGAAGCTCTTATGGTAGATAACTCGTTAAATTTCAAGCTAGGGATGTAAATGGGTTTCTAATTCACTACAAAAAGATATTTTTGAAATGAATGCACCAACGCGTAGTGTATCATGCAAGAGAGACACTGTGGTTTTCAAAACTTTTTCAAAACACACGCAATGGAAAAGATACAAAATAACCCTTACAAGACGAGGTATAGGCAACCATATGCAAATACACACACATCAAAATGAAATATCGAAGTAACTTTTACCTCATTTTGTTAAGATGTTGCCATAGATTGTTTCATGATGCACCTGGACCTGAACTCCTTTAGTTACAAATAGCTTCTCCAAGTTGATCTGTTCTAGTACCTGCTTCCTTGGCTGACCAAGCCACCCTCATAGACATAGGGGACCAAGTCGGTCCACACTTGGGTTACACTAGAACCCTTTCATCTCAAGCACATGCTAGATAAGTGAGAATGAAGGTGACTCCGAGCTATGCTAGGTTATCCTTGGATGACCCAGTCATCTCACGACCTTTGGATTAATAGAACAGAGAGCAGAGAGGGAGAAGAGAGTGATGGAGCAAGGCCAGAAGAAGATGAATAGGGGCTGGCCTAACCTCTCATTCCTTTCTCTCAATGAAAAGGGCAAAGAAGATGGGAGAATGGAGTGGCGTATGTTATACGCTACTCCTTATATTCTTTTTTCTTATTTTTTCAATTTCTTCCCTCCCCTTTTCAGATTTGCATATCCAAGACATGTGATGGCTTTGGTAGAGCATTTAATGCTCTATCAACTAAAACGACGACAGAGCATTTGCGTTTCCAAGTGTAACGCCCCGCTTTCTCTTTCAAAAATACATGCAAAAGGATGCAGAAGATGCATGATCATAACGGTAACCAGATGACAATCAAGCAGGCGTTATGGAAGCCTTTGCCAATGGGAGCAAATGATCGAACTTGAAACCTTAAACCACAAGCTAATAATTAAGGCTTCCATTATGATTTCTTGAAACAAGTATAACACGACACACCTTGATATAGAATAGGAAACTAGGGACTACAAAGGACCCCATTTTACATTGTTTGAGACATATGCTTAAAGTACGAAAATACACAGGGTAGGGGTACTATTACAGTCAAAATTTAAAAAAAACAAGCTATTCGTGGACCACCTCATTTCCCTTTCTCTGGCTCGTTCTCGGGGCACCTGGCACATTTGAATATGCTGATGTAAGATATGAATATCTTAGTGAGCGAATCAAAGAAAGACATATGTGCATGCAAGTGAAATATGTAAAAATGACATGAAACCTCCTATATAGTAGAGATGCCGAGGTGTTGCAATCACCCCCGCTGATCTATCATATTCAAACAACTCATGTGATCGCTTTCTTAGTCTAACATGATGGCCTTGACGTCAACTAACCACACACACCACAATGATGCATGATAAAGTAAAGGAAAATGTTTGGTTTAAAGGGAAAACATGCTATGTAAGTCAACACCCTTACCCATATGAAGCCAAAATAAGTAGGATGTAGCACAAATATGCAAGAAACACTCACCATACTATTTTGGACTCGGCGGTGCACTGTTTACAGTGTTCAAGAATGGTTTTTTACAAATATCATAAGTTTTCGTAACTCAAAACTAGAATATTTTTACATAGGGTCATAGGCATAAATTAGGGGGGTATAACTGTGAAATCCTTAGGGCAGGGGGTCCCACACGCACCATCACACTCTTAGGGAACAACCCCCACGTGCCTGTACGCGTAGCAGGCAAGCGATGCGTGTAGTGCACGCGCTAGGCCTTTCCCAGCATAATGACGTTGGTATGCTATTTTTGGCCTCTTTTCCCTTTGTTTTGACATCGTTTTGACCCTCGTTCGATTCTACAGCCCCTTTATTTAATGCTCTACCGGATTATAAAAAGAAATTGGACTTACCTTGTGGTTTTGACGTCGTTTGGCACACTTTACGGTGGCTACCCAAACTTTTCGGCTAAGTGTTTTCCTCCTCATTTTTGGCAAATTTTTTTTTCCTTCCTTTGGTAGAATTTTCTCTCTAAAAATCCGCTCATTTTCCCTCTTGAAGAATGCCCAAAGGAATCCCCCATCCAAAGCCTTATATTTATAGGTAACATCAGCAAGTCGGGTCGCGCCATGTGTCACCTCGAAATAAGAGTCCATCATGACTTTCACCACATGGCACCACTTATCCCTTGATTTTTGTGCATCATCATGATTTCCTAACTGTTCGTTGGATCGTTTGGTTGTCCTAAGTATTTAGTTAAAAGATATTATAAGTTTTCAAGAAATGACGTTTTAGCCCAAGGCACTTTGCTTCTTTTTCACTTGAACCCTTAAACTTGCCTTGAATTCACCTAAAGCCTTTAGAATAAAAGTATCTTTCATTTGCCTCCAATGTCTTTTGGAAATTTTGCATTTGTCCCAAAAATTTTCCCAAAAATTACACATACACTCCGATATCCCTATTTTTAGGAGATACTTTATTCCTTTAACAATAATATCTTTCGTGGACCTCGGGTATTACACCAAGATGCATGATGGCTTCGATTATCAAGCACTATAATCTATCCATTAACTGACATTTCGACTAAGTAAGAGCCATTGACTGATTAAACTCACAAAACTGAGTAGCTATGTTGAGATGTAATATGGTGTGGTCGTGATGAAACATCAAAATTCCTTCTGACGTTGGAAACTCTTTCCGATCATGCACACCCTGGGTAGGGGTTTTCCAACCACAACTAACTACGACCGCATAGAATGTTCACCCCCATAGTAGAGGTCAATGGATCCCATTGGTGAACATTTTCCTCCATACACCACTGCATAGAGACCACACATGGCCCCCTATCGATGCACGAGCGTTCCTCCGCATGACCATCCATTCATGCATGAGCATTCCTCCTCGTGCCTAGCTTGGTTTGAAATCCTTCGACTTATCTATTTGAGTTGTATAACTGGAGCAAGTTTTAACTTTTCCAGGGTTAACTTCCCCACGTTCTATATACTTTTCCCTTTGACTTTTAGTCAAAGACAAAAGTGGGGAGGCATTGTTCTAGCCTAGCCCCTAAGACAGTTCCCCTCAGAGAAGTCCCCAGGAAAATCCTTGAAGAGCGTGCCCATAGCCAAAAAAGCATTCAATGGGGTACCGCCCTCCGGAGCCAAGGGAAAAGTTGAAATCAATAATTATAGTTAGCCTTTGGGACAATTCCCCCTAGAGTAGTCCCCAAGAAAATCCTTAGGAAGCCTGCTCGTGGCCGAACAAGCGTTCACCGGTACTGCCCTAGAGAGCCAAGGGAAAATCCAAAATCAATAATTATAGTCATTACTAATTATAATGATAAATAAAGAAAATAATAAAAAGAGGGAAAAAGAGGCAAGTTGTAATAAGGCAGCCTTGTAGGGCCCCCTACACTTGGCCACCCCTGTTTATAAGGAGGGGCACTACTTGCTGTTGGTGCATTGCTTCCCCTATTTTTTTTAATTAATTTTGGTTTTATTTTTATTTTTGGCCATGATTTTTGGTGTGGCATTTTGAAGGACGGATTTTGGGCATGGATACTTGTACGGAAATGGTCATATCCCTCAAGAATCTTCCTTGGGACTTCTTTGGGGAATGATTCTGGAGGGTAGGTTACAACAATGGCTCCTTACCCTTGTCTTCGACTAAAAGTTAAAGGGATGAGTATACAGAAAGGTGGGTGTTACCTTAGAGAAGTCAGAACTTGCTCCCATTTTTGTAACGATCCGTTAGTGGGTCTAGGTGATATATCTTGGAATAAAATATTTATTTTATTAAAGTAATAAATTTTTGAAAAATTATATGTGATATTTTTGGGTGATGTGCAAATAAAGTGGAAAAGTCAAAGATTTGACTTAAGTGGTAATAGGACCTAAAATAAACCGAGGTATGTGGTGAAATATTATTTGGTGGTGTTTAATTAATGCCTAGGCTAACATTTGAATATAGGGAATTCTCATTTAAGTTATTGTGCAATAGGGGTAAATAAGTAATTAAGGGGATATGGGAGCATATATATATATATATAAGTGGAGGCTTATATTGCATGAGAGAAGAAGGGAGTGGCCATCAGGAGAGAGTAAAGAAAGGTTATGGTTTCTTTTATTCATCTTCTTCCTTGAATGTTGGTGCTCCAAAGGGTTTGTGTAAGCTAGAGTTAACTTCATCTCTTTTTTGTTATCTTCTTTTGCTTAGTTTTCCCAGTTTTGGGGTGTGGTGGAGTGTAGTTGCTCTTGTGGAGGGTCCATCAAGCAAGACCTTAAAAGGGAAAGCTTTTAATTGCGAGTTCTTCTCCTTTCTTTCTCCCCTAAACTCTTGGACTTTGGTGTATTGAGATTGTGAGTATGAAAACTAGGTTTTTCAAAAGCTTTTTCTTGTTTGAAATCAATGTAAAAATGATTGTAAATCTCCCTTGTCTCTTTCTTGATCTTGTTGGTCTTTTTTGACTTTCAAAATAGGGTTTGTTCCACCCTATATACCCTTGGGAATGATGTGTTTTGTGTTAGGATGTGGATCATGCAAGCAAATTGGTGGAACTTGCATGTTTTGGGTCCCTTATTTTGAGCTAAAGCTTTCTGTCTGTTGATATATGGCCTCAAAGGCCATTGCCTATCAACAGATGGCCTTGCATCTGTCGACTGACTGCTTCTTTTTAAGGGAACTGTCGATAGATGGTTGGGCATTTATCGACTAGTGTTACTAATTTTCTTCTTCTAGAGTTTTGTCCACATTTGGGGAGCTCCTCTTTGGTTTAGAATCATATTTAATGATCTTGGGGGATTAAATGCACATTCTTTAGTATGTCACTGTTCGAGTTTTGGCTCATATGGAATTTATTATGAGGTTTGTGGTTAAGGTGCATATTATGGGCATGTTTACATTCTTTGTCTTGTGTATGTTATATGGGTGGACCAAGGCATTGGGTGGGAGCTGATTGTCCTCAAGGGTTGTATGTACTCATGAGTATAGGCCTAGGAGTGGAGCTATCTCGCCCCAATGATCTCGTGGCTTATGTTATGGATATGACCTTGGATGGGAGCTGACTGTCCTCAAAGGTTGTATGGTGAGGAAGTATAGCCCTGGGAGTTGAGTTGTCTGGCCCTAGGGGTCAGTTATGTGGGTGTAAGACATGGAGTTTCAATGTGTTTGTGTTGTGATTATATCTACTTATGGGTCTTGTATGCATGGCATGGGTATGATTCATTAGCTTTATTCTTTTCTTTCCAATTGGGTTGCTTGTGTTGGATTATTTTAGCTTATTCATATTGGCTCATGTCTCTTGTTATTCATTATTATACTTGCTGGGCCTTGTGGCTCATTCTTTTACTTTGCATCATTCCAGGTAAACGCAAAGATAAGGTTGAGGGCGAGTCTAGCAGGGGCTGATGTTTTGTCAATATATGTATACAGAGCTCACCTAAAGAAAAGGGCTTGGGGACTTTTGTGTTGAAGTGCTAGAGCTAATTAGGCTCTTGATCCTTAAGAGTATGTATATCTTTTGTGGTTATGACTTGATTTATTGTATCTAGAGGATTTACCTTTTGTCCCGATGGGATGTGTATGCTTAGTGTAAAAAGTAAATTTGGTATTATTGCATTATAATGCTTTCAAGTAAGAATTTATGTGGTATGTTATTGGTGGTTTGGTTCAAGTTGCTTTTGTATTATTCTAATAATAACCCTCTCATGGATCCTTTATGCTAACGAGGGCTTTGGGAGGCGGGTCGTTACAATTTCACACCACAACTACATAAGTTGAGGGATTTCAAGCCAAATGGGGTGACCAAAAGAATACTTGTGCGTGGATGGAAGGTTTTGGAGGTAACCAAAAGAATTGAGTCAGTGGGAGGACATGGATGATCAAGGCATTGGGATGATCTAGGGTTGCTCTTACTCATTTGATGGTAATAGTGTGGCCAAGCTGCAAGTTGGGGTGAGGTTAGTGTATTTGACCTTGTTTGCATGAGGTGAACAGTGACTCATGAGGAGGAATCATAAGGGTATTAATGTTAGCGAGTAATGCTTGATTGGGGTGTATTGATGGGATTTGATTATTAGGGTCAGAAGTTAGGATTCACTTGACCCTAACGCCTTATTATTTTTTGTTATAGGTTGCTTCACGACAGACAGTTGTCAATGCCTATTTCCATATGGGGCTAGCAATGGCTGAAAAGGAGTGCTAGAGAAGGCACAATAAAGTCGCACAGTGGTGTAATAGGTGTGGTCACCTTAGGGCCAAGGTTAGGGATCTTGAAGGGTGTAAGGCATGAGCCTGTGAACTTGATAAGAAGGTGGAAGGATTAGAGGTGAGGTGTCGTGCTTTTGGTAATAGGCGTGAGTGGACAATGCCTGAGCCTAGGGAACTATGTAGAAGAAAAAAGGATATGCAGAGAGTTACAGGGGTGACCCAGAGGTCAAATGCTACGTTGGAGTAAGAGAATTACCTGGTTTGTAATTCCTAGGAGAAAGGAATCTTGGGGAATCGCTCCCTTAGTATATATTTACTGTGGATTATATGTAACAACCCATTAGAGGGCCAGTATTTAATTAGAATTATTTAATTAATTGTTAAAGTATTTGATTAAGCGATTTTGCCAATTAATTATTTAATGTGGCAATTTAGAGATTTTGAAGGAAAAAAATAGCATTTATTTCTTTTTAATTTTGGAGTTAAAAGAATTTGCCAAGGTGGAAATTTAGATTTTTAATTGAGAGAATAGTATTTAAAATAGCATTTAAAGAGCATTTAATTCAAGTTATTTATTGTGAAAATTAAATGCAAGGGCATGAAGGTAATTTTGGAGTTTTAGTATTTGAGAGTTTTAATAATAATTTTTGTATTATTATTAAGTAAGTGAGATTGTGTATTTAAAAGATAATGAGAATCCATGTATAAGATGGATTTTGGATTAAGAGTCTCCTAGTTATATTAGGAGAATGAATCCAAGTTATAATAGGAGTTTGAGATGGGCTTAGGGCTGCCTATATATATATATATATATATATAACCATGGCCATAGTTTTTCTCACGCCATATTGAAAATCAGAAGCTAATAAGCTATTAGAGAGTTCAAGTTGCGATAGTGATCCTCATCGGAGGTGTTGATCGTTGATCCGATCAGAGCTAGCATAAGGCAAGTATTCTTCCTGTAATCCCTTTCATTACAAGATCATGATAGTTCGTTTTTAGAATTTTTAAGACTCTCGTTTTAATTCTCAGTTTATCAGTTAGTTTATATATTCCTATATGCGTGTTTAGATTAGCATATCAAAGGCTTCCCTGAGCAAGCATCTATCTGTGTAAAACATTCTTACGGGATCATGATTCAATGTTAAATCTCAGTTTTTCAATAACTCTTTTGTTGAGTTTCAGTTGTTACAGACAGTGCACGTATATATATATATCTATCTATATGTGTGTGTGTATAACAGTGAGTGCATGAAGAAGTTATGCATGATTCTTGTAGCAATTCTTTTAAATATGATCTCCAAATCATGTTAGCATATGTTCTCAGATTAAACAAGACTCATCGTTCTTGTTCCCAGATCTTTATCAGTTGTGTTTACAGGCATATGTATATGTGCAGTTATATCCATACCCAGTGAGTTTGATAACTGGTGCATAAATCTTTCAGCGGTTGCTTTCAGAAACGATCTCTAATTCATCCTTAAGTTAGCTCATGTCAATCGGGATTTTTCTCCCAAGATTTCTTTCAGAATGATGTAGCAATGTTAAGTTTTGATTCAAGATGTAGTTTCTGTTATCGTGAGTTTTATTTCTGATGAGATTCCAGTCATTCGAATGAGTCTTGTGTCATTCGAATGAGTTTTGAGGCATCCGAATGAGTTTTCAGTGTTATCGTTGATAGAATTGAACTGATATGACACACACCAAGAGGGGGTGAATTGGTATAATTAAAAAAAAATATTCTTTTGAGAAGCAAATATACTTTCAAATGGTGAAGAGTAAATATGGAATCTTATCAATGAACAATCAAAGTCAGTAGAAACAGAAATGCAAAGGTAAGTAAGAAAAGTATGGAAAGCAGTGAAGACACGAATTTATAGTGGTTCAGCTTTCCAAGCTTAGTCCACTACCTTAGTTATCAACTAAGGATTTTAAAACCAATCTTTACTCTCAAACCCCCTACTCAACACGAGCAAGTCCTCTAGTCCTTGACTAGGGAGCTTACAACCTCCCACCTTAATGGGCCCTCTAGCTACCGCTAGGAAAAATACAGAGAATGAAATAGAGATTCTAAGAGTACAACTCTTAGTTACAAGCTCTCTCTTTAAATGAAAGATCGATGCTTAAAAGTAATAGAACAGTAAGATATCAAAGCCTCTTAAATGAAAATACAGAGAGAAAAGTTAAAAGCTCGATGTAAGAGTGAAGGCACGATCGTTCAAGATATTCAATGTGTTTTCAGCAGCCTTCAATGCGTCTTCAACCACCTATTTATAGTTGATGGTGGGCAAGTTCAAAATTTGGACCATTGTGGGTGGTTGGGCGAGCATTTAATAAGCCAAAAACTAGCCGTTATAAGTTTCTGTGAAACACATAGTCGACAGAGAAAATAGGTTAGTCGACTATTTTATCAAATTAAGCTAAGCATAGTCGACAGACAGAAAGTGATAGTCGACTATCTTTTGATACAAAAATCCCATAGTCGACAGATACAAGAGTATAGTCGACAGATGTGAAAATGTGAAGAAAATTTTGAATTTACAGAACAAAAATAGTCGACAGATGAAAAGCCATAGTCGACTATCCTTACTTGATAGTCGACAGATTAAGAAATAGTCGACAGATGTCTCACATAGTTGACAGATCAAACCAGCATAGTCGACTATCCTTATATATAGTCGACTATCCTTAACAGCATAGTCGACTATTCTAAGGCATAGTCAACAGAATGAAACACATAGTCGACTACCCTTTTGAAAACATAGAAAACTTAAACACATCCTTATTTTGATCTTTTTGAAAGCAAGTTGAGATTATCAAAAGTATATTTTTAACATAAATATCACTCAACCAAACTCAATATTTCTTCTATAGGATTTCATATCTTGCTTCAAAATTCATGTATTACAAATTTGTTTTCTCATTCACAATTCACATATTAAAAGCTATTTTCTCATTTATATAATCTAAGCCTTGCTTCATATTATAAAAGTTATTTTCTCATTTATGTAATTCATATTGTAGAGATTGATTTTCATATAGTCATTATCAAAATCATTTTATTACTAAGAGTAAAATATCAATCTCCCCCTTTTTGATGATGACAAAACAATTATGTACAATTATGAAAATCAATTCATCATTTTATCTCCCCCTTTTTGTCAATATCAAGGAATACTCCCCCTTTTTGAAACACACTAAGGCTCCCCCTTAAACCAAGCTGCACATAGAAATTCAACTAAACCATTCAGCCAGATTGAAACATACATTAAATAAGAGAAAAATGGCAATATTAAAACATTAATTCATAAAGTGATGCTTGAGTTCAACAAACCATAGAACAAAAACAACTAGTAAACCTGCTAAAATAAGCATACATAAGGCAAAAGTAAAGTGGAATGTATGATGAGGGCATCATCTAAACATTTGGAGAGATGGATGAAGGAGAAGACTGAGCTGATGAAGGAGAGGCAACTGATGGAATGGATGGAGATGCAGCAGGTGGAGGAAACTGAGAAGATAGCATCTGAATAAGGTGCCCCAACTGAGAAGATAGGTCTTCTTGCTGTTGATGGAGACTTTGTAAATCTAACCTCACTTCTTCTCTAAATTCTTGCAAACTGGTTTCAACTCTTGATATGTCTAGTTTCAAATCTGCCATACCTTGAACTACTAGGTCTTCATGAGATGAAGATGGTCCTTCTGATCTTCTCTTCTTTCTAGGAGTTTCAGGTTTGTCAGCTTTAACCCATTCACCATCTTTATTTGCATAGCCAATTCTAATGGGTGTCTTGTCATTTATGTGTTGAGAGAGACTGAGATATACCTTTCTAGCACTGTCCATGTTCCCAACCAGACTATCCAGTAAAACACTGACTGCCATACCATAGGGAAGTGACCTAGTTTTGGTGGAAAAGGAGTCTATCATCAGATTTATCATTAGTAAACACAGATTTGGCCTTCTCTTAGCCTTAATGCATTGGAGTAGCCATAAGTCAAGTCTTGTAACAAGAGAGAAGCTTCCATTTCTAGGGTAGATCATCTGACAACAAATAAGATGAAGAATCCTAGTGTTTAAGTCCATACTTGAAGTGTCAGTGATTTTAGTTGTAAGAGAGTCATCTCCTATGACTTCTTTACTGGCCTGCACAAAATCTTGAGTCCAAGATGCATACTCCTCTCCTTCTAAAGGAATTTTAAACTGATCGTGGATTAATGTCAAGGTGATTTCCATATAAGAGTCCCCAATGTTGGTCTTAAACTTCTTATCCGACTTTCTTTTGTGATAGGTATTGTCAGCATTGGAATAAAAAGCCCTAACCGCATCTTCATATATGCATCTATGAATTGTTAGAAAATCCCACCAACCAAAGTCTTTAAACGTTTGAATGAATGGAAAACCAATGGTGTCTAGAAATGATAAATCCAAATATTGACCGACAAGGACTTCTCGGGACTCAAAATGAATGGAGTACCTTTCTTGTTGTCCCTCAGAATTAAAAAGCTGAAGTTGAGGCCTCGGTTGAGATGGAGGACGGCTTGAAGAACCCGATACCTTCTCTTTTCCTTTCCTTTTCCCTTATCCGAGTTCTTGGTACGCGCCATTGAAAAAAAAAACAACTTGAGATAGAGAGAGTAAGAGAGGTCTCGGAATATGACCGAGAAAATGATTACCGGATATAGTTGAGTAGAAGCGGGTGATTTTGAGAGCTTTGGCACTTTAGAGAAAGGGATGGGTGATCGGTAATGCCAAGAAGAGATGGAGATCGACACTTTTAAAGAGAGAAGGAGAGAGCAAATCGGCCACAAGGGAGAAGTTAGGGTTTTAAGAAAGCCGATAGTCGCCTATTCTTTAAATAGGCGGGATATGATAGTCGACAGATGATATAGCTTTGTCGACTATTGTATTAAATTACTAGGGTATAGTCGACAGATGAGAGAGGTATAGTCGACTATTATTAAAAGAACCGAAGGAATAGTCGACAGATACAATAAAGCTGTCGACTGATTTTTGCTTTACACTTAGCGCATAGTCGACTAGGATGAACCTTCTTGTCGACTATCTTAGCAATCTCACAACATCTTAGTCGACAACAGCACAAATGCTGTCGACTATATTTAGGATTTAAACAGATTAATTTACAGAGATGTGCCCCAAACATCACATATAAATTTTGGCCCGAAAGGATTCTGTCAATAGATTTTATATTGATTTGACAGATTTGAATCTTGGCCTTATCAAATATATATATATAAACAGAAATAAGAAAAGAAATCAATTACCACACACTTACCCATGTTATAATTAGTCCCAGTTCACTCCTAAAATATTCAAACTTTTCTCTATCAAGAGGTTTTGTAAAGATGTCTGCTACTTGATGATTTGTATCTATGAATTCAAGACTTATGTCTCCTTTTTGAACATGGTCTCTAATGAAGTGATGTTTTACTTCTATATGTTTAGTTCTTGCATGAAACACTGGATTTTTTGTTAAAGCTATAGCACTAGTATTATCACATTTTATTGGGATGTTATGAAGTCTTATGCCATAGTCTTCTACTTGGTATTTCATCCACAATATTTGAGCACAACAATTTCCAGCTGCTACATACTCAGCCTTAGTAGATGATAGAGCCACTGTATTTTGCTTTCTACTTGACCAAGATACCAAACAATTTCCTAAGAATTGACATGAACCACTTGTACTTTTTCTATCTATTTTACATCCATCATAATCTGCATCAGTGTATGCTATTAGATCAAAAATATTTGATTTTGCATAAAATAGTTCTAGATTTGCAGATCCTTTTAGGTATCTCAAGATTCTTTTAATTGCTTTCAAGTGAGATTCTTTGGGATTGGATTGGAACCTAGCACATAAGCACACACTAAACATAATATTAGGTCTACTGGCTGTTAGATATAATAAAGAGCCAATCATGATTCTATAAAGCTTGTTGTCCATAGCCTTGCCTAACTCATCTTTATCTAGGCTTTGAGAACTACTCATAGGTGTAGCCATAGATTTACAATCTTGAACATCAAACCTCTTGAGAAGATCTCTTATGTACTTTTGTTGAGAAATATATATACCTTCTTCTTCTTGTTTTATTTTTAATCCTAGAAAGTACTTAAGTTCACCCATCATACTCATCTCAAATTCTCCTTGCATAAGATTTTCAAATTGATCACATAGAGATTTATTTGTAGATCCAAAGATGATGTCATCTACATATATTTGAACTAATAAGATGTCCTTATCATGGCTTCTTATAAATAAGGTTGTATCTATTTGGCCTTTTTTAAATCCTTTTTCTAAGAGAAACTTACTAAGTCTCTCATACCATGCTCTAGGGGCTTGTTTTAAACCATATAAAGCTTTAGACAATTTAAACACATGATCTTCATACTTGTGATTTTCAAAACCAGGGGGTTGTGGCTGCACTCCTCACCCTACAATTTAAATAGCGTTAATCAGTTTTGGATGTTCAGTGTTGAAATGGTGAGGAGGTTTAAACTCACCAGTGTGTGAGTGTAGTTGTAGCACAAATATAAATTCCGGATAAGTCTGGGTCGATTCACTGGGAGGTTTATTTAACAAAAGAATGGTTCATTCGGGTTGATTTATCCAAAGAGAGCTAAGTTTTCCTGATTGTGAAAAGGTTTTTTTTTTTTTGAATATTAAAAAGGTCTTGGGTTGAGGCGAGTTCAGAACCAATGCCTTATAAATCTCTCATAGTAATTTAAACAGCAATATTAATCTGAAATAAACAGAGGATCGTTTCGTAGTTATAATTCAAGATACGAATGATTCTTAGCTAAGCAACCCTCATACATGATATGATGGTTCTGGGTTAAGATATCACTGTAAATTTTATTATACTAGAGACTATGATTTGATCGTCTGAGCTTGGGTATATCTCATCTCCAATTCTAGCAACTTTCATACATGGCATGAGAGTTCTAAGTTAGGATGATGACCCAATCCAAACTCACAAAATCATTTATACACTCAACTCGAGTTTAACTCAGATAAATCTTGCATTCATCGAGGTTTGGCTTATCTTGAGATTCAAGAACATTGGACACTGTCCTCGCCTTAACCCAAGATTAGATTTAGCTACTCATTTTCATTTAAAAGTTAATTAGCAGGAATTTAAATGACGGGAATTAAAAGACAGTATTTAAAAGACACTTTTTTAACCGACCATATAGGCGGTATATAATTTAAAGACAATAATTGAAAGACTATTTTGACCGACCATATAGGCGGTATATAATTGAAAGATAATAATTGAAATTGCAAGAATTTAAAGGCAGAAATTAACCGACCATTTAGGTGGTGGATAATAAAGTAACAATAAATGACATAAGAATTTAAATAAGAAAAAGAAGAAGTAAGATTTACAAGAGAAAATAAAAAAAGAACAAGAGCAATTAAAACAACTAAAATTTCATTCAAGAATAATCCCCTCTTACAAGTGCACCTAAGTGCTCTATTTATAGGCTAAAAAATGTAATGGAAACCACTTAATTATATAATTTAATAATACAAAATATCTAATTGATGATGTAAGCAATGATGTCATTTTAACCATGATGTAAGCAATGATGTCATCTTATCCCATGATGTAAGCGATGATGTCATCATATCCCATGATGTAAGCGATGATGTCATCCTATTTGTGGGACTTGGGCTTTTCATATTTTTGGGCTTTGGGCCTTCTTTGTGTTGGGCTTGAGCTTGGGCTTGGGCTTGGGCCTTCCTTGTGTTGGGCTTGAGCTTGGGCTTGGGCTTGTCTTATGTTGGATTCTATTTGATTGTTGGGCCAAGTGCACATGAAACATCCTCTAGACTCCATAGTTGGCCCATGATTTTGAGCAACAATAATGGGTAATCCAACGTCTTCGATTTATGCCCCTAATTAATTGTAGAAGACAGCTTTCTTGCTTCATCCTGTAATAATATATAATGCAAATAATTATTTATTTTAAGCATAATTATAAAGCCAAAATAGGGATATAATTCATTAGGATATAGGAAATATTGACCCTTATCACACCCCCCAACTTGAATATTGCTAGTCCCTTAGCAATTAGATTATACACCAGCCATGATCTAATCGCAATACTTGCATGAATATAAAAATTTCAAATTCGAAACCAAAATGCGTAGAGTAGAACATTCAAAATAAGTCGAACATTCAAAATTAGATTTATGGTTAAAGGTCATACAATCTTAGGAATGGCAATCAGGATGATCAATACACAGATTTACTCCCTCGAAGTTTTGACTTTAAACCTTACTGTGGATTTTCCCTCTAATAAAACGATTCCTCAGGTGTACACACAAGGGGGTGCACCGTTATAAGAGTAAATGTATAACAAGTTCAAACTCGGTGTCATCCCAAATACAAAGAACGTATTTTCATGAAAGAACAGGGAAATTAACATAGCTTCATGACTGGAATAATGCCATAGATAAATAACTTTTGAATTTAAACAGAATTCCTTGCTCCGAACTCGAATCCTGAGATCACATGATTTATAGCATCAAGAGGGACCAAACTGGGTTGTAATGGGGCTATGAGGTTAATACGGGTTGTCAAAGAAAAGGGTAAAGTGTGCAAATGGTGTGTCAGGATTTTTTTTTTTTTGGCACTAATCTCAAATTAGACATTTTTTTTCTTCAGCATTTATTTTGAAACACTCATGCTGAAAAGCTAAGAGAACTTCCCTTTTTTTTTTCTTTTTTTCTTTTCTTTTTATATGAAAATACCGAGATAGACTGATTCCTAGAAACACACTAGGTTGGACAAACTTCATATGGTTACAGGTTTAGACGAAGGTAAGGAAAGAAATTATGCTAAGAACAGCTCAAATGGGCTAGTAATGAAGGTTAATGTAAAGAAAGAAAAAGGTTAATAGGCCCAAATTGAAAGAAATTGCTCCCCCTATCATACTTCTATAAAACAATGTTACTCAGTCAACTAATTCAGAGTTTGAAACCAGCCAAATTCATCCGCTATCATACTAGACATTCAAAGCTAATTGATGCTTTGAAGCTATTGAAAAGATGAGATAAACAATAAAGCATATTTAGAGTAAGTGTTATTTCACTCAGAAGTAACGATTTTCAGGCTCAAACACTCACTCGAGTAATAGTCTCTACTTCTGTTGAGGGATCATGCAGTGTGCTAATCAGCTAATTACCATTGCCTTTGACTTTATGACAGATAAACCAATTTCTAATTATTGAACACCCGATGCATGCAAATCATCTATTCTAATTCCATACATATACGTTTTCAAATAAGAAATTAATGCATTCATGATTCATATTGCAAATTCAACTGGCTATCAGTGTACAATTCCATAGCTTTAGGGATAGCATTATTTAAAGCACACACATTTTTTTTTTTTTTTAATTCACACAAAACTACAAGCATGCAATTGCAAATTCACAGTTAAACATAGACCAGATAATTCATAAATATACCTTACTCCCCCCAACTTGAATTGCAGTAATAAAATAGGGTTGTTAGGAATACCTGTAACTCCATAAGTCCATAGATTTACTGTGAACTGCTAAAATTCAAACAAACAAATGAGCATACCATATATATATATTTTTATATTTTCACACCAAAATAAAAATTTCATACAAGTCATAAGATAAACAGAATGCGTTTCAAGAGTACAAAGTACTCCTTACTCAGCCATCTTATCATAAACTCGCCTAACAACATTCCACAGTTTTTTTTATTTTTATTATTATTTTTTTATTTTTTTAAGAACACAAGAAAAGAAATTTTGTACAAGTCATAGGAGATGCGTCTCAAGAATACAAAAAGTACTCCTTACTCAGCCATCTTATCATAGACTTGCCTTACAGGGATAATTATAAATTAATCGAACCTTTTTGCCGCTTGTTTTTGATTGCCTTAGACCAATCTATCCGAGGCTCATAAGGATCGTGTTGTGGAACATAAGTATGTAATTTCTCTAGCAGCTCCTCGATGGTGGATGCAGAAATAAGAATCTTTCTTGCTGAAGGAGAAATGAACTGTTGGTCCACAGCCTGATCAATAAAAGAGAGCAACCCATCGAAAAAATGGTTAACATTTAAAAGTCCAATAGGTTTGGTATGCAGATTGCTCTTGGCCCAAGAGATTATACAGAAGATTTCTTCAAGTGTACCAAAACCTCCTGGTAAAGCGATGAAAGCGTGTGACTGATAAATCTTACAAGTCATGCGCTCAGACATAGAAGTCGTTCTTATAAGTTGACCTCGTGTGTACCCGGAAATCTGTGGATCAGCCAAAGGGATTGGCATAATACCTACCACATATGATTGCCCAAGATGTGCATCCTGTGAAACACATCCATTCAATCCACGACTTCCCCCTCTATAGACCAAATTAATTTTTCTCTCTCCCAATTTTATGCCAAGTTCGCTTGCTGCAAGTGTGTAACAAATATCGCTCCCAGATTGAGAGCCACATAGTACACATATGGTATTGATTCGACGAATTGGCTGGCCTTCCATTTATGTTAGTTCTTTATGTATGCCCTGAAAGTAGAACTGGTTAAAGAGGTTTGGCAATCAAAAGTAACTACATAGAAATTCAACAATAAATAAACATAAACAAAAATCATGCGTATATACAAGTAGTTGTGATTGTGGCTCACATCTTCCTCTGGTTTTACGTCCAGAAACAGCTTAAACACCTTCTATGAAGCGGGGATAGGCTTCCCATCCAATTTTCTTATAGATTGGCAAACAGGGTCAATTATAGTCAGATTCCCAAGACTATAGCGTTGGTGGTCACTTCTAAATTGGGTCCATAAAGCAAGAATTTCTCGCTGCACTATTCCACACGGATGCGTCTCAAGAGTCAATCGGATATCATCCAATGACTCCTTACTCAGTCCATCCTTTATGAAACTAATTTTATCTTCTCGATTTACAGACGTAAACCCCACAGATTTGCATTGAGTGTTACAGGTCCAACGAGCACACTTGTGACAACCATTCACTCTTTTAGCTCTTCGTTTCTTTGCAAAACTACTCTTCCCTAAGCCCGGGAAGTGCTTAAAACTAGGTGAAGTTTCGCCAGCTAATCGAACTTTTGCTTCGATCAGCCAACGAATATCTTCAGGGATGTTATTACGCATCAATATCCTAAGTCTTTCACACCTACCAATATAAATTTGTTTCAAATCATTCATTGGGAGAGATGGATAGTACTTGCGGATTTTTGATAGTTGAAGATCCATTTTTTTTTTTTTTTTAAATCAAAAGACAACTATAATAAGAGAAAAGTAGAAACTATAAATCTTACAAAATGATCGAAAATACCTGATCGAAGAACAACACGAAGGAGAGGAAACTGAGCTTGCTTGCAGAAGTGTGGTTTGGCTCATACAGATATGGAGTCTCTTATAGAGCAATGGGTGTCACTATTCTATACTTGGCTCAAGGCACGCCATAATTGTAGGGTCAGGCGCGTCTATTTTTTTCAATGCTCGGTGCCTCATTTTTCAACATTTGGCAGTGCGCCTCTTCCTTTATAGGATAGTGTGATTGCACTGCCCGAGAAAATGGCCGCTACCAGCGCCAATTTTGTCTCTCAATTCAATTTTTTTTTTATATATATATATATATTTTTCTTTTTTTTGTTTTTTTGGTTTTTTTTTGAAATATATATATATTTTTTTAGTTTTTATTTTTATTTATTTTTTTATTTTTTTAATTTTTGGGGTTAGTTAATTTTTTTTTTTTAGGTGCTTAATAAAATCATATATACCACACAAAGCATTATTATCGAGTCAAACAAAATTACTTGCACAATTGATTAAATTCAAACACCAATAAATTCCTAAGTACACCTTACCCCCCAACTTGAATTGCGCATTGTCCTCAATCGGCAATAAAAGGATAGAGGATAGGCATACCTGGCGATCTTCAATGCATGAACTCGTATGCAAAATTTTTATTTAGACTGCACACAGAGAAACACTATTTAAGTAATGCAGAAAAGAAACAAATTTTTATATACTTTTTTTTTTTTTTTTTCAAATCTAGAAACATCCATTTAACCTAAATGGAAAGGTGGTCTTTTAACGTCAGATTCCCAGACGAATGTGTTCCTAAAGGTCACTCAACCATTGATGGTGGATCACCCAACTCCACCATTTCTTCATTTCCTTCAACAAGTTCTTTCTCAGCTATGCCTAGATATGGTTTCAGCCTTTGACCATTCACTTTAAAACATTGTCCAGACTCTTTGATTTCAATTTCTATTGCCCCATATTCTGATATGGTCTTGATTGTATAAGGTCCTGTCCATTTTGATCTCAACTTCCCCGGCAACGGCGCCAAAAACTGACTGCTACACTACCCTGCACATTTATTTATCAAAACTATAACCAAATTCATCCGACGTCAATCCTCTTATTAAAGCAGGTGTAGGGCGATTATACTCGCCAGTGTGCGAGTGTGCGTGTAGTACAATTTTAAATTTATATTTCGGTGAGTCCGAGTCGATTCACAGGGAGATTATTTATTGATGAAAATAAAGATCACAAAATATTTGATTTTAAGAGGTAATTAAGATGATCTAAAGACAATAATTAAAGCTAAACTAATACTGAATTTAAGTAGCTTGGGTCAAGGCAATTTCAGTGTCAAAACCAATTAATTCCCAATTTGATAGAAAAGATCAACAATATTCATCTGAATTAAGTTTTACAGCTCTGTTAGTAAATTTAGTTCAAGATAATGGTAATTCTTGTTTAAGCAATATCCATACATGACATGGAAATTCTAAGTTAAGCAATTACCATAAAGTGAACTATATTCCATAGACAGAATTTATAGATATAGATTAATCATTTAGGCTTGGGTATGAAAACGTTTCCAGATCTAGCAATCTCCATACGTGGCATGAAAATTCTAAGTTAGGCTTATGCTTCAATCCAAACTTAAAGATACACTATACGCACACTGCTCAAATTGAATCAGATTAATATTACATATTTTAAGCGCAGCTTTCTTTGGGAATCATTGGCGTTGGACACTGTCCTTGCCTTAACCCAAGAATGGATTTAGCTACTCATCTTCATTTTAAAATAAATTGGCAGGAATTTAAATAACGGGAATTAAAAGACAGTATTTAAAAGACTATTTTTTAACCGACCATATAGGCGGTATATAATGAAAAGACAATAATTGAAAGATTATTTTTTAACCGACCATATAGGCGGTATGTAATTGAAAGACAATAATTGAAAGACTATTTTGAACCGACCATATAGGCGGTATGTAATTGAAAGACAATAATTGAAAGACTATTTTGAACCGACCATATAGGCGGTATGTAATTGAAAGACAATAATTGAAAGACTATTTTGAACCGACCATATAGGCGGTATATAATAAAAAGACAATATGAATAACATAATACAACTATATGGAAACAAAGGTTAAAGATTTAAGAGAAAAATTCTAAGAACAAAACTATATAGAAACTAAAGTTGAAAATTTAAGAGAGAAATCTAAAGATCACAATTATACTTTCATTATAAGAAAATCTAATCCTTACAAATGCACCCTAAGTGCTCTATTTATAGGCTAGAAAATGTAATGGAAACTATTCAATTATATAATTTAATAATACAAAATATCTAATTAATGATGTAAGCGATGATGTAATTCCAACTCATGATGTAAGCGATGATGTCACTCCAACCCATGATGTAAGCGATGATGTCACTCCAACCCATGATGTAAGCGATGATGTCACTCCAACCCATGATGTAAGCGATGATGTCATTAATTTGTGAGACTTGGGCTTTTCATATTTTTGGGCTTGGGCCTTGCTTGTGTTGGGCTTGGGCTTGAACCTTCCTTGTGTTGGGCTTGGGCTTGGGCCTTACTTGTGTTGGGCTTGGGCCTGGGCTTTCCATATTTTTATATTATTATATTATTATATATATTATATTTATTTTTTTTATATTTTATATATTTTATATATATTTTTATATTAATATTTTAAACATGCACAAAATCACAAAATGCATAATAATATTCAATTTAAACTATTTTAAGATCAAAATAAGGGTGAAATTATAATAAAATTTTTACAAAATTGATCACTAATCAGGTTGTTCTACATAGACTTCTTCATTAATATATCCATTTAAGAAAGCACTCTTAACATCCATTTGATATAGCTTGAAGTTTTTGTAACAAGCAAATGCTAACAACATTCTTATGGCTTCTAATCTAGCAACAGGGGCATAGGTTTCATCATAGTTAATACCTTCTTCTTGGCTATAACCTTGAGCCACTAGCCTTGCTTTGTTTCTTGTTACAACTCCATTTTCATCCATCTTATTTCTAAATACCCATTTTGTGCCTATAATAGGATAATCTTTTGGTTTTGGCACTAATTTCCAAACTCCATTTCTTTCAAATTGATTTAATTCTTCTTGCATGGCTATAATCCAATTTTCATCTTCAAGAGCTTCTTTGATATTTTTGGGTTCAACTTGAGATAGGAAGGCAGCATATTGGCATTCATTTCTAATGGAAGATCTAGTTCTAATGCCTTTGGATGGATCTCCTATGATTTCATTCTTTTTGACATATTTCCTTTCTCTTGGAAATGTTGGTTCTTTTTCTACTTGTTGCTCTTGTTCTTCTTCAAATGGATCATTTTCTTGAGAATTAGATTCATTTTGTCTTATTGAAAGCCTTTCCAAATTTTGAGTTACATCATTTTCACCATCTTCTCTAGGTTTTGGAACCTTAATGCTTATGTCATCAACTATTACTTGAATTGTTTCCTCTACTACTAAGGTTCTTTTGTTGAATACCCTATAACCTTTACTTTGAGATGAATATCCTAAAAATATACCTTCATCACTTTTAGCATCAAACTTACCTAGTGATTCTTTTCCATTATTTAGAATATAGCAAGTATTACCAAAAACATGGAAATGACTTATATTAGGCTTTCTTCCTTTAAATAACTCATATGGAGTCTTTTTTAATAATGGTCTCATTGAAACTCTATTAAGAATATGGCAGGCAGTATGCACAGCTTCTGCCCAAAAGTATTTAGGAAGATTTTTATCACAAAGCATTGTTCTAGCCATTTCTTGTAAGGATCTATTCTTTCTTTCTACTACACCATTTTGTTGGGGAGTCCTAGCACAAGAAAAGTTATGATCTATTCCATTTTCTTCACAAAATAGTTTGAAAGATTCATTTTCAAATTCTCCTCCATGATCACTTCTTATTTTTGAAATACAAAAGCCTTTTTCTCTTTGAATTCTTTTACTAAATATTTCAAATGACTTAAAGGTTTCATTTTTGGATGCAAGAAAGATAACCCATGTGAATCTAGAATAATCATCTACTATTACCAAAACATATTGGTTACCTCCTAAGCTTAGAGTTCTCATTGGGACCAAACAAGTCTAAGTGAAGTAGTGTTAGAGGTCTAGATGTTGATACTTCATTTATTGGTTTGAATGAAATACTGATTTACTTGCCTTTCATGCAAGTGCCACAAATGTGGTCTCTTTCAAATTTAAGCTTAGGCAATCCAATAACAAAATCATGTTTTACTAACTTGTTTATTAGGTTCATACTAGCATGCCCTAACCTACTATGCCACAACCAGGAATTTTGAGAAGAATTTGCAACTAAATAGTTCTCCATTTTTGGTGATTCTAGAAATGTGAGATAGATGTTTCCTATTCTATTTCCTTTTAATTTTATTTCTTTTGTCTTGGAGCATACAACTTTACAAGAATTAGCATCAAAACAAACTTCATAACTTAAATCACACAGTTGACTAATACTAATCAGATTATGTTTAAGACCATCAACAAGAAATAGAGCCCATACCTATGATCTTACCTTGAGAGTTGTCACCATAGAAAACCTTACCTCCTTCCTTGAAAACGATGTTGCTAAGAAGATCTTGATCTCCTGTCATGTGCCTAGAGCACCCACTGTCAAGGAACCACTTGCTCCTTGAATCATTTGAAACCAATGCAGCCTACACAAGAAATCATTCACATTGTTCCCTTTGGTACCCATATCATCTTGGGTCCATTCTTGTTAGAAGACACTATTTCTTTAGGAACCCAAATTTATTTGAATTTTTGAGGGAAATTTCGCATGAAACATTTGTTAATTGAGTGACCATCTTTTCCACAGTAATGACAGGTAATACCTCTTTTTGAAAACTTTGGTTTGAGAGATGATTTTCTTTGAAAAAAATTTTGGTTTGATGCTTTAACAAACACTGTTTTACTGGAGCTTGCTTGGAATGGATCAAATCCAATTCCTTGTTTATTTCCAAAGTTTCTTTGAGCTCCAAGTATCATTTCTTGTTTATTTTTACCTTCAACTAATTTTTTTAAAGATTCCTTCATGTCTTTGTTTTCTTTCAATAGATTTTCCTTTTCTGTACTTAGACTGTCTCTTTCATTTTCCAACATTCCTATTTTGTTTTTCAGATCATTTACTTTATTTTCTAAAGAATTTAATTCTCTTTTTAAAACGCTATTTTTCTCATTCATATGCTCACATTCACCTAGCAAATCATTGAATGCATCATGAAGTTCTTCAAATGTAAATTCAGAAATTGAATTAAGGTGCTGAGAGTTTACCTCGTCTTCAATATTGGCCATAAAACAAATGTTGGCAATTTCTTCATCTTGTGATTCATCACTTGATGAGAGCTCTTCTTCACCCCATGCAGCTAGAGCCTTCTTCTTCATTTTTCTTTCCTTGCGATCCATCTTTTTCAGTTGAGGGCATTCACTTCTAATGTGACCTAGCTTCTTACATTCAAAGCATCGAATCTCATTAGTTGGATTAGACTCTTTTTGATCTTTTTCTTTCTGAAATGTTCTCCTTTGATTAAACCTATCTTTCTTCATAAATTTCCTAAATTTCCTCGCTAATAGTGCAAAATCATCATCTTCACTTTGAGAGTTTTTATCTTCATCCTCAATTTTAAATGCTACATTTTTGTTTTTCTTGGAATCATCAACTTCATTTCTTTTCATCATTATTTCATGTGTCATTAAAGAACCTAGCAAGTTTTCAAATGGAAGTGTATCTAAGTCTTTAGCTTCTGTTATGGCAGTGACTTTAGATTCCCACGATCTAGGTAAACTTCTTAAAATTTTTCTAACATTTTATCCATTTGTAAATGTCTTACCTAAGGCCTCTAAAGTAGTAACAATGTCATTGAATCTAGTGTACATATCTTTATGGATTCGTCATCTTTCATAAAAAATAATTCATAATCATGGACAAGAAGATTGATTTTCGTTTCTTTTACCTGATTTGTTCCTTCACGTGTTACCTTTAATTTGTCCCAAATTTCCTTAGCTGTTTTGCACGTTGACACTCTGTTGAATTCCTCTAAGCTTAGTGCACAGATAAGAGTATTCATGGCTTTAGCATTTATCTCCATATCTCTTCTTTCTTCTGGTGACCAGGTCTCAATTTTCTCCATATCAGCTAACTTGATGTCCTTATAAACAGCTTGCATTAAGCTTGAGTCTTGCATCAAATAAATCTGCATTCTTGTCTTCCAGTAATTATAGTTAGTTCCATCGAATAATGGGGGACGAGTGGTGCTTAGACCCTCGGATTGGGATGATGATGCAAAATGAGCCATATGATAAGATCTTTTACCCTAGGTTGTTAGACCGATAGAAACAAGGGAACTTGGCTCTGATACCAATTGATAGAATTGAACTGATATGACACACACCAAGAGGGGGGGTGAATTGGTATAATTAAAAAAAAAACATTCTTTTGAGAAGCAAAGATACTTTCAAATGGTGAAGAGTAAATATGGAATCTTATCAATGAACAATCAAAGTCAGTAGAAACAGAAATGCAAAGGTAAGTAAGAAAAGTATGGAAAGCAGTGAAGACACGAATTTATAGTGGTTCAGCTTTCCAAGCTTAGTCCACTACCTTAGCTATCAACTAAGGATTTTAAAACCAATCTTTACTCTCAAACCCCCTACTCAATACGAGCAGGTCCTCTAGTCCTTGACTAGGGAGCTTACAACCTCCCAACTTAATGGGCCCTCTAGCTACTGCTAGGAAAAATACAGAGAATGAAATAGAGATTCTAAGAGTACAACTCTTAGTTACAAGCTCTCTCTTTAAATGAAAGATCGAGGCTTAAAAGTAATAGAACAGTAAGATATCAAAGCCTCTTAAATGAAAATATAGAGAGAAAAGTTAAAAGCTCGATGTAACAGTGAAGGCACGATCATTCAAGATATTCAATGTGTTTTTAGCAGCCTTCAATGCGTCTTCAACCACCTATTTATAGTTGATGGTGGGCAAGTTCAAAATTTGGACCGTTGTGGGTGGTTGGGCGAGCATTTAATGAGCCAAAAACTAGCCGTTATAAGTTTCTGTGAAACACATAGTCGACAGAGAAAATAGGTTAGTCGACTATTTTATCAAATAAAGCTAAGCATAGTTGACAGACAGAAAGTGATAGTAGACTATCTTTTGATACAAAAATCCCATAGTCGACAGATACAAGAGTATAGTCGACAGATGTGAAAATGTGAAGAAAATTTTGAATTTACAGAACAAAAATAGTCGACAGATGAAAAGCCATAGTCGACTATCCTTACTTGATAGTCGACAGATTAAGAAATAGTCGACAGATGCCTCACATAGTCGACAGATCAAACCAGCATAGTCGACTATCCTTATATATAGTCGACTATCCTTAACAGCATAGTCGACTATTCTAAGGCATAGTCAACAGAATGAAACACATAGTCGACTACCCTTTTGAAAACATAGAAAACTTAAACACATCCTCATTTTGATCTTTTTGAAAGCAAGTTGAGATTATCAAAAGTATATTTTTAACATAAATATCACTCAACCAAACTCAATATTTCTTCTATAGGATTTCATATCTTGCTTCAAAATTCATGTATTACAAATTTGTTTTCTCATTCACAATTCACATATTAAAAGCTATTTTCTCATTTATATAATCCAAGCCTTGCTTCATATTATAAAAGTTATTTTCTCATTTATGTAATCCATATTGTAGAGATTGATTTTCATATAGTCATTATCAAAACCATTTTATTACTAAGAGTAAAATATCAATCGTAAGTTTTTCCCTTATAATGTATCAGTCATTCGAATGAGTCCTTTGTCATTCGAATGAGTCATGAGTTATTGTATCATTCGTATGTGTTTTTGAAGTTTTGAGTCTGTCATTCGAATGAGTTTTCTTATCATTCGAATGAGCCCTTAAAGATTTGAATAAGTTGTTGCTTTGTATAGTCTAGCATTCGAATGAGTCTCTCTGTCATTCGAATGACCCATGAGTACCCCATTAATTCATTCGAATGAGGGTACTGTTGCATTCGAATGAGTCGCTTTTTGCCAGTTCAAAAGTTAGAAAATGGTCAAATTCATTCGAATGAATTTGTGAGTCATTCGAATGAGTCTTTCATCAGATCCGAATAGCCTTTGTTATATCATTTATCATTTGAATGAGCCTCTGCCATTCGAATGAGCTTGCTGTAGTCCATTTTTTTCATTCGAATGGGCTGCTGCTTCATTCGAATTACTCCTTATACTTCCTCAATCATCCAAATAGTATCATATGGCATTCGAATGGCTTCCAATAAATTCTTAATGTAAGTCTTAAATTTAATATAAATATTCAATTATTCAAATATTGAATTTTTATGCCAAGATATGATAAAATCCAATATGCCATGCCTATACCCAGAAATTACAGAATCTTTGTATCTCAATATAACTGGTAAAAAAAATCATATACCATGTTTAGCAATTAATTATGACATGATCAGCATTTCTTGGTGAGTTTATGTGCATACATTTTGGTATGAGCATTGAGGATGATTTTATATGGAGCACTACATATCGTGTGCTAGCATGTATATGAGCATTGCATTGCATTATGCACACCAGGCGGCTTAGTCCGTGGGGATCCCATCAATTTCAGTTTCAGCTCAGTTTATGAGTTGCTCGCCTAGTGGCCACCAGGGGGCTAGGGGCATATTGCCCATGAAGGATCATGAACGAGGATACAAAAGCATGCAACGGAAGTGGTTTAAAATCAAAACCGTTCCTCGTATTGATTACAATCTAGGAGACTTACTTTTACGGCGGATTACCGGTCGGAATGGAGCGATAGGAGCAGGATGAGCGGGAGCTACGGCGCATGGTGGAGACGACGGCTGTCCTGCGATCCTTCGGCTCCTTCGCATCAGAACTTGGAGGCTCTCTTTTCGGTCTTCCGAAATATGACTCAAACTCGTGGCCTCCATTCGGTGAAGAAGAGCAAAAACGACCTTGGATGAAATACAATCAAAAAGAGATATATATAGGGAGAACCCTAGGGTTAAAACCCTAGTGGGCCAAACCCTAATGGGCCAAGTCCATTTAATTAATTTTCTAATTGGGTTAGCCCAATTAATTAATTAAACTAATGAACTATTATTTTATTCTAGCCCAATTAATTATGGACCATCCCGAATAAAATAATTCTCTCTCAATGTAATTCACCCAACAAGCCAAATGTATTAAAAAATACATGAGTTACATCGAGTTACCCCGGGGACCAAAAGACAAATTATTCACGGCTACTAAAATGACCAAAATATCCCTGCTACCTAGTAGCTATATTTTGTCATTCTAAGTGTTCCAACTATCACCATATGGTAACACTGACCCCACGAATAATTTTGCATATGCCATGTCTTTGACCTACTAGTGTAATGACGAAAATACCCCTCTGTGTAACACCCATCATTTAGAAAGGAATAATGTACTAACACCTCTCTAAATGATTTCTACCATCCTTAGATCACTAGTCCAATAATCCATGACTACTCGAATGTACTTGCTTATCACTGGGAGCTACCCAGAAGCACACACTCTTAAGTCACGTTCCCAGGGCCCTGGATTATTTGATTATTCTTGGACAATCACAAGGGGGTGAATCACAGAAACTATCTTATATTAGTCTGTCTTAGCTAATTAGAAACCATACTCCCAACTCAAAAGGATATTGATCTTTGATAGACCTCACCTATAATGAATCTAAGAATATAGCTCTAGGTTCCCTAGACCACCAACTAATACTCAAGTATTAGAGTACTCGTCCACGTAGTAGCAGTGATAGACTAGCTCCATGATAATTAGTACTTTGTCATTAGCTTCTACCACAGGTCCACTCTACGCATTCCAAATGCGCTTGTACAATTAGAGTAAACGGACTGTTTACTGGCTAAGGCAAGCCATCCTCCATTAGGATCTATTGCACAATGATCTTATCATGATAGAATGCCCAGTTCTATCAAAAGATCAAGAGTAATATTTTTCTTGCTTATTAAGTACCCATGATTCATGCCTAACTGTGAAGAACGACCCATCACATGAATCACTTACTTAATAGCATGGACACTTTTCCAACAATTAAATGCAAATAATATATGTTCCATGAACTGAATAAAAGAAACATCATTGCCATAAATTAAACAAAACATGTCTTTAGGGCATACATTTCCAACAGCCCACACTATGTGCTTACAGTTTTTCTGTTTACAGGATTTAGATCAGTCAGGTATGTTTTATCAGATTATGTGGGCCTATGAGCCAAAGTTATTTACCTGCATTTAGTTTACATTTTATGAATGCAAACAGACAGTGATTATACAGTACAAGTTCAGTGAATTATTTATCAGTATCGATATTCTTCAATTCAGCTTCAGTATTCTTTCCAGCTTATTACTTGCTGAGCTTTTGTAGCTCACCTTGTACTCTTCACCCCTCCAGGTTCTAGCAGGAGAGTACCAGATATGGGGCCTAGCAGCAGTGGTTTATAGTGTGTGTACATGG
Source organism: Diospyros lotus (assembly GCF_014633365.1). NCBI lineage: Eukaryota > Viridiplantae > Streptophyta > Magnoliopsida > Ericales > Ebenaceae > Diospyros > Diospyros lotus. The sequence goes on along the minus strand of NC_068344.1, from coordinate 10,742,961 downwards.
AGCTGCTCAAGATAAAAGATGTCTGGGAGTCTGTTGAGTTTATAGTGTTTTCTCAGTTTAGATTTATTTTATATTTCAGTTGAGGGATTGTCCCTTAGATAGAGTTTATGGTTTTCAGTCTGTATTGACTCAAAGTTTTTATTCCAGTTGATTGAGATGTTCAGTTATGGTATTAGATTTCAGTTTATCAGTTAGTTTATTTTATTTTCCCCGTAGCACCTCTTCTCGGTCAGTTCTAGGAAAGGGGGTGTTACATTATACCTAGTCTGTAATTCTTGGGAGAAAAGAGTCACAGGGAACCACTCCCTGAGTATATATTTGGTAATAAGGTTGTAATTGCAGGTTAGAGGAGAATAAGATGGCATGCCCTTGACAGTGGGCTAGAGTGGATAAAGCACGGCTTGAGAAACTACACTAGAAAGAGAAAATAGAGCAACAGATGGCAGGTGTAATACCCCAAGAGCCCAGAGAATGGTAGTATATATCGAGTATAAGTGAGGAAGGAAATAACACTAGTTGGATACCTTTTGGGTTGAATATAGGCAAAAAACTCTTGGGTTAAGCGTGCTTAAGCTGGGGAATCTCAAGGATGGGTGACCCCCTAAAAAGTTCGCGTAGGCTTATCAGGGTAAGTTATTTTGGTCATTCTTATTGCTCGATGCGGGATGTTACAGGTGGTATCAGAGTCAACCCTTGGTGGGGCGGGGAGTGGCACCGGGGCTTGAGGGCTTGTACAAGGAGCGATTCCTGGCTAGCTTCTAGGATGGCAGCCGCTAAAGGGAATAATTTTTGGGATCAATTGTAAGGTCGCATGACGAGAACGTCATGTGCTAAAGGGGGAGGGGGAGAATGTAATACCCCAAGAGCCTAGAGAAAGGTAGTATATATCGATGATAAGTAAGGAAGAAAATAACACTAGTTGGATACCTTTTGGGTTGAATGTAGGCAAAGAACTCTAGGGTTAAGCATGCTTGAGCTGGGGAAGCTTAAGAATGGGTGGCCCTCTGGGAAGTTCGTGTAGGTCCATCAGGACAAGTTATTCTGGTTCTTCCTATCGCTCGATGCGGGATGTTACAGGTGGTAAATGTAATACCTGAGAATTTTTAAAGGACTCAAGAGTAATTTTAACTTGGGCCATAGGAGAAATTTTCAAAAGATTTGGGACTTAAGTATAATCTCATATAGTTATCAGTACCGAATCAACTGCAGGGAGTGCCCTGGAGCCTAGATATCTAAGGAAAATGATATGGTATTAAAGAGCATTTCGAGATAGGATTTATGATATTAAGAGAAATCAGAACCGAGATAGTTTTCAGTACAGCTTCAGTTCAGGCTGAAAAATTGAATCATTGTAGGGCCCTCCGGGAAAACAACAGAACCTTGAGGGGGCTTTGATTTTTTATAAGAATCAACCCTGAAGTGGTTTCGGGATGAAACAATAGCTCGGAGAGGACACTAGAGTAAAATCCTCCTTATCGAGTAAGTCTTAAGTTATTAATTTTGTGTTTTCGGTATCATAATGCAAATTAATTTGAGGTTTGAGAATGTAATTGTAATTAGAGATTTGCCCAAGTGAATTTAAGATAAAATTTGTGATTTAAATGAGTAATTTTCCTAAATTATAGTGTAATATATATAATTATATATATGTGTGTGTGTGTATACGTGTGTGCTGGTAAGCTTCTGTGAAGCTTCAAGATTGTGCAAGGTGGCCTTTTATAAGCTTTAAGAAGTGGTGACAAGGCAAGTTTGAGGCGGTGGAGTCTATAAATAGAGAAGAGTGGAAGAAATTGAAGGGAAAATGGAAATGAAGAAGAAAGGTGGCCGAGAGTTGCAGTGAGAGAGAGAGTGGCTGAGAGCTCGAGGAGATCGAGAGAGAGTTGGGAGAGGTGCTAGGTGGCCGGAGGTAGCTGCGAGGATGACCGGAGGTGCCAGGAAAGGACCACAATAGCAAGCGGCAACCATGGCCCAAGTTGTTGCGGTTGGGCAGCAAGTAGGGGCGGCTAGCAATAGTCGTGACAATGGCTCAACAAGGTGCGACGACAACCAATGGGCTTGGTAGAGGTTCGAGAGGCTACTAGCGTGGGCGGAGGTGGCCGGTAGCCCGAGGTGCAGCGACTAGCGTATGGCTGGTTCGTACGCATGGGAAGCAGGGGAGAAGAAGAAGAAAGAAGAAGGAAAAAGAAGAAAAAGAAAAAAAGAAAAAGAAAAAGAAAAAAGAAAAAAAAGGAAAGTAGAGAAAATAGAGAAAAATGAGGAAAAATCTTCTGAAAAATCATAGAAAATTCTGGGAATTAATTTGGGGCTTGACGAGCATGTTGGAGCCAGGAAATTATCTAAGCATGCATTTTGAGGTTAAGACACACATACCGAGAAAGCTTGCGAGGCTAAGTTAAGGTGAGTGGTCCGATCCAATATTTAATTTGTCTCCATAAATGATTTTTGGCATGTGTTGGTTAGGTTCAAGTGAGCAGTTCTATCCTCTAGAACTTAGACTAATCTTTATGAATTTTTGCTAATTGCTTTTAATTTTTCAGCATATTGTGCATATTGAATTTACTACGTATTGCATCAACTGATTACGCTTTGTAAAATACATGGCATGTGAGTCTTTCATGACATTGTTTTTTCTGAAATCATGTCATTATTATGAAGTTCGATGGGATGGGACATGGTCATCTTGATAATGGGGCAAGGTTAATCTCAGTTAAGGGTGACATTGATGTACACCCAGAGGTTAAGTATGCCACGACAAGGTCAATCCGAGTGGTACGATGTGGTGGAATGTATTCGTATGATGGGAAATGGAGTTTCCCCGAGAGATTATGGATGTCAAGGAGATTTCTCAGGGTTGATGTGTTGTGTCATTTTTACATGCCATGCTTATGAACATACATGCATTCTATAAATTGTTTTATGCCATCACTTAGATTATTCAACATCTAATCTGGGTTATGCCCTTGGAATATTCAAACATTCCAGATGAGGGTTTAGGCAGGGGCGAGGACATGGTCCGTTAGAGTTGATGGAGTACGAGCATGACAGTCGTACTTTACATTTTTGAAGTTATGTAATTCTTGTTTGATGAGAAGACGTTGTGTATGAATGATTGTAGTAATTTATGATATTCAATAATGTTTTTATCCGCTGCATAATATTATGTCTTGTTTAACTTAAGTCTATTGACCTTGTTAGTTAAACGAGCATGACTGGGGTTTCGTGAGCATGTGAAGATTGTTCTTTGAAACATTGCATGTGTCAAGCAGTGTATGGAAAAACAAATCCTTGTAATCCTTTATAGTGGAACACCCAGCAAGGCGGGGTGTTACAACAAGGATGATCTGAAACTTAAGTTTTGTGTTGATTTTGTAGAGTCATCCAAGTAATGGGTGAGCTGGAGTGGGCCAGTGACAATTAGTAGTACTTATAAGTGCAAGCAAAGAATGTTAAGCTATAGTTGCTGGATGCACGCGTGATGTGTGAGAAGGCCATTGAGGAGTATGGAGCCCCTTAAGAATGCATTATGGGTTTCCTTTAGCATGGATTCTTCTTAGTTTGTAGCTTTTTAGAGAGATAGCATTTCAGGGAATTGCTCCCTGAGTAGATATTCTACGATGAGGTTTTAATCATAAGTTGGCAAGGAGGACAATTTGTCCAACTTAGCAGGTCCTAGGCTTAGAATATGTTAGGGTTAAACATAACATCAAATTTAGATTGCCAGATGCAGAGTGGATTTAGGCATCCATGAACGTTGACGGTATTCCAAAGGTTGAAGGAATAGGGTCATGCTGGGGGATATCCCAAAATTCTAATAGTGACTGATGGGCAATCTAAAGGGCCTCTTTAGCCACTGGTGGTCTAGGCCTATTGGCTTAGTTTTTTTGGATCTTTAAGTTGCGTTCTTGATTCCTCATTCTCATGTAGTGGAGATGAGGACATTCATGCGTGTATAAATGAAATGAGGTTCTGTTAAGAGACAGGCAAATCATGCCTCTTATTTAGGGCTTGTGTTTTCCTATGTGCATGTTCTCTTATGCAGCAAGCATGTATGGAGATGCTAGTAGCATGATAGAGAAGAAAATAACATAAAATATTAAGTGAGGAAGTGGTACCTAGTCACTTGTAAGTTAGTTGTGTTTTCTTGAGGCCTACCAACCATAGAGGTTAGAGTAAAAGATGTAAAGACAATACCAAATTGTGTTTTACTTTAGATTGTGACATGGATGTTGGCACATGTGGCGCAATTGCCTTGGGTGATGTGTTATTGTTATCACGAGATCACAATTTATGGAAATTCCAGCTCCCCAGTCTAGGAGTTTGGGAACGTAGTGTTCCCTTAGAGACAAGAGCATGAGATTCATGTGTACATTTATAAGAAGCATTGCATTGTATGAATGTAGCGAGAGATACACAGCTATAAATGGCTTTTTGGTAAAATGTACCTTTAGATTGCGATTAATGAACTTTGTGTGTAGTACGGAAGAATGCCTTGAATTGTGGTAAAGGTGTAGTAATACCTTGAACCATGAGTTGATGAGGGCTCTTGGAAGTTTGAACTATGTCTTGATCTATAGTTTGGCGAGGACTTCTGTGTTACACCTCGAGCCATTGTTTAGCAAGGATTTTTAGGAATTTGAGTGTCTGACTATTTATGGGGATTAAACTTACGCTTTTGGTCCTTCACAAGTTGTTAGTCTCGAGCCTGGCCACCCCAAGGGATCTACAATAGCCCTCATGGACCTAGGTTACCCATATGGAGGAGTAATGAGGAGATTATACATAGGTCATGATTGTAAGAGGTGTTTAGGCAAAACGTAGCTCAAATTTTCATCATTGGGCATCCTCTAGCGGGAATGCATCTTAGTGATTGCTCCGGGATAGTCCTGCATGAGACCTTGGACTAGGTGAAAGAGCAGTTTGCACGTGGGCTTCCTAGTGTAGTCTGGCAAGTAATGTTACCATGCTTGGCTTTTGGTATGATGCCTCAATTCGTGTACAAATTTCCTTTGTTGCACAATCAAGGTGTCTCCCTGTCATGTTAATAAGCACCTGAAATCACCATGGGGGAGTGACAAAATCCTTAACATAAACAAGTTAGTATAGATTAAGGCACTCATAATGATAAACAAGAGTATGAACGATGAGGAATGTATTTGTATGTGAGTATGATTTATGTTTCAGTGCTTGTATGGGGGTGTAAGCAATGTGTCAAAATAGGAAAGCAGGTGACGCAAATACAAAGCAAGACAGAGATACCTTATCGGTTATGATTAGGACATGATTTCTTGAAACCTATTAACCATGACAGGAAAGGCCCGTTTAGGTGATATTTTACCTTAACTTTTCATGTAAGTGATTGGGTGTATGACATGGTAGCTTTGAAGGACGTTTTCGTGCTTTCCTTGCATTTCCATAAGATTTGCCAACCACGTGGGTTAGAATAAAGAATAAGAGGTGCACTTAGCACGATGCCTTACCTTGGACTGGTGTGCAAGTGACTGCGGGTGATGCATATTCGCCTTTAGTGGCTTGTGCTTGTTAGAGTTATGCCCCATAAGCCAATTATATTTACATGTAATTGATCATATTTTTTTTTTCATTGTGACTCTTTATCTTCAATCAATTATTATTGTAAGGCATTATGTTTTATTTGTCATTGATGGTTGTCTTTATTATTTTCATTCTTGACAAAGTCCATAGATCAAATAGGCTCATGGAATATGGTTGTGCATAGAGATGACGATCATGAAACATATTCCTCATAAGCCTTGATCTTAAATGTTCCTAGTCATAAAGTTATTAGGATTGGACACTAATAGCTCGGATAGACTAGCATATATGATGCATGCTCAATTAGGAGAATGTCTTGTTTCATAGACATTGGTGTGTTGACACTAGTGCATATATGTGGGTGCTTATTACAAGAATAAGTACACTGAACTGACCCGCTACAGAATTCCTAATGGTAATTGTTTATTGTCGAATTGGAATTTCTGTGTTGCAATAGTGCAGATTGGTCCTTAGACTTGAGACATCACGATAGTCTTATATTTGACTGGTTACGCTTTGGTTCTTTTTGGATTCCAATGGAGTCATTAACAAATTATCACTGGGCGTAACCTTATCACATATGAAGGCTTGTGGATGTCGAAATAGAATTTATCACTTATCGATAAGATGAGAAGATGTCCTATATATTTCGATGATTTCATGACTGAGGAAATCCTTGGCCAAGGTGAGGTGGAAATCAAAAGGTGTTTTGATTTCACCTATCAAGTCATAAATCTGGAATGGATACATAGTTATTGAATGATTAGGGTTTCGTCATAAAACCATACCCTAAATTCAATCGGGACATAGATTGATGAAAGGATTTTACTGCACGGTATTTGCAATTGAAAAGGTCCGTGTTTTTCATCGTTGGCTAGGTATTCATGGCATGTTGCTAGACGTTAACCATGATATGTAGGGTTTTAGAATTAATTTGATTAATTCTAAAACTATTAATTAAAGAGTTTAATTAAGAAGCCCATAAGATGTGCTAATTAAGAAGCCCATAAGTTTAATTAAATAGTTTAATTAATCTAATGAGTTGGGCCTTCATATAGCCCAATAGAGTTGGCCTACATCTAGCCCAATGGTGGATCTAAGGGGTTACACACTTAGGTCGAGCCCGTTCCATAATTTAAAAGAGAGATACGGCCCAATATGATTATGGGCCAGACTTAAATCGTTTAGGGTTTTTTTTTTTCAAAGGCATAATTAGGGTTTTTTACTCTATAAAAGGCCACTTAAAAAAAAAAAGAGGGAAATTCGGATCTCTCTTGGAGGCGCCTAGGGTTTGCTAGCACTACTCGAGGCGTCGTGGAAAAGGCTCGATCGTGTGGACCGACTTGGAGGAGTTTGCGCTTGCAACTCTACGGATCAAAGAAGGCAGAATCGAAGCTACACGGTTGGCCGGTTCCTAACAGTGCTAAGGTGGCACATTTGCTTTTCCTGTGATTTTCATATGAGTAGATGCTGACTCCCTACTTTTGAGGATGTAAAGGAGTTAGTTGTTTCCAAACGTAAGCATATGTGGGAGATTCCTGGATTAAGAGGATACTTGAAATGATAAGTGATAGTAAGTAGCTTTTTGTCAAGTGTACCTCTTAAGTCAGGGTGCATTGACTTTGGAAGCCACGTATGCATGTTTTTCTAGATTGTGATCTTTCCTCGAGCCATGAGTGGGTGAGGTTGTAGACCATGTATTTGAAAGGAAAGCAAGATCGTTACTGGGTAAGCAAAGTAGTTAAAAAATTTTGAACCATACCCTAATCTGGGCGATTGGATCAACATCAAAATTAAATCATTCACATACAAAATAAAATAAATCTAACATTTAGATTTTCAAGTTGTTTGTAGATTCAAGTTGTCTTCCGGCCTCTAACTTGTGATATGCGGCACAAGTCCATTGGCAAGGAGAACGGAATGGGAGTGCTAGCTCCCTCTCTTTTTTTGCGGCTTGTGTACGAACAAAAAGAACCCTCTCGTTCAAATCGATGCCAAAAGAAACGGGAAAGAGTGAATAACAATTATTTTTTCAACTCTTGAAAAATCACACAAAAACATTCATCCAATTTGGGCAACCCATAAAGGGGTATTTATAGAGAAGCATGGCCTTCTAGGGTTTCCAAAACCCTAGTGGATATGGGTCGGCTCATTTATTCTAGTCTAACTAGTAATTAAGTAAGTAACCAAAATTCAATTATTAATTTACATAAAATATTTGGTCAAATCTAATTTAACCCAAATATAATATTTAAATATTAATATTTAGCCCAAATCTAATTTAACCCAAATATAATATTTAATTTAATATTTGACCCAAATCTAATTTAGCCCAAATATTAATTTAAGTCCAAATATATTATATTTCCTATTTGTCACTCCAACAAATAGAAAATTATTAAATTAGAAATTCCTTCTTAATTTAATCAATTGTTATTTTAGGAAACTCTTTCCTTTATGATGACCCATTGTCATATCGACATCAGTACATCTATTTGTTCTTTTTCTGTGAGAATCTATGACGGCACAACTTCTTACCGAAGTGTCCCACTTAACCATACGTTTGCTCTCTTGGTTTAAGCCAGGGATCGTACCTATTGCATATGACTCATTAGACTTCTGAATATGTTGGCAATGTGTTAGTATGAACACATAAGACAAGATTGGCCTCTAGTAAGGCATCATGCCCACCTAATTATTCAAAAGGATTCATAATCCGTAAACAACCTTTCACGAGCATGGTTACCATGTAATTCGGTCCTCTTGTCAATGTATCTTCTGTGATCTCAAGTCTAGCTATGTGTTGCTTGATTATGATCATATAAGTTTTCTTCGATCTTTCGAATATCCCCACTTAATAGAAAGTGAATCAATAACTCCTTATTGATCTCTTTCACCATGGCCATGGATTTAAAGTGAATATCCACCGAAGGCATCTTAGATAGATCATCATCTATCAAGGGATAGATGAGTCCCATCTTGGTTATACACCCATCTCCATAAGTCTCATGATATGCCCAACGATCGCCCACGTGCAGCCTTTGTCTAGGCCCATCGAAACGATGTCAAATCATACAGATCTTCTTATGAGATGACCGTGATAATCTCAGGTCCAAGGATTAGTTACACCCATTTCGTATGGGAATTCTATCAACATATAACCAAAATGGATTCTCATGGCGAGTCATGTCCAGTGACACGGTTCTCCAACTTTGGTCACCTATGTACTTGTCTAGGCATCCCCATGCCTATGGGTATGAGACCCCCATTACTATCACATAGTAAAAATATAATACATACAAGTCTTACTGCAATTATCAATGTCCATTCTTGACATTACTATGACTTAGGACATTTAATGATATTCATTCTTGACATTGCTACGAATTGGGACATTTAATGATGTCTAACCCTAACTCACTCCCCCCCTCTCTCTCACTCTTTCTCTTTGTGTGTGAACTACTCCTGCGTTTTGACCCATCCGTCGCTACCTCCGCCTCCTGCCATCACTGCTGCCTCCGCCTCTGATCGCCGCTACCGCCATCGCATCTAGCTCGGTCAGGCTTCGCTTCCATGTCCGTCATTGCCAGATCCGCCTCCCTCTCCGCTGCCTCAAAGGTATATGTATATATATATATTCTGTGTGCGTATGTATTCTGTGTGTATATGTATATGTATATATATATTGTGTGTGTGTGTATGTATTACAGAGTTACACGAGAAGCTTTGTAACTATTGAAACACCGCTTAGTTAACTTGAATGGATGCTTGCTGAGTCAATACTAATTTTATCTCAAGATAATTAATCTTATGTGATTCATCTGTACTGGAAACGCTTGAATCGTAGTTAATTTTCAGTTTTGTTTCTTAAATAGTGCATGTGTATGTTATAGACTTGCAAACATTTTAATAAATCAAGAGGCTTGCTTTATGCAACACAATAAAAGTTAACTTGAAGCTCTGTAACTCTTTAATCAATTAGAAAGGTTAATAATTGATTAAACACGATGATAAAAATTGAAGCAACATCTAACAATGCAGTCCTTCACGGAACATCATCCCTTGAATTATATATGATTTTTTTTGGGGTTAAGTTTATATATTTATATAACTCGTCTACATTTTTAATTTTATTTTTTAAATAGCTCTCCGGAAGATTTTGTTGTTGGGTGTAAGGTTCAAAATGTTAGTCTAATGCCAATATTATAACAATATTCTGTTTTAGCTCTTTAATTTCATTTTGTGTTTTTAATTTTAACTGTGTATTAGATAGATTATCATGCACAATGTAGCAGATGTGTTAATCTTAGTTTCAACTCAACCACATTACTTGTTGGTGTTTAACAGGTCCCGTCCCTTTAAAGGTTATACAATTGATAATCATTGAATCTTCCAATTTTTACTGCTTATATTTTTACTCACTGAAACCAAAATAATAGCCTAAGTTTTTATTTTTTCAATTTGACGTTCCAAAATAGTGTCCAATTTATCAATTCAAAGAATATTCAATTTTATAATTTCCATTCTACCCTTAGTTAACTGTTTACACATTTAAATGATCAAAATAATCAATTTACTCTTATTTTTATGTATATGGGTTGTAAAGTAATTGTGTGAACTAGGGGGAATTTGGTATACCAGAAAGGGAAGTTAACCCTAGTATTAATTATGTTTCATTAATTTGTGTGTTTTGTCCAACTAAACTATCTTTTTAGATGGATAGAGTATTTATTTTTTATCTGTATCTTGAACTTGTTGCACGAGGTCTTTCTTTAATTCTCAATTTATGCAAGGTATTCACAATCTACTTCTATTCCCTATTATATTCAACGTTTAGTTTTCTCTTTTCTAAAAGCACATCTTGGCATCCAAATGCCATCAATTTATAAGTTGCAGTCTTCTTTATGCTTAGGCAGGGGAATCAACAATGAAGAGAAAATACATTTGAGACGAAAAATTCTATTATACTTGAGAGAGAACTATCAGGTGTGCCTAATCAAATTTTGTTGAAAGTTCAATTGTTCTTATTCATGTTGACACCTTGAAAGAGTAGGAATGAGATAACTATTGTCACATGGAATTGGTGGGAATGGTTTAATTTTCATTATATTCCACCTAAAAAGAGGGCATTAATCGACCTACTTAAGCCTAGAAGTTAAATTAACTAATTTCCTGTACTTACATTGGCTGTGCTCATCTCAAAAATTGCTTGGATTGATTATCCCAGAGAATAGTATGCTTTCACTTTCTTTGTCATTGCTGTTAATTTACAAATAGAAAGGTTATGAAGTGTATATGTTTCCATACTCAGTCAATATGGTAAACTTGCACTTTTTGGCTTGCATATGATCAGCACACATTTGTAGCTTAAATTGAGATTAAGTTCATTTGTTAGGGAAACTGATATTTCTGTTGCATTTTAGGCTTGTGAGCAAACATTCTAGTGATCTATCAATCTTTCTTTTGTTAACATTTATTCTTTCTCAAATTTGGGTACCATTAATGTCAGTCTATTGTTTGTAAAGGTTGGCATGGCTTAAACTTGATGAGCAAGTTTGATGCTAATTTTCATTTTTGGGAGTTGAATATTCTCTTTTATTCTTAAATTTCTGTTGGCATGGGCCTTTGGAACATTTCTGTTAAGTTTAATTCTATATTTTCCCTTTTCATATATTTTATGCAGCTTCTCATAGAATTTACCATCAAGTTGTGATGTAGGGAGGTATTCTATGGTGTGGCAAATTTTCATCTTGTTATACTTATTAATAATTCCAACATTCTAACTTCTGTGGTAGAACTTCATTCTGACTAATGTCTCAGTTCAAAATTTGTACGCTCATCTTTGATGCATGTGTAATGAATATAGTGAATCGCAAAATTTAGGGCATAATATTCTCAATATTGTTATAGTGCTAATTTCAAAATATTTGGGCATAATATTCCTATACATCCTGGTCTATGGAGTTTTTGGCACTATGCATGTGTTCGGACCTGAATTATCCAACAAGATATATATGCTTGAGATACAAGTTTATTATGCAGTTCATCTTTAATCATTATCATTTGCACTACTAGTTTCAAATTTATGTTCTTTTGGTAGATATCATCTCAGTTCTTTTATTATATTTGGCGCCTCTGGCAGAGTGCTCTGTAGACCATTAGGGAAGTTTATTGTACACATGCAAAGAGTTCTTTGATTATAGTTGAAGTGCAACAAGTACACATCTTAATTGGGATAGTTTATTTTTTGTTAAATATTCATGAAATTATGCAATAGTTTTATTGTGAACCAATTCTTGGGAAATTTGTACAACAACATCATTTTACATAAACCTTTAACAAGATATTAATGTGAAAGTTATTGATATATATTGTTTCAAATATTACAAAGTTATTTATATAACAAAGGACTTATGAACATAGTGGGAATGTTGTAGATTTTTCTTTTTTAGAAATTATATTACAATAATTGTTATCCTTGTAAGTGTAAATTTTTTTACTTAGAAGTTTGTGAGTATTTAAGTCTTGTATAGATAACATCAATTACAAAATTTAGAGTGTGTTTATCAAATTTTGTTGTGTTTTGATGCATTTTAGTGGTTGTATGTTATGTAGTTTGTGATGGAGACATTATGGGATTTGTTAATTCTATTTCTAACCTTTTATAAAGAAAACATGAACACTTTTTTTACTCTAATTTCATGTTTTATTTATTTATTTATTTATTTTGCAGGTCAATGAGACAAAGGAAACAACTTTTGTCTTGGACTACATGAACAGTTCTATGACTATAATTTCAATCAACTCTTTGACTATAGTGTTTTGGTGTACATTTTTGTATAGTATATAAGATTGTCAAAATGTTGCTTTTAGTTGAACATCATTTTTGGTGTAGCTTGTTGGCAATTAACACTTATATAGATACTAGATACTACTTCTGTTGTGTAAATGCTAATGGATAATGATGCTTCTTATTTTGTTTGAACATATATTACTTTGAAGTTGTTTGAATGACAGGTTTAATTTTATGAGTTTTATTCCAATTTGATATAGATAATGATATATAGGTTTGGTGGTTTATATCAAAACATGATGTCCTCGTCATTAATGATTTATTATCATTTTTACACTATTAACGACGAGAAATACTATCATTATTGATTTATATTTTGGTACATAAATAACATTTTTTAACAATAAGAATCAAACAGTCGTTAATTATTCACACTATTAATGATAGGAAATACTATCATTATTTTGTGTTTTGGTAGCTAAAAAGTTATTTTTAACGACAGGAATCATACGGTGGTTAACATTCACACTATTAACAATGGGTTATATTTTGGTTGTTGATAATTATTTTTAACAAAAAGAATCATGTAGTCACTAATACAATTAACGACGGGTTTATTATTTCCATCGTTAAATGCTTTTATTCGGGGAGGCAATAACGACGAGCGACGACAGGAAAATTCATTTTTCTTGCTGTGACAAATGCTAATTTACAAGAAATCATCGCATCATCGCATGGTATCTGTGTTAGAGTTAGTGCCCTAATGCTAAATTTAGATAACGTTTAGCATATGTAAATTAGGACTAATGATGCATATCTTATAAATTTAATAAAATATATTCACATTTTATGGTCATATCTTCATTCATGCCTCTCTAATTTGTATATGAATGAGTCCCTAGATCTCCTAATAAAGGTCTTATTCATAAACTATTAAGAATATGTAACAAAGATCTTTAAGTTTAAGATTTTTTAAAGTAATCAATTACAGACTAACACATGGGCTACTACGTTTGATTAGTATGAGATGCTAATGATAATGGATGGTGAGTCACAAGTCATAATTCATGAGATGGAAATAGTAGACATGTGGGCAGATGTTAGTTGAACATGTAGGGGTGTTCAAAAAAATCGGTGCATCGCGAAAATCAGCCAGATCAAACCAAACCAGACCGAATTGATTGGGTTTTTTTTGGGTCCAAAATGGTTTGGAGGCTATACAAGCCATGCGATTCACGATTTGTACAGTTGGCGGTTCGATTTTAAATCGAACCGCCCAAGAAAATTTAAAAAAAATATAAAAAAATATTATTATAAAAGTCACCCCAATAGCCCTATGCAACCCTTATTATTATAAAAACCACCATATATTTTTATAATAATATATAACAGGTTTATAATAATATATAACTATTATATCCAATATTTTTATAATAGGTTATAAATTCTAATAGGTTATAATAATATATTATATGTTGCCAATAGGTTATTTTCAAACCTCGGTAAACCGCACCAACCCAGACCGCAAATGCAGTGCAGGTTTGGCTGCACCCAAACTAGAGGTCTGGTTTGGTCAAAAATCGCACCAGCGGTTTGGCGTACTAAAAATGGTTTAGATCGGCCAAACTACACCGCACATACCCTATGAACATCTGTGAAAAGTGATGCAAGTAACATATCACATGGCTAAGAGAATTAATGATCTGTTACAGGCTTCGATCATGTTACTAGTCTTTAGACCAGAGGCAACACAATTGTCTTTTATGTTGGTGTTAGAGATTTTTTGTTACACAAAACTGCCTGAATATGAGGTGGGAATGTTCTATGTGCAGTCTCTGTATAATGACGTATGGAGGCAGGTGATTGTTAATGGGATCTATTCGCCTATGACTTGAAGTGAACATCCTATGCGATCTATTATGGTTTGTGATTGTTTAAACCCTTGGCCAGGGTGCACGTGATCGGAGATGAGTTTCCAATGTTGTAAAGAGTTTGAAGTGTCATCTCAATCACACCATGCTAGATCAGGGAATAACTATCGATTCATGTGAGTTTGATCAGTCCATAAATCTAACTAGATTGGGATGTGTTGTTACATGGATACAACAATTACATTTATTTGTCTTAGGGAACAACTTAGGTAGAGTCCAGGTCAGAAGGAAGAGGCTGACAACTACTGAAGGGGACTAGCAATCGGGGGCTCGACTCGCTGGTTAAGGGAGTAGAAGGAGAAAGCACTAGAGGAGCGGTTTGCAAGACAAAAGACAATCAAGGCACCCATAGGGATTTCTCTTGCGTGGGCCCTTTGATGCCTAAGTCAATACGGGTTATGAAGAAGTAGAGATATAGTATAATGTAGTGTGCTCATGCATATGAGTCTACTATGTAAATGGACTCCTCATGTATATGATATAGAAAGATAAAGAGATAGACTAGGAAGCTAAGATGGGGTGACTAAGGCACATTAGCATGAAACATGTGGATGTAGGGAGGGTAACTCTCTGATAGCACTCGGTGGCCTTGGGGTTAGGCATGCATGGAGGGCCTTGGTGATAAACCTCCTCTTTCGAGGAAGGCCTCGGGGAAAAGAGAGCCTTATGAGGATGGCGTAATTGCTATGGGGCGATAAGGGGTGAGATCCTTACGGGCCCTTGGGTAACTTGGGAGGTTATCATAGACTTAACCAAATACTTATGCGGATGCCTAGGAGGGTCATTCGTGCATACGGGTGAAAGAGATGCACGTGGCATGGTGCGAGGCTCGTCACTAGGTTGTGTAAGCATGCTAGGGTGTGTTTAGTGCTCGACAGGGGGCTGCATGGGGCCGCACATGGGTGTGGCAAGTGTGGTTAGTGCGCTAGGGCGTGCATAGGGCACAACATGGGTGCAAATGGGCATGGTTGAGTGTGACACCCCAGCCCCACTTCTGGGTGTCATCGTAACCCAAGGTTACACTAAAGGCCTTTATCGAAGGTCAACTATGCCCTTGCAAACAAGGGAATAAGATAATGTGGGCATCTTGGGTGGGGTTTAGGCTTCGCCGCCTCCGGCCATCAAGAGCTTGAGGTCTAAGATTCATAAGCAACAGAGGGACATTTGAGTCTCGCATCTGACTAGGTCTTATAGGTAAAATCAATGAGCTGCAATTT
This sequence comes from Diospyros lotus, assembly GCF_014633365.1. NCBI lineage: Eukaryota > Viridiplantae > Streptophyta > Magnoliopsida > Ericales > Ebenaceae > Diospyros > Diospyros lotus. The sequence goes on along the minus strand of NC_068344.1, from coordinate 10,727,470 downwards.
AAATGTGTTTATTGGCCATCACACAAGACTTCATTTATTATAAAACAGTCCCAACCGATAAATACAAAATTAACATAAACAATGGCTAACACCGTCTATTTAACACACAACAGAATATCACAATAATTACAAGTCCACTCAACCTACACTCTACCACGCATTGTCACCCCTTTCAACTAGCTGGTCGTCGACACACACCGCCTTCCCCTTATTGGACCCTGTTCCATCTGTGTGGTTAGTGGGGATGGAGGGGTGAGTTCCGGGATTCAATAAAGGTAATATGCAAAGCAATAAATTAATAAACATGACAAACATAGATTATATAAAGTGAATCATGCATGCAGGCTTGTCCATCGCACCTTCCAGGATCTTGGTGGCCCCTAGTGGTTCTTTCTAAGACCCCATCTTGAGACTCACATAGTCTGAACTCCACAACCCCATGCCTAGGCACTCCCTTAACATCATATGCAAGTCATGGCAAAAATAATTTACACACAGAACATATTAACTCTTACTGAATTTATGTTTACGGTATTTCTAGTGGTGCTTCTTCAATTCGCCTAAATGACCGATGTTACGTATCAATTTTTCTCTAATTAAAATTATAAAATGACATGATTAAGTGTGCAAATAATTATAATAAATGCTGACATTAAAATAGTTCCAACAATTTCTATTAAATTAATTTGAATTTATTTTACTTACATTTTTTCTCTGCATGTACAATCCGATAAAGTATTTGTAAGTTGCTCTTTATTGCGGTAAAATTTCAATAAAGGAAGCCTTAAATAAGGGAGGAAATGGCCAAAGCGTGAAGGAAAAGCTTGGGGGCCAAGGCTTTACTAGGAGTTGCCACGTGGTAGCAAAAGGCAAAGGAAGGTGGCTGGGGGAACGCCTTAGCGGCGCCAGCCAGCAGCTGCGTGAGGCTACTGTGTAGTGCCTCAAAATGGCATCGTTTGATGCCTTGCCTGGCTGGAAAATATTCCAGCCATTTCCCTTGCGCGCGCGGGGTCTCGATCCCGTGCCCATGGCCTGGATCCCTTGCGCACATTGTTTGCCTCCTCAACCATATATATGTTCCCATTTATATTTAAAATATTTCAAGGCCAGTTCCCAAAATTGCACTTACACCCAACTGCCACTTTCCAAAATTTCATTTCTACCCCCAAATCTTCCAGTTATTCACAAATACACCTTCTTGCATAATTTCAATTAACTTAATATTTTTCATAAATTTTTCCTAAACCATAAATATTCAATAAATAAATAAATAATTTATCATATGCTGAAAATTCATTATTTCCCAATTAACCACAATTTCCCAATGAACTACCTTAAATCGGATATTCCCCATTAAATTCTCTTAAGGCCAATAAATCCCCAGTAAACCATAAAAATACATTTTTCCATATTCCAAATTTCTTATTATTCCCCAAGATACTGGAATGTCACAGTCTCTTCTCCTTACAAAAATTTTGTCCTTGAAATTTTGAACATCTTACCATTTCATGTACGAATTATGACATTAATCATGGCTTTCAAATAAGTAAAGGTATTTCTTTCGCATTTCCTGTTCCATTTCCCAAGTCGCTTTTGGTTCTGAGTGCTAACTTCACTGTACTTTTACCATAGGGAGAGTTTTATGTCTTAATTGACAATCTTGGTATCCTAACACTCGTATAGCTTGAACCTCAAAGGTTATATCAAGTTGGAGGTCGACTTCCTCAGTGTGCACCTCTATGTCAGGATTATGTATATATTTCCGTAACTGGGAGACATGAAATATGTCATGCAGTCTGGCTAATACTTCTAGTAATTTCAAACGGTAGGCAACAGGTCCAACTCAACCTTTGATTCGGTATGACCCCAAATATCGAGGTCCCAACTTTCCTTTTCACTGGTGTTTGCACGCCGGATGTATTGGGGTAGCTTGAAGGTACACCAAGTCTCCCACAATAAATTCCAAAAGTCGGGTCTGACGATCAGCATGCTATTTTTGTCAATCTTGGGCAACTTTCATGTTCTTGCAAACCACCTCTATCTGCTTCATCGCTTTATCCACAAGATCTGTACGAGTAAGATGCTTCTATCCTACTTCAAGCCAACATATCGATGATCAACACCTTCTCCCATACAATGCTTCATAGGGTGCCATCCCTATGCTTTCCTGGTAACTATTACTATAGGCAAACTCGGCGAAACTCAAATACTCATCCCAACTACCCCCAAAGTCTCGTACACAAGATCTAAGCATATCTTCCAAAATATGATTAACACGCTTAGATTGATTGTCTATTTGGGAGTGATAAGCTGTGTTGAAATTTAACTGAGTTCCTAATTCTTCTTGCACAGTTTTCCAAAAATTTGAGATGAATTGACTATCTCTGTTTGGCACAATACTCACAGGAACCCCATGTAGGCGAACATTGCTTGAATGTAGAGTTGGGCAAGTTGTTCAGTGCCCATAGTACTCCTTACAGGTAAGAAATGCGCTGACTTTGTTAGTCAATCCACAAACACCCAAATAGCATCAGCCATCTTTGGAGTTTGGGGAAAACTCATGATAAAGTCTATCGTTACATGCTCCCATTTCCATTCAGGAATTTCTAAGGGTTGCAAGCTCCCCGATGACTTCTGATGTTCAGTTTTTATCCATTGATAAGTGTCACATTTCCTTATGAATTCTGCCATATCTCTCTTCATTCCTAGCCACCAGTACACTTCTCATAGATCATGATACATCTTGGTGGCTCAAGGGTGTATCGTATATGGGGTCCAATGTGCCTCTTTCAGAATTTCCTATTTTAGCTTCCGAAATGCTGGCACATACACTCACACATTGAGGTATGCCTAGAATCAGTGTTGTTTTCAGTTTGAACTTAAGTTCCTGGAAGCTCTTTTCATAACACTCATCCCAAACAAACTTAACCCCTTTCTGAGTTAGTTGAGTCATTGGAGCGGCAATGTTTGAGAATTTCTCGATGAACTTGCAATAATATCCTGCCAATCTAAGGAAACTTCTTACTTTAGAGACAGTAATGGGTTGTGGCCACTCTTTTACTGCCTTTACTTTTGTAGGGTCCACTGATATGCCTTGCCCTGAGATTATATACCCCAAAAAGGCAACTCCTGTTGGGAACTGCGAATGTGTAGCCTTCGATTCAGTCTAATTTTGATTTGTAGAGATGCAAGCGCGTTCTCCTCCAAGTTGGTCCACACGATCGATCCTTCCACAACGTCCTTGGTTGTGCTAGCAACCCTAGACGCCTTTTGAGAGTGATGAATTCTTTTATACCTTTTCAGCTTCTTAAGTTTCATATAAATAGAGTTCAAGAACCCTAATCACGTCATAAAAAACCCTAAACACTTTAGGCCCAACCCTTAATCACATTGGGCCGACTCTCTCATTTTTTTTTTTTTAATTGTGGAATGGGCTCAATCTAAGTGTGTGACCCCTTAGGTCCACCATTACACTAGATGTAGGGGCCAATTCTATTGGGCTATACTAGGGCCCAACTTATTGTATTAATTAAACACATCTCATAGGCTTCTTAATTAAACTCTTTAAATAATTGTTTTTAGAATTAATCAAATTAATTCTAAAACCCCACATATCATGGTTAACATCTAGCAGCATGCCATGAATACCTAGCCAATGATGAAATAAACATGGACCTTTTCAATTGCAATTATCGTGCAGTAAAATCCTTTTATCGATCTATGTCCCGATTAAATTTAGGGTATGGTTTTATGACGAAACCCTAATAATTCAATAACTATGTATCCATTCCAGATTTGACTTGATAGGTAAAATCAAAACACCTTTTGATTTCTACCTCACCTTGGCCAATGATTTCCATAGTCATGAAATCACTGGAATACATAGGACATCCTCTCATCTTGATGACAAGTGATGAATCCTATTTCGACATTCACAAGCCTTCATATGTGACAAGGCCACGCCCAGTGACAGTTTGTCAATGACTCCATTAGAATCCAAAAAAGCACTAAGGCGTAACCAGTCAAATATAAGACTACTATGATGTCTCAAGTCTAAGGATTAATATGCACAATTGCAACATAAGAATTCCAATTCGACATAAACAATAACCATTAGGAATTCTGTAGTTGGTCAATTCAGTGTACTTATTCTTATAATAAGCACCCACATATATGCACTAGAGTCCTCACACCAATGTCCATGAAACAAGACATTCTCCTGATTGAGCATGCATCATATGTGCTAGCCTATCCAGGTTATTACTATCCATTCCTAATAACTCTATGACTAGGAACATTTAAGATCTAGGCTTATAAGGAGTATGTTTCATGATCGTTATCTTTATGCACGACCATATTCTATGAGCCTATTTGATTTATGGACTTTGTTAAGTATAGATCGCAATAAATAATGATAACACACATCAATGACAAATAAGACATAATGCCTTGCAATAACAATTGATTGAAGATAAAGAATCCCAATGGAAAAATATGATCAATTATATAAAATATAATTAGCTTGTGGGGTATAACTCTAACACTTCCTTCAACCAAAAGTCACACTTACTAAATTTCGCATACAACTTATGGTCCCTTAGTGTGGATAGGGTAATTCTCAAATGTTCCCGATGGGCTTCCTTGCTCGGAGAGTATATCAATATATCATTAATAAAATCAATGATAAATTTATCTAAGTATGTTTGAAATATCCGGTTCATCAAATCCATAAATGCCACTTGCACATTGGTTAAACCAAACAGCATCACTAGATACTCATAGTGACCTTACCGTGATCAAAATGCCATCTTAGGAACGTCCTTCTCTTTTATCTTCAATTGGTAATATCCTGACCATAAGTTAATCTTAGAGAATATTTGGGCTCCTTGCAATTTGTCAAACAAATCATTTATCCTGGGTTATACTTGTTCTTAATGGTCACCTTGTTTATAGCAGATAATCAATACACATCCTTAAATTTCCATCCTTTTTGTGCAAAAATAACATAGGTGTACCCTAAGGTGACACACTAGGGTGAATAAAACCTTTGTCTAATAAGTCTTGTAACTATATTTTGAGCTCCTGTAGCTCAGCCGAGGCCATTCCGTAGGGCGTAATAGATATAGGGTTTGATTGGGCTTTGGAATCAAATCAATGGTAAACTCGATTTCTCTATCTGGAGGTAAACTTGGTAAATCTCTGGAAACACATTTGGGTATTCTTTTACAACTTCCACAGCCTCCACCTTCTTTTGTGGCTTCTCACCAACCACCACTTGCACCGCATATCCTAGAGCTCCCTTATTTAAACATTTCCTAGCTCCTGAAGAAGATATATTTATTAAAGGTCTCCTTACTTGAGCTCCCCCAAACTTCATAGCCTGACCGTCAGGCCCTATCAATTTAGCCACTTGCTTCCCACAGTCTAACTGAGCTTGATATCAGAACAAGAAGTCCATGCCCAATATGATATCAAAGTCCCAAATCTCCAATAAATTTAATTCTACCGGGATTATAGTTTCTTCTATTATAACTGGGCACTTTGGCACTACCCGACGTGAATAAGACTAGGTCCCCATCAGAGTTTGTACACTCATAGGCACACGCGACTCTTTAGTACTTAGATTCACACAACCTACTACAGCATATGATATAAAAGAGTGTGTAGCTCCTAAGTCTATCAGTGCATGCATACAGGTATCTTGGACAAGGAGAGTACCTTCAATTACTTGTGGGTCCATCGCCGCATTGGTCTTTGTCAAGTTAATCACTCTTCCAGCAGCCACTGGTCCCTTCTTTCCAGTCAGCTTCATTTTCTCAGCCTTCCCACGCTATAGGCACTAGGAAACGATATGCCCTAGCGCATTGTAATTAAAACACACAACTGATGTCCTCTAGCTTTCCTTGATCGACGAAGTAGATTTGGCCGTAGTCATTTCCATTCTCCTTGGGTAATTTCTTATAAGATGTCCCATCTCACCACAGTAATGACAACCCTTCGCAGCTCTAGTAGCATTGCACAAAAGATTTCACTGGTGAGGTTGATGACAATAGGGGCATGCTTTCAACTCGTTAAATTTATTTACCTCTTGACAACTGAACTAATATCCTAACTTTGACACAATCCTCTTTCAACCCTCACTTGGAAATTCCTTAGCCTAGGTGATTTCCCTATAATTCATCAGCTTCTTCTCAATGTTCATAGCTTTGGCTACTGCCTCTCGGAATGACCTAGCCTCCACATAGCTCATTCCCCAACGCACCTCGGGTCACAATCCCTAAATAAATTGTTCTGTCTTATCAGCCTCCGTTAGTATGTATGTTCAAATGTACGTTAGCATCTTTATAAATTCTTTAGTTTCATAAAATCTTATTTCCTTTGTAGTTGTTAGTCGTGTGGGTAGTAATTCTTGTTAAAGGCTTCCTTAAACTGCTCCCAATTAACTGGTAGTACTTGTTCCCCCACGATCATCGATTGAGCATTCTGCTCCTGTAACATGTTAATTATCGACCGCCACCATACTCTAGCCTGCTCAGCTAGTACGAAGGTGGCCCACCTTACCCAATGATCTTCAAGGTAATCCATATATTGTAGTAATTGTTGGATATCCTCCATCCAGTACTTAGTTACACTCGAGTCAACCTCGAGCTGTCCCTTAAACATCAGGGGTCGCAAGTCCATAAATTCCTTCAGCCAACTGGTTACTTTGATATCCACACATAGGTCATTGATCGACTCTCTTATTTCATGATGATTCTAAACCTCCTTGGAGTGTCATAGTTCTTCTACCGAGGGCCTTTGAGCAACACTTCTCATTTGAGGAGTGTCCAATGCATGGGTTGCTTGATGCGTTACTAGTGCCATATGCACACCACAACTACCCTCTTTATTAATCACATTTTATCGAAGTATAACAAAACAAAGCTACTAAACTTAAAAGCAACCATAGGTTATTTCACACAACTTTAAAATTTACATTTTGGTAGCACACCACTAGTTATACTGGTACATCACACTAGTTAGATTAACCCCTTGTGCCACAATAGTACCTCATCAACTACATTAGTTTACACACAAAATTTGGTGGCATTCCTATTATCTACCACCTTCGAAGTCCACTTAACGCTTCACACTAGGCAGTACTCGCTTCATCCCCTACAACTTGGAATGTGGCTTCATCGGCCAAGAAGGTCTGGTCTCCATTACTTCCCTTGCTAGAGCAGGCTTTCCCTAGCGTCCCTTCCACAGGCTCTGAACCCCATATAACAGCCTCAGAAGGTAATATAGTAGGGAACACCCCGATTCTTGTTGTGTCATAAGGTGGTATGCTCGGGTCCCACTTATTGTCTTGACGTTCAATTTCTTGGATATACCTACCATAGCTGAATAGGAAATCAACATCCCACACCCATCTGTTCCCATGGGTTTACTCAAAAGATATCCTGGAATACTTAATTTACTCGATAGAAGAAACTAATAATTCCCTCATCTTCACGTTGACCGCCCCCCCATTAGGGTAAGCAGCTCACGCTCCCATTCCATAAAAAAGAGGTGCACAAGCGGGGTGAAGGACTCTAGATTTGACATACCGTGAGGATATCTTGTTATCTACACGCAAGTCAAGGCTCAGATCAATAACCAACATAAATCACTTCCCCCACAAAGGCTCGAATTCAGGGACACACACATCTCTTTACTTGCCATTATAGGAAATACATTTCCTAAGCAAGCTCAAGACACAAATCACGCCTAATTGGGAAAGCATTTCAGTTTCGATTACGACCTACCCCGTCCCACGCATGCACACACAATTCCATCACCCTTAACTCAAAATCCTTTAACCTCTCTGTGTAACACCCATAAAGTTTGGGTTGTTTTGGGAATAGTTAATTTGAGAAAAATACGAGTTTTGTGGAAGATTAGTATCTAAATAGGCTAAAAAATTAATCGAATCAACTATAGGGTATGCCCTGGGGATTAGATACCAACGAAAAAGGGTATGGAATTGACGAACATCTCGATGAATGATTTTTAGCATCAAAAGAAATTGGATTAGAGAGTTTTTGGTACAGCTTATTCGGTTCAGGCTGAAAAATTGAATTATCGTAAGGGACTTCTAAGAAGCCAATGAAACCTTTAAAAGAGTCAAATTGTGCATAAGTAACAACCCTTAAGTGGTTTTGGGATGAAACGAAAGGGTTTACGGTCAAAATGTACATTCGGGCCTAAGTGTAATTTTTAAAATTGCCCGAGAGAGGTCGAAATGACGTTATTTCTAAATCTTCAAGTTGTAAATGAAGATTTTAGAATGTGAGGGTCTCAATGGAATTTTTTGAAATCCTAGGAACTTTGTGGAAAGGGTTGAAATGGAATTTTAAAACTTGAGAGGGGCAAAAGTGGAATTTTTAAAACATCCCACTGCCATGGCCTACCAAGCTACCGGCCACACCTCCCATCGCTAATTTTGGTTGTGGGAAACTCGAGGGAGTGGGATAAAGGACCTCAGAGCTAGGCCTAGGCCACCATGGCTAGTTCTTGGCCTAGAATTGGCTATTTCAACTGCCGATTGAGTGGAATTTTGTAGCTGTATCTGGCTAAAAAATCAAGGGTTTTAAAGGTTAGATTTTGGGGCTTAAAATAGGGATAATGGGTCAATCTTGGGCAAGAAAAAGCATTATAGACCTTAGATTAGATAGCGATGAGTGTTTGAAGGCTTGATTTTGGCTATAAATAGAGGTCAAAGAGGCTGAGGGTTTTCGTAGATTCAAGCTCAAATTGTTCTCATTTTGGGTTGAATTGAGGGCTAGGGATAAGGGCATTTGAGGGTTTTCGTGGAATTTTGGTGAGGTTTCGAAGCTTCGCTGGAAGTTCTAGACGGTAGCTTTGGCCAAGAGTTTAAATGACCAGTTGGGCCATCTCCGGTGTTTGTTTCAAGAATCCAAGCATACCATTGTGATCGATTAAGGGTCTAAAGTAAACCAAGAGCAAAAACCAGCATCGCCGATGTACCGAAGCTGGAGAAGATGACTGACGCGTGAGGTACACGTACCAGTCTTCACACACATAGGGCGTGTGGATAATAGGTATTTTCTAATTTTTTTAAAAATTCTTAGAAAATTATTTTATGAATTGTTGTGGAAAAATATTTAAAAAAATATTTAAGGAGATATTTATGTTGAAATATTAGAGAGAAAAATAGGAAGAAAATAAAGAAAAATGTGAAGAAATTATTAAAAACAAATAGGTTTTGATGTTTATTTGAATGAATATGATGGATAGGGTGCTTTGAGGCTCGAGGTTGAGTGATTGTGTGAATTTCGAGGTTGACACAAAAATCGAGGCTATGCATATTTTTTAAGGTATACTGAATTTTGTACAAAAATGTGAGTGATTTTACCCCAAAGGCTTATACGTGATGAGATATCCTTTACTATGCATGCTTTTCTCGAAAATTGTTAAGTATTATGTAATTTGCAAACATATTATCATATTTGTACATATATTATTGCATCGATAAACTTGACTTTTCACATGGCATGATATTGTTGGCATATTGATAATTGTGCATGGGATGGGATGTCGTCCTGATAGTGTAGTCATAATTCTCCAAGGGTATTATTGGAACAACGTATAGGAGTATTCTGTTTCCTTGTGTGCAAGATGGAACTACTGCCTAGGGTTCCGTGTCGGGCTGGTTTGCTAGGGAAGTTACACTAGGGTATCTGTTTATGTGAGGCCATGCATCATACATACATGTTATTTTAACCCTCTCTTAGAAGATTCATCTTCTAATGTTGGACATCTGTTCCTGGAATATTCCACATTCTAGGCGAGACAAGCGGCCGGAAAGGCAAGGGAGTGATCGAGGCATGAGCATGATGGAAGTTTTTTTTTTTTTTTGGTGAAGGTCCTATGCCAAGGCTAGGACTAGTATTTTAGTTGGTTTTGTTATTTGGTTTTAAATTGTTATTGTAATATTATGTTGGATAAAGTGATGTGAACGTATGAATCTATTATGTATTAATTTACGAGATCATTAGGTTTTGATTTTGCTTCCATTTATGATTAATTTTATCGTTCCCTAGTTCTATTTTGGGAATGCTATTCTTATATGATTATGTTGAGGATTTTAGTATGGTTTGAGTATGTATGAAAAAAAAAAAAAATCCTAACATAAATATAATGCCCTAAAGAGGCGGGGCGTTACACTTCAACCTAGAGACACCCTCTACCAGCTAAAAACCCCGCTTTGATACCACCTTGTAAAGCCCAGACCCCACATTTGGGTGTCATTGTAACCTAGGGATACACCAAAGGCCTTTACCGAAGGTTGACTATGCCCTCACAAACAAGAGAATAAGATAATGTGGGCATCTTGGGTGGGGTCCAAGCTTCACCGCCTCCGGCCATCGAGAGCTCGAGGTCTAAGATTAATAAGCAGCTTAGGGACACTCGAGTCTCACATCTGACTAGGTCTTATAGGTAAAATCAATGAGATGTAATTTAAATGTGTTTATTAGCCATCACACAAGACTTCCATCATTATAAAATAGTCCCAACCACTAAATACAAAATTAACATAAACACTGGCGAAGATTGTCTATTTAACACACAAAAGAATATCACAATAATTACAAGTCCACTCAACCCACACTCTACCACACATTGTCACCCCCTTCAATTGGTTGGTCATCGACACACACTACCTTCCCCTTACTGGACCTCGCGCCATCTGTGTGGTTAGTGGGGATGGAAAGGTGAGTTTCGGGACCTAGTAAAGGTAATATGCAAAGTAGTAAATTATTAAACATAACAAACATAGATAATGTAAAATGAATCATGCAGGCTCGTCCACCGCATGCTCTAGGATCTTAGTGGCCCTAGTTGTTCCTTCTAAGACCCCATCTCGAGATTCACACGGTCAGAAATCCACAGCCCCATGCCTAGGCACTCCCTCAACATATGCAAGTCATGGAAAAAATAATTTACACATAGAACATATTAACCCTTACCGAATTTACGTTTACGGTATTTCTGGTGGTGCCTCTTTAATTCGCCTAAATGATCGATGTCGCATCTCAGTTTCCCTTTAATTAAGTATTTGTAAGTTGCTATTCATTGCGGTAAAATTTCAATACAGGACGCCTTAAATAAGGAAGGAAATGGCTAAAGCATGAAGGACAAGCTTGGGGGCTAAGGCTTCACAAAAGGCAAAAGTAGGTGGCTGGGGAAGTGCCCTAGTGGTGCCAGCCAACAGCTGCACAAGGTTGGCGCATAGTGCCTCAAAATGGCATCTCGTGGCTCCAGCTTGTGATTCCATGAGGCTACCGCATGGTGCCTCAAAATGGCATCGTGTGGCGCCAGCCAGTAGCCGCACGAGGCTACCGCGTAGCACCTCAAAATGGCATTGTTTGATGCCTTGCTTAGCCAGGAAATATTCTAGCCATTTCCCTTGTGTGCGCGGGGTCTTGATCCCACGCGCATGGCCTAGACCTCTCGCGCCCGTGCCACCCGCGATGGTTGCCTCCTCAACCATATATATGCACCCATTTATATTTAAGGTATTAAAAGCGTCAGTTCCCAAAATTACACTTACACCCGGCTTCCACTTTTCAGAATTTCATTTCTAACCCCCAAATCTTCTAGTTATTCATAGATACACCCTCTTGCATAATTTCAATGAAATTAATTTTTTTCATAATTTTTTCCTAAACCATAAATAAATAATTTATCATATGCCAAAAATTCATTATTTGCCAGTTAACCACAATTTCTAAATGAACTCCTTAAATCGGATATTCCCCATTAAATTCCTTTAAGGCCAATAAATCCCCAATAAACCATAATAATTCATTTTCCCACATTCCAAATTTCTTATTATTCCCCAAGGTACTAGGATGTCACATTGAGTCCACCAGAGACTATTCGAGGATAGGTCTCCAGATGACCCAAATGGGTTTTCGGATGACCACGTGGAAGGGTCCACACGGCTAGCTATGGGCAGGCAAGCAACGCATGGCCACATGAAATAGAGTCCTTGAGGCCGCAGGCATGGCCAGGCCTTGGCTTGTGGCAACGTGTGGTTGGGATTCTTTTTGTGACTAACTCTTTCGCCAAGTCTTTTCCGATGCCTTTCGGGGTCTTCCGAAGGCTTCTAAGGTCTTCCGATGACTTCTCCGCTATGACTCTCAGTTTTCCGAAGGGTCCAAGGGGTCCAAAGGGTCTAGAGTGTCGAAGTCTTTTGGAGCTCCCAAAGGCTTACTGCCTTACCTTCTCTCTTTTCCTTATATATTAAATATTTTTTTATATTTTTTTGATAACTGTGGCCTTTTCCCTCTGCTCTAAATGTTTGCTTATGGGCACACTTCTTGAGGAATTTTATGGGGAATTCTCTAGGGAAAATTGTCATGGGGGATATGCTACAACAATGACTCCCCACTCTTGCCTTTGGGTGTAAGGCAAAGGGAAGTGCATATATAGAACATGGGGCAGTTGACCCTAGAGAAGTCAAAACTCCCGTTGGTTGTGCAATTCAATTAGATAGGCCAAAGGATTTCAAGCTAAGCTAGGCACGATGGAGAATGCTTGTGCATTAATGATTGGTCATGCATGTGACTAAGAGGATATTGAGCAAAAGGGATAATACGAATGATCAAGACATGATGAATATATGACTCGAATTTGCTTATGCTTATTTGATGATAGCAACACAGCCAAGCCATAGGCTGGGGCGAGGCTGGAGCAAGAATCCATGAGAAGGAATTTTGGGAGCATTTATGCTAGTGAGCAAGGCCTGATTGGGGTGTGCTCACAAGTTTTTGTTGCTAGGGCTAGAGGTTAGGATTTACTTGACTTGGATGCTTAAATATTTATGGTTATAGATTGCTTCACGACAAGCAGTTATCGGAGTGTGCTTTCGGGTGGGGCTAGGAAAGGTTGAAGAGGAAAGCTAGAGAAGGCGCAATAAAGTCTCATGGCGATATGGAAGGTGTCATCCTTGATAAAGAGATGAAAGAACTAGAAAAAATGAGTCATACTTTGGGGCATTAGGCATGAGTAGATGAAGCGCAAGCTTGCGGGGATATGAAAAAAAGAGAAGGAAATGGTGGCAAGCTGCAAGGCAATCCGAAGGTTGAACGTCTTTTTAATGTGAGAAGAGCACCTTGAATAATAAGATTGGGTAAACCTGCAAATAGCTCTGGTGCTTGTAAGCAAAGATAAAGAACATCGAGTTAGAGTCGACGAGGGTGATGGAGATGTACTGAGGGGACATTTAGAAAGATTGTCCCCTTAAGGAGTTGCTTTAAGCAGAAATAAGGATATGTGATGGGTTGCAACAAGTGCGAATTAATGCATCTCAGGGAGTTACTTCTCGTGTTTGATATTTCACGACAAAGTTTTGGCGATAAACCAGATGTGGATAAAACTCTTCGCTCTTGGGTAATAGTTATGGGTGAATAAAGTGCTAACTTGAGGAGTTACTCATAAAAGGAGAAGAGGGCACAATGAATAGGGGAGACAAGCCCGAATTCAAGTGCTGTGTCAATTTAGGGGAATCATTCAAGGAAGGGCTGAGCTAGAGTGGGCCAATAACGAGCTCCAGAAGTTATAAGCAAAGGCAGAGAATTCTGAGCTAATAGTTGGTAAATGCTATACAATGCGGAAGAGAGTTATTAAGAAGTACAAAATCGCTCAGAGTGGTTTGAAACAAGAGAAAAAGTATGTTATGGGTCATTTCTAACATGGATTTTGTTTAGCTCATAGCATTTTTGAGGAAAAAGTGTTTCAGGGGGTTGCTCCCTAGAGCTGATATTCTATGATGAGGTGCTTGGCAAGGAGGATAATCTATCCTACCTAGCCGGTCATAGGACCTTGAATGACATCGAGATTGGAGTGCGAGGTGCGAAGTGGATTTGAACATCCACATATATGAAGTGGACTGAGGGGTCCACGAACATAAAGAAACTGAAGCATCCATGAATGCGGAGTGGACACATAGGCACACAAAGAAAACCTGAGTCCCAGTGTAACTGTTATGGGAATGCCGATTTACCCCAACTTGTGGGGGATAAAATAGTTGTATATGTAAAAGTATGAAAAGAATGAAACAACTTCAAGGGTGCCAATGTAACTTCTAAGGCACTATGAGATACCTGTCCCTAATAAGTATTTAATATAACATTCCAATAAGCATCATGAATATTTTGCTAATCATTTAGTAAGCAAATGTAGCAGGGGTACCACTACCGCCACCTACAACTAGGGTTGATGAACATGCTCGAGTCCCTGGACCACCTTTAACCATCTAGTCTCATCCATAGCTTGGTCATCACAGCTATTCCTCGGGGCTAAAAGGGAGGGAGGACGTTAAAGCCTATAGAATCCCTTCGTGGAAAGGTCTGCAAGATAGGGAGTGGACACATGACATTAGGCGCCCCAATGTAGTGGAGGCAGTGAGTACTAGTGGACCTGCATAAAATATTTCCTAAACCCTATTCCTTCCACAAATATGCACGAATGTGAAGGGTAGAGATTAGTAATTTGGAGGGAACGACCCTTATCTTTACGTCCAAAGATAAATTGAACCAACTCACAGGTTTTTCTTGGGTGCCCAATGAAAAATAATTCCAGGTGAAAGGACGTGGGCCCTACCAATGGCATGGGGCGCACATGAGAGCGCTTTATTTTGTTTTTGTGGTTCGACCTAGTGCCTACATCCACACCTATTTTGTTTCGGCAATTCAACTCTTCACTTACATCCACAATCAGAATACTAATATTTTCTTTCTGTGGTTCAGTGAAATGCCTATATCCGTAATTAGAATACCAATATTTTGTTTTGGCAATTCAGGGAAATGCTTATGTTTGTAACTAGAAAAAAGGTCCATGTTTTGTTCTGGTAGTTCTGCATGATGCCTAAGTCTACAACTAGAGAAAGAGTACCAATATTTTGTTTGAGTGGTTCGACATTTCGCCTACATCTGCAATTTGAAGATGGTGCGAGACACAGTCACTTGAAGGGTCGTGCTGGTCTTTTTCCCATGTTTGCGAAGGACCTATCAACCACGAAGGTTAGTATAAGGAATAAGAGTGTCACCGGGTGTGATATGTAACCTCAGGTTGGCATGCAAGCAGATACCTTCTCCCTAGTTTTAGAGTTGTGGGGGAGAAAATCACTTTTAGGTGCAAGAGTGGGATATATGCTAGTCCATGCGAGTGTTTCCTTACTATCCTAGGCCACGAGGTAAGAATAAGCGAGTCTTAGACTACATCTGCGTTAGTCTGCGATCAATATGTGAGGATGCTAAAATACCATAATAGTGGAATATGCATTTCAGAAGACCAAAAGGCTAGAATGTGAAAATGCTGAGGATCTG
Source organism: Diospyros lotus (assembly GCF_014633365.1). Taxonomy (NCBI): domain Eukaryota; kingdom Viridiplantae; phylum Streptophyta; class Magnoliopsida; order Ericales; family Ebenaceae; genus Diospyros; species Diospyros lotus. The sequence goes on along the minus strand of NC_068344.1, from coordinate 10,712,093 downwards.
AGTGTTCACAAGGTGAAGTCCAGCTTCCCTAGTGTCTCCTTGAGTTGTAGTGCATCTCCGATGTGTATAGACCTTGCTTTTCTCATAATGGTGGTAGACTTTTTTCTCGTTTCCCACAGACGATACCAAATTGTTGTTGCATGGATACAACAATTACATTTATTTGTCTCAAGGAACAACTCAGGCAAAGTCCAGGCGAGAAGGAAAAGGTAGGCAACCATTGAATGGGACTGGCAGTTGGGGGCTCGACTCGCTAGCTGGGGCAGCATAAGGGTGAAGCACTAGATGAGCAGTTTGCAACACAGAATATAGTCAAAGAGCCCACAAGAATTTCTCCCACGTGGGCCCTTCGATGCCTAAGTTAGTACATGTCATGAAGAAGTAGAGATATAGTATGATGCAGTGTGCTCATGTGTATAAGTGTACCGTGTAGATGGACTCCTAATGTATATGATACAGAATGACAGAGAAATAGATTGGGTAGACAAGATAGCGTGACTGGGACATGTTGGTATGCAACATGTGGATGCAAAGAGCATGACTCTCCTATTGTACCCGATGCTCCTAGGGTTAGGCATACATGGAAGGCCTTGGTGATAACCCCCCCCCCCCCTCATGGAGAAGGCCTCGGGGGAAGGAGAGCCTTACAAGGGTGGCATGATCACTATGAGGTGATAAGGGTTTAGATCTTTGGGGGTCCCTGGGTGACTCGGGAGGTCACTATAGACTTACCAAATACTTATGCGAATGCCCGAGAAGGTCATCCGCAGATACTTGTGAAAGAGATGTGCATGGCATTGTGTGAGGCTTTACATGAGGTCACATAAGAATGGCGAGGGATGCGTGGGCTCGCTAGGGCACAGTTGGTGTGCAGTAGGGGGTCATGTGGAGCCACGCATGGGTAAAGTAGGTCATGGTTGGCGTGCTCATGGGGCCTCGTGGGGTGGGACATGATGCGGTTAGCATGTTTGGGCGTGTATAGGGGCTAGCATGGGCACAAATGCATGTGGCTGAGTCCACCAGAAACTCTTTGGGGCCGAGCTCCAAATGACCTAGATAGGTTTTAGGGGCCATGCGGCTAACTAGGGTGGTTGTGTGCAGGCGAGTGGCTAGGAAGGCTTTCGTGGCTGACTCTTCTATTGAGTCTCTTCTAATGTCTTTCGTGGTCTTGCGAGGGCTTCCAAAGTCTTTTGATGACTTCTCCCCGATGGGTCTTAGTCTTTCGAAGGGTCCAAAGGGTTTAAATCTTCTGAAGCTCCCAAAGACTCCTTCCTTGCAAGGCTAAAAGGCTAAAAGACCCTTAATAAGGCCATAGCCACCCTATTTATAGGGCTAACCGCCTTTCATTCTCTCTCTTCCTTATATATATTATATATTTTTCATAACCTTAGCCTTTTCCCTTAGCTCCGAAGGATGGTACCCCAGAGAATGGATGTCTAGCCATAGGCACACTTCTCGAGGACTTTTTTGGGGACTTCTCTAAGGGCTATGCTGAAAGAAAAGCAAGATCGCTACGGGGCAAGCAGCGTAGTTCAAAATTTTGAACCTTACCCCGATCCCGGCGATTGGATCAACGTCGAAATTAAATCATTCACAAACAAATAAAGAAATCTAACCTTTAGATTATCGAGTCGTTCGCAGATTCGAGCCGTCCAAGCGTCCGTCTCTAACTCGTGATACGCGGCACGCGTCCGTTGGCAAGGAGAGCGGAATAGGAGTGCTAGCTCCTTCTCCTTTGCGCGGCTTGTGTATGGACGGTAAAAGAATCGATTTTCAACTCTTGAAAACCAACAAAATAAAAGTGGCTTAATTTGGGCATCCCATAAAGGGCTATATATAGGGAGGCAACCTTCTAGGGTTTCCCAAACCCTAATGGATATGGATTGGGCTAGCCCATTAATCCTAGTCAACTAGAGATTAAAGTGGCCCAAATCCATTTATAAAATATTTGGCCCAAATCTAATTTAAGCCCAAATATTTAATATTTAATATTTGGCCCAAATCTAATTTAGCCCAAATATAATATTTATTATTTAATATTTGACCCAAATCTAATTTAGCCCAAATATTTAATTTAATTTAATATTTGGCCCAAATACTTTATTTAGCCCAAGTATTAAATTAAGCCCAAATTATTAAATTAGAAACTTCTTTTCTAATTTAATCATTAAGTTAGAAACTACTTTCTAATTTAATCAATTGCTATTTTTAGGAAACTCTTTCCATTATGACGACTCCTCGTCATATCGATGTCATTACGTCTATTTGTTCTTTTTCCGTGAGAACCTACGACGGCAAAACTTCTTGCCGAAGTGTCCCACTTAACCATACGTCCACTCTCCTGGTTTAAGCCAGGGACCGTGCCTATTGCGTATGACTCATTAGGCTTCCGAATATGTTGGCAATGTGTCCGTACAAACACATAAGACAAGATTGGCCTCTAGCAAGGCATCATGCCTACCCAATTATTCAGAAGGATTCATAATCCGCAAATAACCTTTCACGAGCATGGTTACCGTGTAATTCGATCCTCTCGTCAATGTATCTTATGTGATCTCAAGTATGGAAATGTGTTGCTTGATAACGATCACATGAGTTTTCTTCGGTCTTCTGGATATCTTCACTTAATAGAAAGTAAATCAATAACTCCTTATTGATCTCTTTTACCATGGCCATGGATTTAAAGTGAATATCCACTGAAGGCGCCTTAGATACATCATCCTCTATCAAGGGATAGACGAGTCCCATCTTGGTTATGCACCCATCTCCATAAGCCTCACGATATGCCCAACGATCGCCCACGTGCAGCCTTTATCTAGGCCCATCGAAACGATGCCAAAGCATATTGGTCTTCTTATGAGATGACCGTGACAACCTCAGGTCCAAGGATTAGTTACACCCATCTCGTATGAGAATTCCATCAACATATAACCAAAATGGATTCTCATGGCGAGTCATGTCCAGTGACACGTTCTCCAACATTGGTCACCTATGTTCTTGTCTAGGCATCCCCATGCCTATGGGTGTGAGACCCCCATTACTATCACATAGCAAAAACATAGCACATACAAGTCTTACCGCAATTGTCAATGTCCATTCTTGACATTGCTACAACTTGGGACGTTTAATGATGTCTAGAAACTGTGATGCATCATCTCACATCTTTATAGATTATTCACAGTATACATCATATGGACTTCTATCTAGTTTCATTCGGTTATTACAATAATAACAAGAAACTAATAGAATGACTTCTTGTGAATTTGAATAACTCTTTATTCAAATAATAACATGATTACAATTGTCAGTGTACAACATGTCTAATTTGATTGGGTCTAGAGCACCTACACTAACACATGCTACAACAAGATGTTATTCAATAGAAGAATTATAGTAGATGATAATCGAATGCCTTAATAGGCTCACTTGAAGTTATGACTTCATTACTGATAGGATCATCCTGACATAATACTAGTTGTCACTCAAGACTTATTGAGATTCATTAAGGAGATAGAGAGATCCTCATTGTAGATCTAATTGTTTGATCGACATTAAAGTCATTGACATGTCCCGATTATTATTCAGTAGTGAACCTAGATGGTCACACACAAATCCGACAATGACATTGGATTAGTGATGTGTTGTTGTAATGAGTTCTTAATCTTCATTAAGTGTTAATGATGAAAGACAGTATTAAGAGTTGACAGAATTGGTATAATCAATGTGAGACAAATGTTAAGAGTTAATAGGAATGTTGTTAAGAGTTAACAAGAGATCTTAGTTCCATTAAAAGTTAATGGAAGGGCTATTAAGTAAAAGTTGAGATGAGAGAGAACTAAAATGGTTTACTATTACTTGCTGAATGTTAAGCCTGCGACATATCACATGGCTTGAGGATTAATGATCTGTCATTAGCTCTTGGTTGTGTATCTAGTCCTTAAACTAGAGGTGATATAGTGTCTTGTGCACTAGTGTCAGGGATTTACCTTTGAGCAGAACCATCTAATGTGAGAGGTGGGAATGCTCATTGTGTGTTCTCTGTATAGTGGTGTATGGAGACAGTTCACAGATGGGATCCATTGACCTCCATGGGATGAAGCGTACATCCTATGTAATCCGTATTGGTAGTAGTGGTTGGAAATCCCAGGGCCAGAGTAAGCATGGGATTAGAAAGATTTTCAATGTTAGATGGGATCTAACATGCTACCTATACCGCACACCTTATTAAATCTATCATAGTTATTGAGTCTCATGAGTTTAATCGATCCATGACTCTTACTCGGTTGAGATGTTAGTAAATGGAAGGACTTAGTGCATGGTAATCGAGGAGCCTTAATAGGTTCAGATGGAGTTATACTTCATTACCATTAGGATTGTCTAGAGTACTAGTGGATACTTAGGATGTTTTGTGGTGCTTTAGGGATTTGGAAATACCTCCTTAGTAGATCGATGGGATCGATCAACATCAATTAGTTAACATGTACCGGTTGCTACATGGTTATGAACTTAGAAAGTCACACCCATATTGAGTACTGCACGGATTAGTGATCCATTACTCTTAATATATTCCTTATCAATGTGGGACAATGATTTTGGTTGCTATTGTATATGGGAGATTGCTAATGGATATCGAGGGCTTTAGTGGCATTATTGGATAATACAAGGGCTATTATTTGTTAATAGCAAGGTTGAAATCCAATAACTATGAAGTGGGCAGAAGTCGATAGTATCTTTCAGTACAGTTGACTGAAGCTAAGTGGCGTAGTTCTAGTTGAGTTTGGTCGACCAAACCTGAACTGCCTAGGTTCTGGTTGACTTCAGTCGACCAAATTGGGTAGTTTAATTGATCAAACTTGGGAAGCTTGTCTTTGGTCAATAGAACAGTAAACTTCGATTGACCAAAATTTTATCGCATGGTTTAACCAAGCATTTGATGCTCTATCATCCTGCATGCAAAGGATGAAAGGGGAGAGGACATGAGGAATTCAAGGGATACAAAAGAGGAGGATTTGGGAGATATATATGTGAGAGAATAGGGTTTTAGAGGAGGTACTTGGAGTTGCTCCCTTCTTTCTCTCGTTGCATGCTTTTTCTTCCTCCCCTTGCTTGGTTATTTTTCTTTTTCTCCATTGCTGTAGCTATCTCATTGTTCTTTCTCCAAGAGATAGCGGGTGCAACATCTTATCTTCTTCTCTCATTTGTATAGGCTATTGGATAGCCAAGTAGCAAACTAAGGAGGAACACCCATAACACAACGGTTCACCTCCATTGGGAGAGTTCTAGCATAACTCTATTGGAGGGTTTCGATTACATCTCGGGCGTGGACCAACTAGGTCCTTCATGAGTGAGTAGGTGGGCTAGTCACGCAGAGTAGTAGCTTACTCATGGGAGCATAAATGGATGGCAAGGAAGAGCATCCATTGCTTGGACAACCAACAACAACATTCTTCGAAAAGGTATATTCAAAAACCCCCTATGGCATGATTTTTCTTTTGAAGCATATGGATGAAGCATATCGAGTCTTGCAAGGATTATTTTTGCTTCTTCTTTGCGCTGCTTTGATATTTGTTTCGGTTTTGAAAATAATTTGAAAACCCGTAAATCCTTGCATAGATCCACATATAGTTTGTTTTTAGCCTCGAGCTCCCTTTTCTATCTTTCTTAGCTATTTTCTTCTTCCTTTTCCCTTGTAAACCCTCCATTCTTCTTGCTCCCTTTTACCTATTGCTTTTCTTGCATCTTGCACCTAATACTGAGACTGTTGGTTCTCCAATTCAAGAAACTTACCACATCATTTCATCACCTACGTAGAAGCTTGACTAGCATAAAAGCTTCTTGTAGGATTCCAATGTAGCTTGGAGCATTGATTAACTACGTCCCTCATGTTAGCGAGGCTGGACTGGTCATCCAAGGAAGCAAACTTGGAGTTGTTGGTGACTCCTCATGAGATTGTTTCGAGAGCTTGTAATGAGAATGGGAGCCACTCACATCTGTTTTCAATACAATCGGTACCTTTTTCTTCATCCAGTGAGGTATATCTTTCTCACCCCCTATGGATGGTTTTGTTTTAGATGCATATGGTTGTTACATAATGAGTCTTGCAAGATCATCTTGTTTTATTTCTTACACCATATATCGCTATTATGAAAAAACAAATTGAAATCTAGCTAAAATCCTTTCATGAACCACCAAGTGTTAGCATCTTCTTTCAATCTAATACCCATCTTCTCAAGATGGCAATCCAGTTGTGCCTATGTTAAAGCCTTAGTCAGTGGGTCTAGACATTCTCTAATAATGCTATTCTATGCAGCTGCACGTTTTCATGTGCTACAATTTATTGAATGAGATGGAAGCAATGCTTAATGTGTTTGGACTTTTGGTGAGACCTAGGTTCCTTAGCCTGCGCAATAGCCCCGTAGTTATCGCAATATAGAGGTATTGGCAACTCAATGGATGGAACCACTCCAAGTTAAAAAAATGAACTTCTTCATCCAAACAACTTCTTTTGCGGCATTAGATGCAACAACATATTCAGCTTCCATGGTGGAATCCACAGTTATATCTTACTTAGAACTCTTCCAACTAACTACTCCACCATTGAAGACAAATACAAACCCTAATGTAGACTTTCTATCGTCGATATCAAACTGAAAGTTTGGATTTATGAACCCATTAACACAGAGATCAACTCCTCCATAGACCAAAACCATATCGTTAGTCCTTCTCAAGTACTTGAAGATATGTTTCGAGGCCACCCAGTGTTCCTTACGTGGGTTAGACTGATATATGCTAGTAACACTTACTGCATAAGCGATATCAAACCTAGTACATAAGATAGCACACATGAGACTCCCCACCACCAAAGCATAAGGAATCCTCTCCATGTGGTGCCTCTCTTTAGGAGTCTTAGGGGACATCCCTCTAGAGAGTGGAACTCCATACCAAATGGGTATAAAACCCTTCTTAGAGTTCTCCATGATAAACTTCTTTAGAATCTTTTCTATGCATGGGCTCTGGGAGAGACTTATCCATCTCCTTGCTTTATCTCTATAGACGTTAATTCCAAAGATATAGGTCACCTATCCCAAATCTTTCATGGAGAATTTATTGGATAACCTAATTTTAATTAACATCTACACACGAATATCATTCCCCATAAGGATAATGTCATCCACAAACAAGACGGGACATCAATGACACAATGAGACCGGTGTGTGCTATGTTGTTATCTTTAGGAAAGGTAGTAGTTGATCTTACAAACTTCGAGTATGGGATACCCAAGCTAGTACACGGCTGCTTATTAATGAGTATAAGTTCACTAGACTGTGACCCGACTAAAAGGATTCCTTATGGATCTTGCAAGAGTGTATAAGGAAACCTCTAGTGGCAATTGTGCAAGTGATCCTTCAACATGAGGTCACCATTGTGTCTTATGTGTGATTCATATGCTTTCACACTGTTAAGGAAGCATCTCAATAAGGGGTATGAGTACGACAGTGATTGGGTATGCCATGAAGCATGTGAAGGATGTCTGTGAGCCGAGATAGGATTCATCGACCTTTAATTTGGGGAGATATGTCTCATGAGCCATTTGGGGAAATATAGCTTATAAGTCTATGGCTATATCAAGATAGAGATCATATCAAGGTATACTTTACAGGAACCAAAGAAATATTATAATTAGACACTAAAAGAGGATTGACACTCAATCCATATCCCCGCTTGATTGAGATAGTTTAAGTTGATGAAGGGATTGTTGCATGAGAAGACCATCACTAAAAGGCAGCGATCATAAATTGATCCTTCTACCAATTAAGGGCCATAATGGGTTGCTAGACTTTGCTCATGGTCTATGGATTTATTTGATAAAGCCATGGCCAACATATGTAGAAGCCTAATGTGTAATACCCAGGAATAATTTGAGGCTATAGACGGTATTTGATAAAGGGTACAAGTGGAATTCTCAGAAAAATGAGACTATAGGGTACACTAATGCAACTTTAGGCAACCAAATTAGTCAGAGGGAGTACCCCGGACCCTAGATAGCCAAGGAAAATAGTATAACATCGACGAGTAATACGAGTTATGATTTTTAGTGATGAAAGAAATTGGATCAGGAACAGTTTTCGGTACAACTGTCGATCGGGCTGAGAAAACCGAATCGACGTAGGGATCATCTGAAAAGTCAACAGAGCATGTTAAGGATTAATATTTTATGTATAGAACAACCCTTAAGCGATTTTGGGTTGAAATGAATGGATTTAAGATCAAAACGATCAATCGGGCCTAAGTATAATTTTCTAAATTTGCCCGAGAGAGGTCAAAACGATAATTTTTTAGGAATTTTGAGGGTCAAATAAGATGTACTGAGATTTTGGGACTTAGTGGTATATTTGGATAGTTTAGGGGCTCAAGGAAAAAGGCAGAAATGTCAATTGAAGAAGTTAGGGGGCTAAAATGCAAATTATAAAAAATAGTGGTGTGAACGCAGCAAGCCAAAGTCAGCCGCCGCCTTCCACCACACGTGGAGATGTCTCCGGCGATGGGATGGCCGCGAAAGGACCTAGGGGAGTTGCTATACGGCGTGGGGAGGTGTTGGGTGGTGGCTATTGGCCGAGAATGGCGGTGATTTGACCGGATTTTATGGCGAAAGTGATCGAAAAATCTGGCCGAGATTTTTGAAGGTTATTTCTCATGATTTAGGGCTATTCGAGTATGTTAAAGGCTAGATCTAGTGCCTAAGGGATAAGATCATCTAAGATTTGGTGATTTTCGACTGAGAAAATGAGTATAAAAGGGGGATGAAGGCTAAGGGTTTCAAAGAAAAAAATTGAAGAAATCGGGCGAGTTTTAGCTTGAATCGAGCAATGGGGATAGAGGGCTTTTATTCTTTGATTCAAAGGGAGCATTTCTGGAGATTTTTGGAGCGTTTGGAATGCAAATGGTGGTTGTTCGAGCTTAGACGGAACTTAGAGGCGGTCCACTTCCGTCGGCCTGCAACTGGCCATTTGGGCCATTTTTCGGTGGCCTTTCGTCTTGAAATCGGTACCACTTGGATCGACTAAGTAAGGGCTTCAAGAGGTTACCATCTGATCTGGGATCGGAGCAGTTGCTGGTGTCGGAAATTTGGGGAAGATGATCGGCACGTGGCTAGACGTGCCATCCTTCACGCGCAGCCACGCGCTAGGCGCGTGAAGGCGCGTGGATAAGGGCATTTCGATAATTTTAATTCCATTATTTTTATTTAATTATTTTAGGAATTATTGCGTTGAAAGATTTTGGAAAATGTTTGAGGAGATAATTATTTTTGAATTATCGAGATGTAAAATAGGAGAAAAATAGAGAAAAATATGAAAAAATTGAGGAAAATGGATTTTAATGTTTCCTTAATTAAATATGGTGTTTAGGAAATGTTGTGGCTTGAGGTTGAGTGTAAGTTCAAGTGATTCCAATTTTGGCACGCAAATCGAGGCGATCCGAATATGCTCGAGATGAGTGGTCTGACTCTAGTTTTACCCTTGTTTTGGAAACGTCTTGGTGTAAGTGTAGTGAGTTCAGGTGAGCGGTCTTACCAGAACTCGGGATGCTATGCTTATGCGTTTTATTCATGTATATATATATATATGACATCATTTGCATATTGATCATATGGTATATTGCATCAACTGTTTACTTGCAAAAGAGTCGGTGCATGGCGTGTGATTTTCATATCATCGGGGCATTGATTTTCATGTCATTGTTGGGTCCGTATGGGGTCTACTTGAGAATGGGACAAGGTTAATCCAGGTGAATGAGTGACACAGTAGGGCACTCGAGAGATTAAGTATGTCGCGGCAAGGTCAACCCCAACGGTGTGTGGAATGGATTTTCCACGGGAGGTTGAGTATGTCAGGGAGATTTCTCAAGTTAGACATGTTTGCATGGTGTCGTTTTGTCTGTATATGCCATGCTCGTATGTCTTTTATGCATTTTATAAACTGTTTCATGCTATCACTTAGATGTTTTGTCATCTAACCTGGGTTATGCCCCTGGAACATTCAATGTTCCAGCCAGGGACTGCTGCGAGGGCAAGGACATGGCTAGTTGAAGGTCAATGGTGCTTAAATTGATGGTCGTTGTAACCTTTTGGGGTTTTAGTATGTATTTCAGCTTGTGTATGAATAGTTGTATGATAATGTTGTTATCATTTGGGTTATCTGTATTACGTATTTTGTTATGAAAATACTATGTAAGAATCACGGTGTTTGATGTTAATGTATCCGTTACGTTATGATATGTCTCGTTTAGTTGTTAAGATTATTGATCTTGTTAAGTTAAACGGGCAAGACTGGGGTTTTCGGGATCCTATGTGTGCATGTGAAGGTTGTTCAAAAAGCACCGCGCGTGATGATGCTTTTTTTATAAAAAAAAAAAAAGATTCTCGAAAATACCCTTATAGTGACATGCTCGGCGAGGCGGGGTGTTACATAATGGGTCACATGCAATAAGGGTTTGCAATTACAAGGTAATGGCAGGCTTGATTAGGATTGGGGAATCCTAATGAGGAGCTAGAATTCTTAAACATTAATAGTTAATATTTTAGAACTTATAATAACTAACTCTTTTAATTAAGTTTGTCATAATTCCCCTAAAACCCTAGTTGGACTAGGCTACCTAAATTAAGGGCTTAGGTCTTGGTGGATTGTTACTTAATTAATATATGGGCTTATTTATGAAACTAACCTAAGGACATTGGGTGAATTAAGGAGTTTAATGGGCTGTTTTAAACTAAGGCCTAATGGTTTGTTTTAAAGTGTTTAAAACATAAAGTCCAAGAAAGAGAATAAAAGGGAAAGACCAATTCTATGTTTTAAAGGGTTTAAAACATAGGCTTAAAATACCATGCAGCCCAAAGCTCAATTAGGGTTTTGTGCCTAACGGTTATAAATAGTCCTTATGTGGTTCATTTTTTGACTAACCGTGTGCCTCTCCTAGCAATTGATGCCATTTGACATGCATGAGAGAAAGCCCCATGCCGCCCTCTTGATCTAGCGCTCTTTTGTCCTTAGGGAAGCAACTCCCTACAAGGTTAGGTTCTTGGATTGCAAGCTTGTGTGGATATCGTTAGAGACTGGACACTTGAACGACTTCATGATCACTGCTTTTTGGTATTAAATCTTCACGTCAAGAAGTAATCCTTTGCCATTCTTCCGTAATCTATTCCTTTAGAGAGATCCCAAAGGTATATATAATTAAAAATATTTATTTTTTCGCTACGTTATGATTTGCAAATACCTTCAGGGGTAACAGAGCCATCTTCATAGGGAATAGATTCGATTTATGTTCTGTTTTTTTATTTGATTAAATTTATGATGAGTTCTAATTGGGTCTGGGGCAAATCCTTGATTTTAATGAGATTCAAATCAAGTATTTTATGATCTATGATTTTAATGTGATTAAAATCGATACTTTTGAGGAATAACAAATCTATGAAGAGTTCATAGGCGAAAAATAATTGTTTTGATAAATTAAAAGTTGAAAAACAAGATTCAAGGGTTGTTCGAAAGTCGAACGGACCATTTCGATGAAGATCGAAATAAAAAAAAGCTTGGCAACATGCAGTCATGCAACCGTGGACTGTGCAAGGCGCACATGCAGGCTACATACCCATGCACGACCCAACAGCCTAGCAACACCCAGATTGCTACAACCCTTTTCAGCACGAGCCCACAGGCCATCCCAGTGCACTAATCGTTCGCGCGCACTTGGTTTTTTGAACATTCCTCTATTTTTGCAAAATAATAATAATTAATTTTGCAATTAATGCCTTTTTAACCAATTAGAATATTGACATGTTAATTAATTTTAAGTGTTAAGATTAATTAATATATGTGATAAATTTAATTCAAATAAAGTTTTTATTTTGTAATGATTAGTGTAGTCATTGCATGATGTGGCAATCATGGACACAATGACCAATGTGATTGGATTGATTTTATTTCTATTTTGGGTTGTAATATTATTTTGGTAAATAGGGCCTACATGTCCTGTCTTCTCTTGAAATTTTGTTTGTACTTCTCTTCTCACCTCGCTCCTCTCGTATTAACAGAAGGTTTCTATCAGTTTAATATAAAGTAGTATTGGAATTGATGTACAAAAGCTTGAAGATCAAGACAAGGAGTTGCCAAAAGGAGCGGGCTGGAAGGTTGGAGATATTTCCGTGGTCCAAAAGGTTTGTGAAACCTAGGATTGTGACCCATTAACCTTATTTGGCTCAAAGGGTTGATCATAGAAAGTCCATGATCATTTACATGTTTAAATTCTCTTATGCTTTTATATGATAGAATGCATGTTATGGGTGTATGTTTATTACTGCTATGTGATGATTGTATGTATGCATATATGGCACGATGAGACCTTAATAATGAATCCCTCAATTCAAAATATTAAGTCCAAAATAACGAATTTCCTTTCACCAAGATGGTATGAGCCCACAGTTTTTTTTTTTTTTTTTTTTGTCATAAGACTTGTTAGCCAAAGTCAAGGTTTATGGCCATGTTGACACCTCATACCATGTGATAAATGTTATTTGTCTTTGGTGGGTCGAACATAACTAAAAACCATTAACTTGTTGGACAAAGTCAAGGTTAATGGATTTTTAGAGGCCCAATTAGGGAGATGCATGTGATAAAAGTTATCACCCTAACTATCTAGGAGTTCCATGAAGTGGGTAATGGCCCCCAAATCTGTCATAACTTGTTGGCCAAAGTCAAGGTTAGGGTTCGACGAAGGGTTTAACGTTACTCTACAAGATGAGAATGGTGAGAATACCTACTTAATCGAATTTTTCTTGACTTGTTGGCCAAAGTCAAGGTCAAGGCAAGCTAGAGATGGATCCTAACCACTAAGATGTCTTCCAATGGGACTTCCCGAGCCAATAGTGAGGGTTATTAACTTGAGTAAAATAGTAGAAGTATAACATTAAATCTAAAGACTATGTTTAATGTTAATCATGACATGAAACTTACCATGCATTTCTTCTTTGTTGTAGAATACATTATGGCATCACATTCCATTAATATGAATGACATAAAAGAAGAATTGGAAACATTCTAAGCCTATCCTTCTATCATTGAGAATGAAAGGAAAGAGAAAGATGCATTCATGATTAAGGTTCAATTCGCTAGACATAATTCATCCACATAGGTATTGCATATAAGATGCGGATTGCATATTTGTAATAATATGCAAAGGCTAAGTGAAGTTGGAAAGTTAGAGAAAGATGAAGTACACATATAGGTTAGAAATGGAGCGAGAGTTTTTACAATAGTTGTATGTAGTACCCCATGTTTTCAAAAGGTTGCCATGTAAATTAAATGACTTCGTAATACCAAAAAATTGGTTTAATAGTAAAATAAATCCCGAATCGATGGCAGGGAGTTCCCTAGAACTTAAATGTCTAAAGAAAAGGTTATGACATCAACGAGTGTCTCAAAACGAGATTTATGAAACTAAAAGCAATCAGAACAGAGACAGTTCCTGATACGACTAAGCTATAGCCTAAAAGACCGAATAATGGTAAGAGGCTTCCAAGAAATCCACGGAACCCTGAGAAGGCTCTAATTTTATGAATAGAACAACCCTTAAGTGGTTTCGAGATGAAACAAAAGGGTTTGTGATTGAAACATTCATTTGCGACCCAAGTGTGATTTTTTATTCCAATCGAAAAAGGGTTGAAAATGATATTTTTTTCAAATTTGTTGGGCCAATTGAGAAGTATGGGACTTAGGGGTTCAAGTGGTAAAAATATCAAAGCTTCAGGACTTGAAATAAAGGCCAAAATGGCATTGGGAAGAAACTTGGGGTATCAGCGTGATAAATCACCTTGAATTTCAAAATTTATTCCAATATAGTTTTGAATCACTTTGGATTTCAAAACTCATTCCAATATAGCTTTGGATTTCAAACAACATTCCACTCTAGCTTTGGATCACTTTAGAGTTCAAACCTTATTTAAATCAAGTCTAGGGACAAGTGGCTACACATGATTGGCCTGAAAAACCTATAAATAAGGCCATAGGGTTGCTAAAAAATTGTAACGCCTCATTTTTCAAATATATAGTGAAGCCAAATACAAGCTATTCAGGCTATTTACAACACACAAGCATTATTGGAAATCCTTTGTCAGTGAAAGTAAGGATGGAACCTGAAAGCTAGCTAAAATTAGACAATAAGAATTTTGGCTATAAAATCTTTAACATAAGTACAATTGTGATACGTAACTTCCAAAATCCAACAAACAAACCCTTACAACGTCCACAATACATAGTAATCACAATACACACCTGTGACAGCATAAAAATAAACACATGCTTTATGCAACCCCTATATATACAATGGCGATACACAAGCCTCAAGATAAACCCATAGTAGTAGCCTCTTTATACAACGTCTAACTCAAAATTAGACAGAAAATCCAAAAGTTACAATAACTCCTTTTTGTACAAAATTCGTAGTATATGTTTAATAGAAAATCAAACTAAACTTCGACTACCGCTTTGCTTTTCCCTTGCTTGTCTTTGGGATACCTGGCATGTTGGACATGCCTGGGATGTTGAATATCCTAGAGGTATGAAATACCAAAGTTAGATAATTACATCTAAGTGAGATAGTTCATAAAAAAGAAAGTTTGTGTATGCCAAAAGCAATATACAATATGCAGTATAAGTACGCAATCTCCTCTATAAAAACCATGACCAGGGAATTATCATGTTCAACTCCTCAGTCCCATGCGAGCATATGGTCATCATCACACGTGATAATCCACCAATCAGTCACAAGCGCTAATGCATGATAAATCAAGGTAAAGCTGAAAGAACATGTTTAATCAAGGAAAAACAAGGAAATCATGACATGTAAGGCATAAATACCAACAAAATGAACAAATAATCAAGATCAAGGAGAGCACATGCAAGAACAAGTACAAAATAATTCCTTGTGGTAATGATGCCAGGATGTTGCAATCATCCTTGCAAACCATCATATTCAAACTCCCTACTCCTCTCCCCCTTGCTGGGCAAAAGGATCTACCACCATCACACATGGTGACCTCCATGCCCCTCTCCCCCTTGGTGGACAAGGGGAACCTCACACATGATGACCTAGAATGTCACTAGCCACAAATACCATGACATGTGCAAAAATGGAAAGGATATGCTCGTTTTATGGAAAATGTGATACGTAAAGCCACAAATCGCACAAGATGATATAAAGAATGATCAAGAGGTAGAAAAAAATATGAAAGAACAGTTTTCATGCACAAGAACCACTCACCTTGGTTGTTTACCTTTTGGAATCATTGTTAAAGCTTGACAGGTTAGGTTTTCTGCAGAAAACACGTCTTTTTGTAAACTAAACTTAAAATATTTTTATACAAACTTGTTCTAATATATTTAATTAGTTTATATATAAAATTTCAAGGAAAATGGAGGATGCATGTGCTCCCACATGCCTTAGAAAGGAGGCCTACGTGCCTGACCAGCAACGACACTTGTACTGCACGCCTCGCCGTAAACTTTCAACAACCCTGCGCATTTTTCGTATTTCGATCGTATCTCCCTCGTTTGAACTCTGATTAGACCTCTATTTTTTCCTACATGCTCCTCTTTCATGCCTCTACCCGATTATGGAAAGAAATTGGACTTACCTTAGGGTTGTTGTGACTTTTTTTGGCACGAACTTTGAGAATAGTGCAAAACTTGTTTCTCCTTCAACTTCGATAGAATTTCTCCCCACTTTGTGGAAAAGTTTTCCCCCTCCAAAATGCTTAATTACCCCTTTTGTGGAGTGTCTAAATTCTTCCCCCATAATCTTGAATATATAGACTTCTCGGGCAAATAGATTCATGCCACATGTCGTTGGGATTTGATCCACCATCATTAATTTTACCCCATGGCGCCAAGTGTCTCTTGGGATTTGGGCTTCCATCATTAGCTTTACCCCATGGCCCCAAGTGTCTCTTGGGATTTGGGCTCAATAATGACTTATCTAAACTTCTTTTTACTAATCAACTTATGGGTGAATTGGATTGTGCCATGTGTTGAGTCATTATCATCGCCTATGTGCATCCAACCAAAATGTGCCACTTGTCTTTTCATTAGAAGGCCTCATCATTACCTTCCAAATGGCTAATAGCTTGATGCCAAGTGTCCCCCCAAACTATATTGAAATGTTATTTGAAATCCAAAGTTATATTATAATGTGACTTGGAATCCAAAGCTACATTTAAATCGGATTTGAAATCCAAAACTATATTAGAATAAGGCTTCACATCCGCAAGCTTTGTGTTATTGCTCTTTGGGCTCGAACCTTCCAAATATTGCACTCTTGCTTAGAACTTTTTGATAATTACACTTGGATCCCTTGTAACTTGGTCCCCTAGCCATCTAAAATTTCCTTTATGCCTCGGGAGAATGGATTTATTATGTTAATACCCTAGGGTTTTAGTAAATTTACACTTATGCCCTGAGTTTTTTTAGAAACTGCACCTTTACTTAGGCTAAAAAATTATGATTTTGCCACTAGCTTTGAAACTGTACTTTTATCTCAGAACTTTCATAATCCCTTGAAATGTTTTTTTTCCTCAAACATTTGAGTTCAAAATCCTTGAGTATTACATTCTTCCCCCCTTAAAATAAATTTCGTCCTCAAAATTTCACCTCATGAGTCATCCAGTTCTCACTACCCAAGTAAATTCTTGAAAATCATGGTGTCTCCAAGACACCTTTTTCAAGGGATATTATTTCATTCCACAAGCCTTTACACTAGGGTGAATGATTTATTTGTATTGGTGTGCCTTGTTCAATATGGGTTACCTTAACTCTTGGCCTCAAGCACATAAAGTCAATTAAAAAATCGAAGTATTTCATTTGAAAATCGAAATCAGGGTTTTTAACCCATTCCCAATTGTCAACACACATTTGAGTCTTCTAGAATAGCTTGTCAGGTCTGTTCATCAGATGAGAGTGAATCGCCAGGCTAGCAATGTAAATAGACGTTTCCTTAGGAATCACATCTACTAACAATTGGCTAAAAGCCTCCACCAGTCCCTATCCTCGGGTCATCAGAACATGTTATCAAAGTAGGCTCGTTCTTGCATTAGCAACCACGTTCACTCTCCCAAGGTGATACTGGATCACACAACCACAACCCTTTAAAAACTTTAT